>NW_026623340.1:1373479-1437374 GCF_030028575.1 Malurus melanocephalus | reverse complement strand
CTGTGTTTGAGCTCTCAGCCATGGAATGACTCGGGACTGATGCAGACACCACTTCACATGGCCRAGTATCACATCTGTGATCTGCTGGGCAGCACACTGCCTGTATCCCTTCTTTGTTGCAGTTGCTCCTYCCTTAGTAAAAAATAATTCCAGGTTTTGTTGATTTTTAGGACATGCTACTTGATCTTCGCTTTGTCATTAAAAAAAATGTTAAAAGCGAGTAGAATTTAGGTGTGACAGYGTGTGTGACAGGGCATGATGGAGAGGTTAAGCCTGGCTATTTATTGCAGATAAAAAAGTAATAGAATTGTAAAACATGCATTATTTTTTAAATCATTCCAGCCTGAGGCAGGGTTAGCTGAAGAGGTTTTTCCAAGGCCGTACCAAAACATTTATATTCCAGACTCAATAATGTATCTATTTCAYGATGATAAACAATCTCAGGCATCACCTTTGAAGTCAGGAAAAGTTAGCAACTCGGTAAATAATTTTTAAAACGTGACTGCTTTTCAAAGTAAGACTTGATGTGTTTCCATGCAGCTTTGGGGAAGCTCTTGGAAAAGTCATTGATGGAGAGGAAGCTGAAATTCCTAAATCGTTCAATGCTTTTTTTTTTTTTCTCCCCAGACAATACACTGGAAGCTGGTGATATTTTTTTTTCATAACACCTGGCATAAAGATTCTAAATTTRTTGCAGATGTACAGAACTTTTGAGGAATCTGTCTCACTTCCATGATGTTTTGGAAGAGGATTTGTACCTGAGCATGGCTGGGCATCTCCATYCAAAAGCAGTGGGCCTTCAGCTTCCACATTGTCAGCCAGGGATATGGAGATACTCCCTGATGGTTAGATGGGAGAAAAGGCATTGTTAGGTTTATTTTTGCTGCTTTTACGAGTAAAAACACWCTTGGCAAAATTCTAAAAGGAGGAGGAAACCACAAGTGCACAGAACATGGCCAAGGCTCCCCTGGATAAGGAGCGTTGGGAGCAAGGCTGGGCTGGCTCTCCCCTCACCTCTCGCTGGGATTTTATGGTCATCCCGTGATGTAGGGGCTGGAACTGCCAGCACCAGAGGGGTTTTTACGACTCTTGTTGTTTCAAAGTTATTTGTGCATTCACTGTAGGCATTATGAAATTGCTGCAGGGGTTTTTTTATCTCTGAAGAGCCAGACTTCTGAGCAACCGGCGTGGCTTCCTAATCGCAGGCACGGAGACTCCTGAACTTTAGCTACAAGTGTTATCTGAGCAGTCTTCTTTTAAGTTACTTTGGGGAAAAATCAGTAATCCTGATTGTTTAAAAAGCTTATATTGAATGCTTTGCTATTGCTGAGCAAACCTGCTGAGTCACTATAASAGTTTAATTCCAAAGTTGGCAACGTTTTTCATAGATTGCCCCTTAGACAAAAATCTCCATATTGCATATGTGTATAGTTAACAGGAGATAAGGCTGATGTATTTAAAAGATACATTATTGTGCCTGGAATATAAATGTTTTGGTATGGCCTTGGAAAAAACTCTTCAGCTATGAAAAGAAGAAAAATCCTTTGAGTTGTACCTTGACTGAATTAAAATGAAGATGAATTTTTGACAAAATACTGTTTGTAGCAGGCAGCGTGAAGATTCCCAGTGTGTGGGGAAAGGTTTTCATGATGCCACTAGAGAAATCAAAATAAAGAGCAGAAACTACTTAGGAATTCACTAGAAACCTTGGTGGGAGCTAGGAATAATGCTCCCATGTCTAGTGCTTCCACTCAGTAAGAAAAAATAAATGTTTACTTATTAAAGTGTTTATTTCTAAATTGTCAGGTGTGGCTGCCCTTTAAAGGAAAACGGGCGCATGGTTGGCAAGGGAAAAGAAAAAATTAACTGGAAAAATAAATACTGTGAAGAGGAAGGAGATACAGCACAGAGGAAAACTGCTGTGACAGAAAAGGACAGTGGATCAGCAGAAGTTTGCTGGTATGTGCAGAAATGACAACATCTGATTTTATTTTTTTTTTTAAACAGAGAAAAGAAGCTATTAAGCATATTTGAAGTCATTCCTGCTTGTRTTTTCTCCCCCCTCTTCTTTCTTTGTAGTTGTGGGTTTTGTTGTTGGTTTTTGGTTTTTTTTTTGTTTCTTTTTGCAAACGACAAGAAGATAAACTGCTGGTTGTAAAGAGTGCTGCAGGGGAAACACTGGGGATATAACCACCTAATTATGAATTTCCTGAATGTGCAACATGACCAGGAGCAACTGGACAGGATTAGTGCTGTATGTTTCATCTCCAGCTGTTTCATGAATGCCAATCTCCAAACTCCTCCAAGAAGAACATTTTTTTTTTTTCCGTGGCCCTACTTTTGGCTTTTACAATGCGAGCAATACTGCTTTGTTTTCTTTAGAGCCTGAACTGAAACAAGAGCTTTCAACAAAACAAACCTCAAGCAAACCTAACGAGCCAAAGAGCTGCGCAGCGTTAAGGAGATTTAGCTGAAATATTTGCAAAATACCAAAAGGAACATCCTCCTCGCTGGCAAAACTGGAGCTAACACTGCAGAGATGCGTGATTACGAGACAATAAATGAGAGTATTTTCTTCTGGTGCAGTGGTCAGAAGTTATTGTTTTGAATAAGCACCACTGGTGTGTAATCTTCACGGCGAGCTTCTTGAATTGGTGAAGTGCCAATGCTCTTTGGAAGCTCTCAGCAGACAGGAACTTATTTAAACTTATAAAACCAACGTAGACGAAAAAATGTCAAAAATGCCCTGTGTAAGGCCTCAGCTTGCAAACAGACAAATTGTGAAGACAATGGTGCTTCTCATGGAAGAGAGGGCAGCAGGAACTTTTTCTTTCCACGATGCCTTTGTAAAGATTAAGAAATCGCTACTAGAATAATATCCTGATACACAGCAATTTCTGGGGTGTCAGAAATCACATCTTTACAGCAATGGCATGGGTGTTTGGAGGGCCTCTTCCAGCTGCTGGTGAAGTTTTCTGGCCTTTTGTGACTTCTAGTAGAGTTTGACTGGACATTATTTGTTACTTAAGAGTATCTCTGTTTATTGCTCAGTAGAATCTCTGTGAGATTCAAAGGCCAAATTCAAGACTTGCCTATTATATGTAATAAAATTATGTCCAGTAAAGGACTGGTTTTATCCCACTGATGTGCACTGCACTAACAGAAGAGGCAGAGAATTTTTATTTCAGTATCATACATAGGTTATTCCTTTGATCTTATCCCAACAATAAGATTTTCTGGGCTTAATTTCTTCACACTTTATTGAGCATGAGAAATACCGACCTGTGTTGTCCTAAAAAGGAAAAAAAAGTCTGCTAATKAAYACCATGAGCACAAAMTCGGTCAGTTCATGAATGCAAACCTGTGAATATATGCTGAGTGAATAACTGGCATTCATTTCCTCTAAATAGAGAGGTACAGATAGAAWTCCTGGTTCGTGTTAATGTTTACATGCCCTACTTATTTAGAAAGAGTGTCCTGCAGAATTCTGGATTCCCTGCAGTAAAAGTGACCATTATAAACTACACACACTTACCCAGATCTTCATGCTTGTGCCAGTCTCCACAGGAACTATCTTGAAAATAAAGCACTGTAAGGATTGAAGGAAATTATTGTGTTTTAATCTGTACAATCTAATTTGGCCATAACTTTCTTTTTTTCTTTTGTTCACATAAAAGAGTGAGAGAAGACTACCATGACCAGAAAGTATTGTGTGATTTGGAGTACTCAGTTGTTTAAGCTGCACTAATTTTATTGGTTTTTTTATTGGTTTGTGAGACATACTTTCAAATAAGTGTTTAACAACAAGAAAAGAACAGATTATACAGTCTTGTCTTTATTCTGTGGAAGGAATAAGTTACGTCATCACAGCAGGGAGGGAGGAGAGGTGCTACATCATTTTGTTCTTGATATTTTTATATGGAGATCTTCCACTTGAAGCATCCTGCCCACACCACCATTCAAGTGGCAGAGAGAAGTCTAAGTAAGCGATGCTTCAGGGTGGGCTGCCAGCTTGAGGGGTCACCATAGGCAATTTTCCTGAGTATTTCTGTCTTTGTCCATCCAAGTTGCTGCTGGCAAAAAAAAAAAAAAAAAAAAGAAAAAAAAAAAAAAAAGAAAAAAAAAAAAAAAAAAAAAGAAAAAAAAAAAAAAAAAAAAAAGAAAAGAAAAAGAAAGACGAGTGTGATCCTGGAGCTCTTGTGATGGATGAATGCAAACTGTCAGGACAGTGAGTCCTGAGTCATCACCCCACAGATGCTCAGAGGATGCACATGGAGAGAAAACTCCAAAACTCCTGTGGCCACAGCCCATGCAGTATTTGAGTGGAACTATCCACCCTCTGTGCTGCTGCTATGCAGGGTTAAAACTGACTGAGGGCGGTATATCCCAGGTAAAAACCAGCACAGTATTCAGCAAATAAATCAATCAAAGCATGCTCTGTGTGCTGTCAAACAGCACCGATGCCAAGACCTCTGCCTGCCTGCCCTGCAGAATACAGAAGATGCAGCTTGTGGGAAYAGTAAGAGTTTAACTCAAATCCCATCAGAAATGTGAGGGAAAGYAGCCTGAGAGAATAAAGGCTGTCTTCACAGCCTTGGCAATGATGTCTGACCTGCAAGGCCACCTCCTGATTGTGCAGAGACATGGGCCCCTCTCTGGGTTTTGCCACCAAATAGGAGGGGATGKCTGATGGAGATGATGGCAGAATGCAGGATTTAGAACTGGTTTGGATCCAGCCTCGGGTGACAGTGCCAAGATTGTAACTGTGCAATGGCCAAACAATTCCTGCTTGAAAGGCGTTGGGGGTTCTGTCTGGTCCTGCTGCATCTGCAGCTTCAGAGTGACTGTCGTGGGGACAGAGATCCAACAGAAAGAGCAAAGGATTGAGCACTGTCCCCTCATCCTGCTGCTCTGCAACAGCACACGTGGGAAGGGAGATGGGAGGGATGCGCTATCGCGCTTCTGACGCCACTCGCTTCCTGAATAAACAGAAAGATCTCACTGTGATAAAAGATAAATATGCATGTTATTGAAAGAAAAAGCCCAGACTCATCAAAACAGAAAAATTAGTTCATAGCTCTGGTCTGTATTTATTTGGATGGTAGGTTAGGTCAGTCATTTTCTCCTGTGTGACTTGCCCGTCCCTGCTGTGTCATCACTTAACCTAATCCTTTTCCTTTTTCAGAGGCAGAAGACATTTCCTCTTGGTCTGATTAATGCTCTCAGATGAGCTGGCTCAGGGAGTAAGCTGTTAAAGAAATAGTTTTATCTGTTATTTATGTAGGAACCCTCTGGTGGAAACCAATCTTTGCTTCACTCTCCCCTGCTGTCCCTCAGCTCCTGAGCCGTGCCCAGGCTCCATGAAATCACTTCATTGTTGCTGTCAACCATCTGCTCTTCCMGTTCATCAGGGCAGTGGGATGAACAGAAGGAGCTCCAAGGAGAAGGCAGCCTTTGCTCCAGGTTCAGGATGACCTTGCTCTAATTTTTGTGAGTCTGCCCTTCCAGGTGAGAATGGAAATGCCCCACACCCGGGGCCCTGTTCGGACTCTCCGGAAGAGATCCTGACTTTTGGCCGGTCAGATAGAAGAGCTACAAATCAGTCCTATGATTCCATTTCCTTCCTCTTTTTTATTTCTCCTCACTTTGCTTTCTCCAGGTTTGATTTTATTTACTCTTCAATTTAAATTTTATCCTTTTTTTCTGTCATTTTCCAACTCACGTCAGTGTTTTTTTTCCCTTCTAAACCAATGCTTTCACTGTGCCTTCTCTCTCTCTTTTTTTTTCACAAAACAGTCTATGAGACCAAGTAAAGTCTTTACCACCCTAGTGAATAATTAATCTCATCTGCTCTGTAACTCTATCCAGGACCATCAAAAAGTCTGCGTGTTTTGGGTCAATAATAAAACAAAACATTTTTCTACTTTTAGATTTTATGCATTACAAAAGTTTTTGCAATTAACAACGAACAATACTTAGTGCTGGCTGACCATTTCACATTGAGAAATCTTTCCCATGGGAAAAATGCCTATTTGTTGTTTTTGTAGGAATTATCTATTTCAGATAACTTTATTATCATTTTTCTGGGTTTTAGTAATGTAGAAAAAAGCCCCAAAACTCAGCCTATTTCGGCATGATGCTTTTACTCAGCTTTGATGCCAAACTGATTTTTCTTTAGTGTGTGTTTCAGCAAGAGGCAGAGCATCAAGGAGTCCTATGGGAAAAACGTTTGCGTTGATATTTTAATGGAAGCTGAAGAAAGTACACCTGGGCTGCCTCAGACTCCAGAGGGTTTTCCAGTTTTTGAAAGGCAACCTCCGGTGGATGAAGTGGATCAATGATTGATAAAAGCTGTAGGGAAAACTAACGCAGAAGAATATAGAGATGGAGAGAAGGCAGAGCACAGGGCATGTGGGCGAGGAGCTCCTGCAGAGGAAGGCTGGCTTCCCCAAGGACCAAGGCTAAATCAAAAGACCCTTCATAGCATGGCTGCGATCTGCGGTGGGGGTAAGGCCAAGCCCTRTTTTAAGCTTTTCCTGTAACCAGATTAAAGCTCCAGTCATGATTCCCCCGTGGCTTGGATGCAGTGCTGAGAGGTGAAGGACCACCGAGGCTCCTTGGGGCTCTCTTCCAGATTTAGGGCATAAAYGTTTCTTCTTTAGGGCTGCACAATTCAGTAAGTCAGAGCATTTCTTTAGCCCTGAAAAATATTGTTTAGAATGTTTCCTCCTCGCTCCCARCTGATGGGAACACAGGAATGAGCACGGGCCTTGCCTTTGCAGCAATCTGCAGCAGACACCAAGGGCAGGACAYGTATGGGGACACACATTAACCTCAGCCTGGAACTGCTTCCCTGTCAGAAATGGCATTTTGGGGACAGCTTTCCAACAACCATTAAAACTGCACACCCCTGCTCGGGCTGGGTGGATGTGGGGAGGCTTGGCAGGTGATGTGTGCTCCAGGTGTGATATTTGGCACAAAGGGAAGGATCTACAAAACATAGCTTACGAGGAACAGCTGCAGGAGGTTTGTTTATATCAACACAAATGAGGTTCAGGTGAGAACTCTCTACAAATACCTGAACTCAGACTGCAGCCAGGTGATGGATGGTCTCCTTCCCGCACATGCAGTGGGAGGACTAGAGGAAAACAGCCTTAAACTGGGATAGCGGAGGCTCAGATTAGGCATCAGAAAAATGTTTCGCTTTTAGGGAGGTCTGGCATTGTCACGGATGGTGGTGAAGCCACAATCCCCGCAGGTGTTCCACCTGGACCTGGCGCTGGGTGATGCTGTTTGGGGCTTCCATCGGTGCTGCTGGCCGGGCGGCCGGACTGGCTCATCCTGAAGGTCTCTCCCAACCCTGACGATTCTCTAACCCTSCCATTCTACGACTCTAAACCCGGTGAGCAGATCGGGGTGGACACGGGGGGCGGACGAGGCGAAACGGCAGCGGGGCGAGGCGAGCGGGCCGGGCGGGCCGAGCGCCGTGCCCGCCCCTCAGGAGCCCCCGCCCCCGGCGGCGCGGTGCGGGGCGGGGCCGGAGCGGGAGCGGGGCTGGCCCGCGTCCCACGCCCGCCTCGGCCGCCTTTTCGGCGGGAGCCGCTACTCCAGAGTGCGCGGTAGCGTGGGCCGGCCGGGGCCCCATGTGGTGCCGACATCACTGACATGGCGGAATCCCCGCCGAGCCCTCCCGGCACTCGCTCCAGCTAACCGGGACTCGCCGCCCCGCACCGCCCTCCCGCAGGTAAGGACGCGGCGGCGCCGCGGGGAAAGCGGGTGCCGGCCGGGGAGCACCGCGGCTCTGCTGCGCTGCGAGCGCCGGGGAGCCGCGTCCCCCGCCCTGGGGCGCCGCTCCCGGTCCCGGCTCTTTTGTTCGGCGGCGGGACGCGGCCGCACTCGGCGGAAAGTTTCTCTCCCCGCCCCGCCGGCTCCCCCCGCCGCGGGGAGCGCCCGGCGGGCGGGCGGGCGGGAGCGGCCGCGCTCGGGGCTGGCGGCGGGACGGGCGCTCCAGCACCGCCCGGCTGTCCCTGGGGGCGGCCGGCCCGGCCGCTGTCATCGCCGCCGCCCTGCTCGCCGTCCTCCCCGGCCGCTGCGGCTCCCGGAGGAGCGGTGCGGGAGCGGGCGGTGCTGGCGGGGGCCGCGGGCACCGCGGGTGTGTGCGGGGTTCCTGCCGCGACACCCCCGAGCCGCGCCCCGCTCCGCTCCGCTCGGCAGCCCCGCTCTCCGGCCGGGGCCGCGGGCAGGTGGAGGAACCGGGGGCTCCTCCGCCTCCGGAATGTCTGGATCCAGAGGGCATGTTGGAGAAAAAGCTGGAGAAAGGCGCGACCGTCTTCTCTCGGCWCCGTCCTCCCCGCCCGGCTGCTGGCAGAGGCGGCTTGGGGAAGGAAAGCCCTGGAAACTTTTTATTTTTGCTTGCCAGACACCTTTTTAAAATGGCATGCGACCAGCAGACGGAGTGAAAAAAGAACAACTCTTTTTAAAAGCTTAACCTCTCTTAGGTTAAGACCACAGCTGCATCCCCCCCTTCCCGGTTCTCAGAAATGTTCTATTTAAATAAGGTTTTGGCGGAGGTAGTGCGGCTTGGAGTTAAATGTAACGAACCCTTTATCCCATCTATATTTGTAGAATAAGACGGCGCGGGGCAAGCCTGCCTCTCTCCATATTAGTAATTTTGTGTTTCATTTGCATTTCTTTGTGTCTTTTGAGTATCTAAAAGTACTGGCCTTAAAGGAATAGTTACCCCATCACTGCGTGGGGAACTGAGATAGGGAGACATTGGAATTTCTTGTTGGCTGGGTTGTTTTTTTTTTTACGTTTTAGATTTTTGTTGTTTGAACTCCGTGCTAGGTCTGTGACAAGAGGATTCACATATCCCAGTTCCCTGTGCCCTAACCACATCTGCTGTATCCCTTAACCGCTTACCCTGCAGAACACAGGGTTCTGAAAGGTGCCAAACCAGTCTAACTCGAGTTTAACAATGTGCTGGGTAATGGGATTTCAAACTTCCACAGATTTTTAAGTACAAAACACTGTCTCTCAACCTTTTTTTTGCAGCGGGGCTTGCTTAAAAAAGGTTGCGAGTGCCAGGCCTGGCAGTGCCTCCGTGCCTGTGCTGCTCTGGGTCTGTGCTTTGTTCTGATGGGGAGCGGCTGCTCTGGACACGGATGACACAATATGTGCTTGGCWGGAGATGCCGATAAAGGCATCGCTTCCATAAACCTCAGGAATGGGCTGTGGGCTGCCTCCTGAGTGGAAGCATCCTGCTCCTCTCGCCCTGTCCGCCGCCGCTCTRGCCCACCTGGGGCCCGTGTGTCTTTCTCAGCAGCAGGAGAATACGCTGCCGGTGCTACCAGTAAGAAAATGATTCTTGGCCGTGTTCCCGGGGTCATTTCGGGTCTCGCACAGAAGCGGTCTGTTAGTGCTTTTCTCTTAATCTTCGGCACTTTTTGTGGTTCGCTCTCGTTAGTTTCAAAGCGGTTGTGATTTGTGGTTGTATCGGAACCCTGCTGTGACAGAAACGTCTGCTGCCCCAGAAGTGTCGYGTATTGTTCTTCCCAGTTCAGTATCCTTTAGCTACTTTATGCYTATAGTGTAGCTCAGAGATGAGTCTGTGTGGAAGTTGAGATATTTTTCTTTTTTCTTTCTTTTTTTTAAAAAATTGAGCTGTTGGGACTCATCTGGTTTGGGTTTGAGGTCACTGCTGGGACAGCAATGAGAGGGTTTTTTTCATAGTGTTAGCCTATAGTTTGCCAAAGGATAAGAAATGAAGGTAGTTAGCAGCCAAAATAAGCTGATATTCTGCTATAGCCAAAAAGCTCAGTACTGTAACTCCATACTGCAARTATTTCATCTTTAGTCTCAGAAAAGTTTGTATCTTCTAATCTGAAGTGCGTTTATCCTGGCACTTTTTTTCCCTACGTGTGGTATTTAGGGAAGTGAAAGAAGATTTCTCCATTATACCTCTCTTAGAAGAGAGGTCTCTTATACCTCTCTTAGAAGAGAATGTTCTTTTTTTTTTTTTTTTTTTTTTTCTCACTTTATAGTTTCCTTTATGTCCTCTGAGGAAGAGAAGCAGTTAAGTGCAGTCAAACTTATGCAGTTCATAAATCTGTGCAAGAAAATACATAGAGACCACGCAGCAAACTTCTGCATGTGTGTGGTTGTATTCATGAACTTTCTAATAGGTGTAATTGACTTTTTCCCCACAAAAATGTAGGTTGTCAGAACCAACRTTTACAGGATGATTAAATGATTTTAGCGTGAGAATCTTAATTTCTACTAAATACACATAATTAAATAAAGACCCAGAACCCAAACACACCTGAATAAAACAAATTTCCACAGTGCTTTTTCTCTTCACTGTAGTCTGCCAAAGAAAAGACATGAGGGATGATGGAGTGACCTCTTTGGGGCACCTGGAGTGGCAGTTTGGGACACATTTGGGACAGTATCCTGTCCCTCCACCAAGGATGTGGCTATTGGGCCTTGAGTCTGGAAACCAAGTGTCCCAGTGCGCTGGAATGGTCTTGAGCAACATGCCACAAGTTATCAAAGTCCCATTTGTTTGCAGCAGCCTTTGGTGCMCAGCAAATAAAATAAATAGCAGGAGAAGCCAGCAGAGCCCTGTGTAAATCTCAGCTGTGCAAAATACCAGCGAGGCAAAGCGTTTCTCAAGCATTGCCCGGAGGATTTGTGTCTCTGCGATTGTCTCCGCACTGCTGAGTGGTGGAGGATCCTTTAGAAAGGGCACTATCAAAACTCACGTTGTTTACRGCCAAGGTTTGGTGTCCCTGTGTGATCTGTCCCTGGAGATGGAAGGTATGTGGGAAGAGGGAAGTTCTTCAAACAAGGCAGTGGAAATAGGAGCCGCTGGATAACAAGCCATCTACAGGCAGGAATGCTGGCGTGGCAGCGAGCAGATAACTCCAAACAGCTTCCAGTGGGGATGTGGTGGGCGGCGTTTTTATCAGTTTGTTCTAAGCACCTCTTTGCAAAATTAAAGTTGGAAGTCTGCTCTCTGTTGGATTCCAGACAGGCAGGGAAAAAAAAAAAAAAAAGGCACAAACTAATTAAACGTGATTTATTGTGGAATTTGCAACAGTGTTGGAGAGATGAGTTGCCTTTCAGAAATGCTGCTGTGGATGTTAAATCTGTGCTCTGCTCCGGATGAAAAATGATGAAGCTGTTGAGCAAGTACACAAGAAAAACGTCGCCTGTGTTAAAGTCTGCTCTTGAGCAGGGTTATTCCCTGGAGGTCCCAGGTAGTGCAGCTCTGAGCAAATCTTTGTGATGCTTTTAGTTGGGAGAAGAATGTGTTTCCTTSAGCTTAGAGGTTAAAATGTAGAGCTTCTCCAGTGACAAGCTTTCTGCGTTTGATCTGAGGAATCCTTTGTTTACAAGTAAATTGTGGTGTTTGTTAGCAGATAACAGACAAAAAGSCAACTGCATAAGAAACATTCTCTATTTGTTTTTCTAGTGGTGACAGTTTATAATGCTGATATATGATAAACTGAAAATTGCCATGTGGAGACTCTGCTTAGTAAACTGCAGCAATGTATAGTGTTAGTTTTGTAATATGAAGCAACAAACAATTCCTARGTAATTAAATATATAYTTTATAACTTTTTTTTTTTTTTTTGAAGARGACACAACTGCAGCTAAGCCTGAGATGTGGCATTTGCTTGTTCTGGCATCTGCTCCTTGTTCTAGAAGCTACTCAGTGGAATGACAAGATGGATTGAGGAGAGGAGTTTGTGCTGTTGTGTTTTGGCTTTTCTTGTTATTTGTTAGATTTAGAATAACTGAAGGCAAACACGTGAATTCTCTGGAGACGGAGGTGATAAGCCTGTCTGATTTTTCTGTGTTGACTTAGTGTATGGCAATTCTGTGGCAGAAATGCAAATACCTTTAAAACATGCTTTGCATCCTGGTCTCTTATCATTGCCTTATAGCKAATTATGGGCATTTCTATTATTAGGTCCTTGTAAAGGTCTCCAATAATGGAATGTATATATACATGTATTTCAATATATACTTCATGTTTTCAGGAGTGTTTCATAAGAAATGCTTTGAAAAGAGAGAAAGAAATTGCTTTCAAGAGGTTAATAAAAACTCCAGTGAACGACAATTTTAGTTGACCCTTGCCACTCTCAAGAGATGCTTGGGATGTTGTGGACAGATTTCCCCAYGCTTTTAAAGCTAAACTAGCAAAATCAATGTGTTCTGCCTAGTTTGTAGGTTCTCTGGGCCTCTGTGCAGCTGTGTCAATTTTACATGCTTGCTCCCTRTTCTCCACTCACCCACTAATAAAATGCCAATGTTTATAACTTAAATCCCAGTGTTATCTTTTGCCCCAAGTACTTGTGCACAATTCTTTAGTCAAGCCCAACAGTGTAGTGAAGTAAGATGGTGTGATTATTTAGGACCTTGATAGCAGGAACAGTGTGGGAGTAGAGAGTTGTCTCGATTTGTTTCAGGATGACCTTACCATTTTCCTTTAGTGTATGATTAGTTAGCTGAAAGAATTMATCCCACTTTATAACTTGGCTTTGTTGTAGAAGTGTGTCCCTATTCAATGACAATTCATGAAACATAAGTGACCTTATGCTTGCAGACACTTGAACTGACCCGGGTAAGTTACTCAGTGCTATGCATTGCTCTGCTCCTTATTTATTTATTGRTGTGGAATAATGCAGCAGAGAAAGAAAGATGACAGCATTTGTGGATAATGAGAGCATTAAGTTTCCTTCTGGTCTGTATTTTTGTGGACTCATGTGATGTCAACTCACAGAAGAGGAAAAAATGCTTTCAGTGTCTTGTTACAAGCAAATATGTGACAAGCAGAAGCGTCACTTCATTAGAATAAATTAAYAGAGCACAAGAGGCTCAGTTGGAGCTGCAGAGCTTGTGGTCTATAATGCTCAAATAGTGGAGGTTTTTTTTTTTGTCTGTAAGTACTGATAGAAGTGGTGAGTTTGAAAAGCAAAGGCGCAGCTTGGGCTTTACTGACTCCATGAATGGTGTTGCTTTAGCAGAGAACTCAGTATTTTTTCWTTTATATGATGTTGAAGTATCAAGAATAATCACTTAGGTTGAAATGGAAAACATTCTTCCTTTTGTGACAAGATAAGGCAAATTGGGATATACCATGTACATGATTTTCTAGCAGTATTTGAACTGGATGCAGGTTTGACACCCGGTTGTGTTCATTCATGTGTGTGTTCTTCTGTATTTGTAGCAGATGGTAATTGGTGTTTGGCTTTGAGCTGTGTGCTTGGTTGACTCGAACAGTTAAAATGTTGGTCTTGTTTTCCCCAGTTCTTACTTGGCTTTGCTTAGCACATATTAATATCCTGTCCTTTTGTGCTGCTCTAAAGCTCTGAGGAAATTATTTTACAGTCTTGTTAGAAGAGATGTATTTTTATTAATTGTATTAAAAAATGAAAAAGARGGGTTAAAATAGGCTGTGTTTTTCCCCCAAGATGTGTTAGTGTTGTTCCTCTGTTACACACTGCTATATTGAGCTGTGCCTACCTTGGAAGCCATAGCTTTTCAGGCGAGGAATTTGTTCCTATTTGCTTGCACTGTCTGAAGGATGGCARCACATTTCTTGAGGGCTGATTTCCACTGAGTCATCCCCCTGAGCAGGGCAGAGGGACATTCAGCTGCTATCACATCTTTTGCTTTGGCAGGTTAACTAGGAAATTTGTTCTCAAAGTCTACCTTGGGGAGGAGAGAGCAACAAGTCTTTATTTTCTAATGCTGGGAAGTGTTAGAAGCTGTGGCAGCTCAAAGAAAAGCAAATGAAGGAAAACAACCATTGCTTACTCTGGATTTTTATGGAATTGGCTTTACTGAGTTGTTTCTTTTTTGTTGTTGTTTTTTTATTCCGAGGTCTGCTTTTCTCAGTGTCCCACTTGCCCATCTTTTCTTTAACACAATTATTCATTAACCACCCATGTTTTCTGACACTACAGTAGGGTTTTCCTTTTAATTATCTCTCTGTATGATTAATGTTCTGTTGGTTGCACAGCTGTTAAAGGTGATCCCCAGCCGTGCAGTGAGGATCTCACGCTCCAGGTTGGGGGCTCAGGGTGCAGCACTGGGTCACAGGAGCAGTGTCAGATGGTGTTGGACGCTCAGGAGGGACAATCCGTGTSTCTGGGGAGCTGAGCAGCCAGAGACACAATACTTAATTTGGCACACTGTTTGCTCTCTGCTGGCTTTTCTCAAACGCTTYAGATGTGGGTGAGGGAGGGGCAGCAGATCCGTGTTTGTGGAATGCTGCACTCCCTTCTGTCCTCTTCCCTTTGACTTCATGCTCTTGTTCACACACAGCTGGTGACGTGTGGCCTTCGCATGACTAAAAGTGCAGGCATGTGGAGCTGCTGGATGGGAGGAACGTGGCCATCCACACGTGCAGAGGGGTGTGCTCAGCACTACAGCCAAGGTGGCTGTGTTTTGGCTCCCAGGTCACCCAGGAAGGCTGTGGTGTGTGGTCCTCATGTTCTTCAGAAGAATCTGAGCAGCCTGATGTGACAGGACCACAAGTGCTGCTTCTTGGAGCATGGKTTGAGGTGGTGCTGATGGTTCCTGTTCCATCCAGCCATGCAGGCAGAAAATCCATGGACATCTTCAAAAGCTGATTCTGAGGAATGGGTCAGAAGTTTTCTGGCTTGGTTGGCAGGCTGTTCTTGTAAGGAAGGAAGTGAGAGATTGGAAATGTAGTGAGGTGGCCTTGTGTTTTGGCTGATGTGTGTAAGAGGTGGCAGCGTTGGAAGGAGTTAAACTGCACATGGTCTGAAGAGTAACCCAGAACCAAGGATGAGCTGCAAAAAGTTTGTGGTGTTATGGAAAAGAGAAAGAAATGGCAAAACATAAATCTGAATTTAGTATAAATCATAGTTAAGTGGTGCTTCAGTATGTCTGTGTTGATGTCTGAACATGTACATATGTTGTCTCCTCTTAAATGAGTGACCTTATGTGGTTTGGAGGAGCAGAAAAAATGCCACAGTGTCACAAATAATCCCCTGTAGAAATTGTGGAGTTCAACAACACTTAAGATTCTGGATCAGTGCAAAAAGATTCGATAGCCAGAAGACTGACCCCTGCTCTTTTTGTGCACTGTGACCCTGCAGGCCGTCAGCTCTGCTCTGAAGAGTTCAATCTCTTTTTGTACTGGCAGGAAATGTATGTTGGATACTTTGAGGATAAAGGGTTAATTTTATGGCAGTTCAGGGTATATGTTGGTATCTTCATAAATCAACTTGTTTGACAGTCATTTTCTCCCCGTTCTCTAATCAGAAGTTTGTTATTTAGGCTGCTGTAGRTGCTTTCCTGGTCTCTGATAATASTGATGAAACACTYAGAATAAKCAAAAGTGAAGCCTGWTTTTCTGATRCTTCTGTGTTTTGCTTACACTCAAGCAGGTAGTTCATTCCCATGGTGTCTCCTTATGTAACTTTCTATTTGTATGTTGTCCTTTTGGTTTATTTGTTATAAAACTAAATTACATTTCAGTTCAGCAGGATCTCAAAACAACAGAAGTCAACAAACAAACCTTAAAGGACCAGASCAAAATGACTTTGTATTTCCCATTGTGGTTAACTTAGACGTTGGTGAGGTAATAATGTCATGTTCAGAAGAAAGGAATATCATGTGGATTTCACCAGAGACCCAGATAAAGTCTTGTTGGATGCCTGTGGAGGAGTACCGGGCGGTCCTAAGCTGTTCTACCATGCCAGGAAGTTAAAATGCCATAAATAGCAAACAGCAGAAGGTTCATTGAGTGTTTTACTACTAAATCAGAGGCACCAGTTTTGCGTCATGAAGGTCTAGGTCCACACTCTTTCACGCTTGGCACTGAGCATGCAGGTTACATTATTCACGGCGGACCATAACCCATGCGTGAGAAGTCTTACGGCTCAAGAGGAATTCTGAGATTTTCAGCAAAAGTTCTGCAGAGTTTGACTTGGAGAGAAGTGACTGAAAGGATAGATTTGGCTTRGATATTAGGAAGAAATTTCTTAATGTGAGGATGGTGAGACTGACACCAGTAGCCCRGAGAGGCTGTGGCTGCCCCRTCCCTGGAAATGACCAAAGCTAGATTGTGCTTGGAGCAACCTGGGATAGTGGAAGGTGTCCCTRCCCATGGCAGGGGCATTGGAACCACATGGTCTTTACAGCACCTATCAACCCAAACCATTTCATGAGTCCATGATCTGAACCTTAATCCTTGTTTCTYGTGTGTCAGCTGGTGGCAAAATTAACTTGTTTCATTCTGCTCTGCACATGTTTATTTTTGCAACTCCATATGCTGCTCTAGCAGATCTTTATTATTGCYTGTTAAGTTCAGTGGTGCTTTTAGTGACTGCACAAAACATAAACATCCTCTGTGGCTTCGTTAGACATACAGTGCAAACTTTTTGTTGACTTGAAGGCTGTTCCTCGGGTCAGTGAGCACTGCAAGCAGCAGTCAGGGCATTGTACACCCACGAGTGTGAGGATATGTAAAAAGAAAGGAATTGTCTTGTTACCTAATTTAAGTGTCTTTTCTCTGCAGGCTCTCGTGTGTGTGGGGTTTTATCTTTACCCTTTCCCCTCTCAGTTAACAGGACTGGATGTGCTTGTCCAGCTGTTCCAGCTGCCTTGTTCAGTGGGCAGGAAATGGTGATGTGGTGGAAATTAGGCAATTCTGCCGAGTGCGACCAAAAAGGGTCTCTGATCTCTTCCACAGCAGCCACTTCTGGCTTCTGGATAAAACATGAGAGTCAAGTCATTCAGATACTTCTGTAACCACAATCTATGTAATGAACAAGGCAGCTACACTTGAATTTTTATGCGTCTGAATAGGTAGCTTCAGTGGATGTGTGAGAGCTGCTATGTTACTGTAAAGGCAATATTTGTGGATCTAAAATTCTGAAGTTAGACATCAACGGTTTCACTTCCTTTTGGCATTTTGTGATCATGCAGTTAAACAGGATGATATTATGCTCAAAAATGTTGCTGTGAAAAGTTTTTTTTTCTGTTTCTCAAACCTTCTAGACTATTCCAGCCCTGCCCTTGCTAGCACATCTGAGTTGTTTCTGGTCTTTGTAAATCCTTATTTCTCTATTCCCTTTTCCCTTCCTTAGATTTTTCTAGACTACAGTGYGTTCATTTCAGTGCACCAGTTGTTGGGTGCAAGGGGATGAAGGGGAGTGAAATATGAGAACTGAGACGGAGAAAATATGGATACGTGAAGACGTGGAAAATAGCATTGGCTGGATTAGTTTGCAAGTAGACAGAGTGTGTTATTATTATTGGCCCAGCTGTAATTTAAGGTTCCGTGACGTTCTCTCAATGAAATAGAAGCAAATATAATAATACTCTTACGTGATGGAGCTCGCTTGGACAGCGACAGCAGCACCTTTGTGCAAACCGATGCCGTGTGGTTCCCRGCAGTGACGCGGTTTCGCTGCAGCTGTGGGCAGCGCTGGGCAGGGATGAGGTGCTGCTTTCTGGCTCCATGTGAGCGACGTGGCAGTGGGAGATCTGTCCTTTCGCTTCGCGAGGGAAACGCAAAACCTTGGCCCGCTGCCTGGACTAACCTCGCACGGCAAGCAGAGCGTTTGCGTTCCAGTTAGAAAGTACACAGGGATGGCAGACTGGATCTGTCAACTGCCCTCTTCTCTCTTTGGAAGAGTTATTTTCCATTAATTATAGATAGTTAATTTTTTTTTTTTGGAGCAAGTGAGGTGTAACTGTGGTCTTCTGTTCACCAAAGAGCCCAGGATGGCTGGCTGGGAAAAGGTTTATCTCTGCTTGGGAAGGGGTGCAGTGAGATTCTGCCTGTGCTCCCTGCCAGGACTGTTCCTCCTCCTGGTCCTGCTGCCTGGTGAGTGCAAGGCAGCTTTAGGGACCGCTACACAAAGTTCAGGTGATTCCAATGAAGAGAACTTAACTTTTCCTTAAAAATTCTGATGAAGGTTTGACTTGGTTCTTCACTGAGTTTTCTGTGTTGGCTACATACCATATAAAGTATCACTGATTAAGTATTTTTACATATCCCTGCTTTTCTCAGAAAATGTTTTGCAATATTCAACTTGTGCCTTTATGAAAGGATTTGGCAGATGGGGAAGGGGAAGCAACAACTCTTCTCTAGTCATGCGCAAAATACACATCTGGAAGGAAAAAAACAGAAAAATACCATTTTTTATCTATTCTAGTATATTAAACAAAGGTTTTCTTTGTTTTTTCTGCCAACATCAGCTCTTCCTGACCTTTGTGATCA
Source organism: Malurus melanocephalus (assembly GCF_030028575.1). Taxonomy (NCBI): domain Eukaryota; kingdom Metazoa; phylum Chordata; class Aves; order Passeriformes; family Maluridae; genus Malurus; species Malurus melanocephalus. Next base: position 1,419,103 of record NW_026623340.1, on the reverse strand, counting down.
ATATTAGCACTGAGGTTTCTTAAAGCAGATACGGAGACTTTGTTGTGCAACTGCTTGCGCTGTTCAAGCAGGGTGTGAGCAGTCTGTTAGTGGTTATAAAGCCCTGAAAAAAGGTACCCACCCAAGGGGGGCCTCTTATTTTGCYTTTAATAGAGATGGGAAGGCAGATTAACACTATTTTGCAAGCCCTTCTGGGATTTGTTTTGGAAGGTGCATGCATTCTGATCACCTATGTTAGTGAAAGATGGGTAAATTTGAAGTGGTAGAGTTACAGGCGAGGGTTGCAAGCATGACTGGAAGTGTAGAAAGCCTTTCTCGTAAGATGAGATGGAGAAATATTTAACAGGGAAAAAAAGTTCCAATGAACTCTACTATCTCAAAATCCATCAGAGAGGTAAACACTGAAGGCGTACAGGACTGTTTAAACCAAAAAGCAGTGTTGGCAGATGAAYGTGTGGATGCAAGATGTCAATAAATAAAAACTTCTATAGAATTTGATCRAGCAGCTTAGTCCAAAACCAGCCCAGCTATCCAAATAGGTCCTGATGCAATGTAGTTTCAGGAAAGGRCATGGGCAGCTTTCAAAGAGCTTTGAACATTAGGTCAACAATAAAGGTGCTTTCCAGAAGCRGTGGATCACTTATCAAAGTGGAGAGGTTTGTATCCAAAACTTCATTAATGATAATCTCTAGGAAAGAGTATGTTAATTCTGCAGGTAATCACAGGCTTCAAAGCAGAATCAGAATGCAAGATAAACTTTTGTTTATCTTAGGAGGAAAAAAAGTAACAATGTCAAGGTTATACAAATGTGAATTTAAATATTTAAAAATCAAAATGTCTAATTTTATTTCTGATGGAAGAAGAAAGTTACACAGAAATACAAGGTAAAAACTTCTTTTAAAAGTGAAATCAGTGAACAAATGTGCAATGCCAAAGTGGAAATGCTTTCAGTGATAAGGAAAGGAGGATCTAAATTTGATCATCTGCAACTTCAGAAGTGCTGTAAAACCAGCAGATTACTAGTTCTGCTTGCACCAGGACTCTGGAAAAGGAAAAATTGGCATGTAGAGAAGGTATTGTCCAGATAATTGCTTGGTAGCTACACTGAAATTGCTTTAATACTGACCTGTGGTGTTCCCTCTCCCAGCAGAAATGCTTTTGTGTCAGGCAGAAATGAATGCTGCTTTGGAGAGAGGAGGATGCAGGGAGTCCGGCAGACTTTCCTCTGAGCCTTTTCCTCTGACCAGGAGTCACAGGAACTTGACAAAGCTGTTTTCTGTGGTAAAACTGAGGTTTTGTTTCGGGGTGGTGTTTTCTTTGTTCTAAAGGGTCAGGTTTTATTTAAATTAGAGTGTTGATAATATATTTAAGCCTGTGTGATGTGCATTTTCTGATCTGCTTGATGGGGAAAAAATGTTTCAATTATCTCTGTATTAATGCAGAAGAACTGGGAGCCCGTTGCCATCCACCAGTGCTGGAAACCGAAACAAAAGCCAAGCAAACTTGCAGATGGTTGCTGATCCTGGATCCCAGCCCCTGCCCRATGCAGCTCAGCCTGCCTTCCTCTGTCATTTGCTGCTTATAAAACACTGTGCCGGGTTGTGAGTGTGGACTTTGCCTTCCCCAGCCGGGCTGGGAGCGGGGACTTTGCCTTTGCCAGCAGTGGGAGGAGGAGGAGGAAGGTGACTCTGAGCAGTGGGGCAGGGACAGCCCCCGGCCACCTAAGGGTTGGCTTGGGTCTCCTCCAGGGTTATAAAACACCCAGCTGCTGAACTTTTAAAGTTGTGTGACTTTAGCTGGGAACTTGGATGGGCTGGAGGATGAGCTGTGTTTGAYGGAGGAACAATGGTTTCATAAGTGCATACATGTACTCCCCTCGCTCCCCTTCTGGGGCCACGGGTGTGCACTATCTGGAATCCTGTCACTARTTGAAAATCACAGTAAATCAGTGCACTTAAAAGTGGGTTTTGTTTGGTTTTTGTGTTGTTTTGTTGGTTTTTTTTTCCAATTTAAAACTGTTCTGACTGTGGAGTTAAACAGCTGGGAACAGCATCTCTCATTGTGGCCACTTGCTCAGTCGTGGCTGAGTTGGTGCAAAATATGTTGGAGTCGATTTTTACCGTTCTGATGGGATTTCAGGCTGCTGTGGCAATGGAAAAGTTAACATAGGTAACAAGAATTAACTCAGCTTGCAGGGGTGAAAGTGCTGGTGGGAGGCCAGGAGCTGACTGGAAGAACCTGGCTGGGAAGGGGGCAGAGGGAGCATCCCTGAGCAGGTTGGCGGAGAAGAAGTGGTCATTGGGGGGCTTTATTTAATGCTGGCTGGGTAATATGATTCAGTTTTGGTCTCACCCACAAGCTGCTAAGCATTTCCTGATTTAGGAAGGTCAATATGAAAAGCCTTGCAGTATAAAGCTGTAGTTTCTAATGTGGACAGTGAAACAGATCCCGTGAAGTGATAATTAGTGTTACAGGGCAGGCTGTCAATTTTAGTAGGAAATCATTAAATAAACACCGGTGAATAAGCAGTATGCTGGTTCTTCTTCCCTTGGTAGAGACCAGAGCACTAACAGAGGTGATGTATTTCATTATCCCCATTTTGCAGCTGAGAAAACAAGACACAGAGGTGAAAATACTGGAGATACTTTGGGGCTTGTTTCAGTTGAGGCTGGATTTGAAATCTTATTAGTTGTATGTACATGTCTGGGGGTTTCCCTCCCCAACACAGTTCTTGACAAGTGCCTGTGTGCAGTTTGKACCTCTGAAAGCCTCTCCCAGAAGGGCTTTCCTTGGCAAGAGGGCAATAAGGACTTGCTTTCTGCTTAGCATATTGTATCTGTAGGAAGCCTTTGTGCAAGGCAGACTTGCTGTTTGTAAGGGGGCTAAGAACAGTTCTCTTACAAATGCCAGCTGGGTCTTTGCAAACTAATAAAATTGTCAGTAGGCAGTACAGCATGTGCCTGATTTAGTAAGGTTAGAGTTCTTTTATAGAAAGGGTAAAGTTATCCTGGCTTACTTGTAATTTATATTTCTGGTGAGCGCATGAAGTTGTATTTCCATAAGRGGAGGAAATACTGCTCACTTCCCCTGGCTGATTCCATCTCCTTCAGTAGCTAATCATTGGATTTTCATTTCTAATGTTGTGCCCAACTCTGATCTGCCTGGCTCCCGCTTCTGCTCACTGGTTCTTACTGTTCTTTAATATCCAATCTTTGTTGGCCCTGGGATCATATAAAAATAGCAGCTCTTTGGTAAACCTCGCTGGTGTGCCATGCATTGGGCACTGGGGCATATCCCCACCCCCTGGCTGATCCACCCCTGGTGTTATCAGCTCACAGATTACCCTGCACTCAGTTTGCTGGCCAGCTCTTAATACAGTGCAGATATTTCATTTTGATTGTGCAGTGTCAACTCTTTTATCAGGGTAGTGTGGTACCAAGTCAAACGTTGGCTAAAGAATACATGAATGCTAGCACAGCTGTCCTTCCAACCAAAGGTGTAATCTCGGCCGAGAGTGAACTTGGATTTGTTTGACAGGACCTGCTTTATATGGAATGACAATGCTGATTATGTTCCTACCTTCGAATTCCTTATCACTGCAATCCTTCATTGACTTTTGATTGTTTTATCTGAACGCTGTGTCTTACTAATGGGATGTAATTGCTCTGGGCAGCCTGCTTCCCTCTCAGCTACTGGTACTGGGTTAACACAGTCTGTGCTCCGTCCCTCTGCATTAGTGTATCCTGTTGTTTTATCTCAAATCAAAATTTAATTGCAAGATTTTGGGGCTGACTGCCCACTGGAGTAAATCAGCAGTATGATAAAAGTGCATTTTGTGGCTCTTCCAAATACCAAATGGAAGAATCTGTTAAATCCTTTTTGCTGTGTTGTTAGCCTTATTTTCTCTTCTGTTTTGCTGTGGGGTTATGCCACTATTAGAGGTCAGTTCTTAGTTTATTTTAGAAAGCAGCTCATTTTCTGTTTTCTTGCAAGTCATGGTTATTTTTCTTTGTCTGACTTGTCTTGACTTTAGCCTTGGTTTCACTTACCAAATTTCTGTACTACTTTCTCTATTCTTGGCTTCTCCCTTTTACCCCTTTTTATGCTGCCTTACATTTTTGTCTTTTTACCATCGTATCAGGATAGGGTTTTAGTTAAAGTTTCCGTCTTTCTCAAACAGGGGAATYGTAATTTTTCATTTCAAATTGTTTTTGCTGAAAAGATCTTACAAATAATAGAGAATTTTTTCAGGTCTGTTTTCCCCCTCAATTCTTATCAGTTTTGGGAAATTAGCATTTGTTGTTCTAAGCCTAAACTGCATGTACTGACTCCAGTTAATCTCCCTCTAATAACATTTGATTGCTGTGGCGATTCAAAAGTTCTCATGGGATGATTCTGACTGGCTCTGTGAAGATGAAACTTGCAGCTGTTGGGTATTGAGTGCACAAAAGTCACAAGGATAATAAAATGCTGAGGTTTTTTTTCACACATCTTATATAGGTTGTGTGTGTATGGCGCAGGAAGTTTTGTTTGCTCTTGAGCTATGTTTGAATTCCCTTTGTGGTGTAAATCAAATAATGCTCTAAGTACGTTGTTGTCAGTGGGGGAAGGAAATGGTTTCACAAGTGTTTGCCATACAGAACTTGGTGGAGTGGTTCAAGTAGTTAAACATGATGATATTAAAAAAGGAGCTGCTGAGATCCAGCTCCATGTGCGTATCAGTAGAAAAAATACAACTGATGTACATCAGAGTGTGWGTTGGTGGCCTGATGACACAGCCCGAAGTTGGTGCTGCTACTGAAAGGTCAGTCCTGCCTCCTGCTCCTTATTCTTGTTTTGACTCAGGGAGTTAAGCTCCCAGGGCTGCTCTGGAAGCCAGCCTTAAATTTATCTGTGTCTCCTTGCTGCTGGGTGAGGGCTGTCCTGGCACAGGCAGTGAGGGTCCAGTGAGGCTCCTCCTGTCCTGGGGCACCTCCTGTACCTGCTGCGCTCCCCAGCAGGCAGGGATGTTCCTTCTGGGGTGGTCTGGAGAGGAGAACCCTCTTTGTTAAATGGACAGAAGATGTATTGTGCTTTGCCTTTGGTCTTTTAGCACTTGTGCTGTTTGGAATGCCTGTCAGTGATTGTTCTCCCTGTCCACCAGTCTGGAGCACACCTCCCACAGTGAAGGGAAAGGGTGAAGTGCACAAGTGCTGCAGGGGGAGTCTGGTGGTGTCCCCAGTGCTCTGCTGGGTGTGTGGGACAGCTTTCCTTGGGCTGTGTGGTGATGTGCCACTTAAGAGAACCAGCTCAGCTACCTGCTTTTCATTTCAATTACATGTTCTCCTTCGGTGTTCATTTTAGCTGCCTGTCCCAATAACTCTATTTCTTCCTCCTTTGAAGCTGTCTCTGYTCTTGTTTCTCATGTTTGAAGGGATGGGCTTGCACATTCCCTATATGAAAGGGCGTCAAGAAGGATTTTCCCTCTTTCCTCTGAACAGCTTGAGGCAGAGATCTGTCTGTCTTTATATTTACACACTGCAAAGTTGAGTAGCAGCCATTCAGCCTTCCTGTACCAGCAAGAGCACACAGACCCTGGGTCTGTAGAAAGGCTCTGCCATAGTCAGGGGTCCATTTTGGCTTCTCCCATGGACAGGACATCGCTGRCAGCCCCCACGACCTGTTTGAATTGTGCATTAACTCTGTGTGGTAAGAATATCTCCTAGTTATTCACCAGAAAAACTTGGTGTTTAATAGCTACTTAGAGGCAGAACTTGGATGGGAAGAAAGAGTTTATCTATAAAAGTTGGTCATTGCTTGTTAATTAAAGTCTGTCTTTTCTCAGGGATAATTAGTGCAGCATTGGCAAGAGGGAAACAAAAGTTCAGACAGAACACAGCTGAGCTGTAATCTGCTTATRTTAGAGCCTGAAATAGCAAAGGGTGTGTTTGACTTGAAGTGCCTGTCCAYGGATCTTTTACTCGTGTCCTTATGGGGGAAGGGAGAGCGAGCTTGAAGTGCAGGCACAGCTTTAACACTGGAACACCAAGGTATGAATGAGTAACAGAAAGGTAGTAGGTACCTTAGAGGTAGAGGTGTTGGATTCCAGGTGGTGTAAAGAACTGTTAGATTATCAATATCTCATTTTATATCCTGATTGGAAATCTCAGCTATTAGGATGCATTTAAAAAAAAAAAAAAAAAAAAAAAAAGGCATGCTGAGATATGGAGCAGCAATTAATGAGATCAGTTTGGTTTTTCCACCCGAGAATGTAGCCCTCAGGTCATGTTTCCCTATGTGTGTGTGTGTGTATGGAGGTCTGCCCTTACAGCAGTGGCTTCATGAGTTCAGCTGGGGTGCACAGGTCACCTGCATTGGGGAAAGATTTGTCCTCGCTGCTGTCCCTCACTCACATCTGGGGGGCTTGGGCAGTGATCTTTGTGTGCCCAGGGGTGACTGGAAGGTTTCAGTGCAGGCATGAGAGAGAGCTGGGATGCCAAACTGCAGATGGGAAGCTCTGTGTAATGCAGAAAGAATTCCAAGCATCTTTTTGGTTAATTCTGTTTTTTAGAGGACTGTTAATGTGGCTCGATGGGAACTTGCATGTTGAGTGCAGCTTAAGGCTTCTTGAGTATTTCCAAAAATGGTTTTCTAAAGGCTTCCTTAAAAATCTCTCTGAATTGCCAATAATTGTATTTAAGACAACTCAAAGCCCAATATTTTTACCTTTATTATTTTCATGAAGCTATTGATAAAACCTTGGCAAATACTCTGACATTTAATCTATTTTACTCCTAATGAAAAAGAGCCCTGAGCCCATCTGATTCAATTAAATTCATGCATTCCTACTCAAGGACTSAATTTTACTGGGTTTGGTGTACTGCACTGAAAATGCCTTATTTTTTTGTAACCATTGCTTTGATTTTATAAGGAAAGACATATTTCCATTTTATTTTCAAATGCTACAATAACATTTCTCTGTAAAATGTGCTGGTGYGATCTCCAGGACATGGCAGAAAGATTTGGGATGCTGGGTGTTGCTTGTGAAGTAGTGATGGTAACTTGTAATTAAAAAGAAAGCAAATAAAGCCAGCTTATCAGAAACAATCTTCAGAAATGTCCATTACATTTGGCACTTACTGTCTATGAAACTGAATTTGGGAAAAAAGTCCGAGGGAACTTTATATCATCTGAAATGCTCCATTACCTTTTTTGCTTCCCTCACCTTCATACAGACGCTTGTTTTCTGTAGTAGTTGTTCAGGTTAGAATAAAAATGGGAATTTTGACAAGCACGTAGGTGGCCTTTTCTCTGATGCATATCAGCAGAGCTTCACTATTTTCAAGATATTTGTCCCTAAAATGCTTAAGTTTTTAAGCTGTTAAAGTTGTCAGTGATCTGATCAGCTTCGATGGCTTTGATTGTACATTCATGACTGAGAATGTCAGTGTTGGAGAGTGTTTGAGTGGCAAAGAGATGCAATAATGGGGATGGAGGTTTTTGAAGGAAATTATCCCCTGATGATAAAAAAAGATGAATTATTACCTGTCCAGTTTCCCAAGAGGCTTGATGGTTTTGTAGGTTGAGATGCTTCTGTGAGAATAAATACTGAGTATACAGGAGAGTGTAAATAGATACATGGATATTTATGGATGTTRGAGAAAACCACCAAAAGCCTCCTTTTCCTGCTATAATGTCTTTAATTATGTTGCATAAAATTGTCTTGAAGGAGGCTTTGAGTCTTGTGAATTTGGTTCAAGTTTGTCATTTAACTGCAAATGACTGAAAAGATCTCAGGAAACTCACTAGAAAGACTTTAACCATTTTGTTAGTTTCTTAACTTTTTCTCTTCMGTTTCATTCAGCAGTGGTGTTTAGTTGGATTGTTTAGATTAAATCAGCAAGTGGTATAGTTTTTTAATAGGTCTATAGTGTGTTGTACACTTGAACTGATGATATATAATTAGACCCTTCATTTTGCTTCCATTTGACATCTTTTAGCTAATTAGTTCCTTGGGTTGCTTTACTTTCCATTACGCTGTTTTCAGTTGATTAAATACACTTCTCTAAGGGTGCAGAATTAAGAAGATACTAATTGCACAACAATTTTGGCRTGTGTAGATTGCCTCAGTGTCACCTAAGGACAGAGATTTCTCTGCTTACATTGTTGGCTCCCTTCTTTCTCTTTGTGCCCTGTGGGYAGATGTGTCAGAGCAGACACCGTGCTCTCCAAATTCTCTTTCTTGCTCTTGCAGTCTAGTCAGAGCTTGTTGGCAGCATCTACTGTAGGTACTCGCCCTTGAAAATGTCTTGATTTCGGCTTTTAAATGTTTGCACCCATGAGTTTTGTGAGTTTGGAGGGACAGAAAGGTGATCTTGGAGCGGAGAGGCAAAGGTATTGTGTATCCAACACTGAATTATGCCTGGAAAAACCAGCAAGGTTCACCTGGGAACTGTTGTGAGGTGGATGGGCAGTTGCAATACTCTCTGCTGGCTGGAGTAAATTTTGATTGTGGGCATTGCTGGGACTATAAAATACTTGAGCACAATATTTCTAGAAGCAAGTTTCCCCCAGGCACTGAGTGTTCCGGAATAAAGATGACTTTATTATAAAGTGCTTGCTCTGTGCTTGTGAGCAGATCAAGATGTCCTTTTTTTGCATTTTACTTTGAACATCAGTTATTGATGTGAGGCACCGAGTAGACTCTRACCTGTGCCAGCTAACAAGGGGAAGCCAACAGAAATGAGAAACACTACAATTACACTTTTGTTGCTGTGGTGCTGACTGAAGCCTGAGTGTGTCCAAGCATGTGGTGTTCAGACAAGATACATATTTCTCTCTGTGGACCTGTTTTTCAAAGGGAATGCTTGCTCTTATGAAAACTTGGTCGGTGACCATGGTTGAGTAAAAATCTTCAGGTGTGCTCTGCCACAAGAGGATGTGCAGGTGGTGTCTCTTGTCAAAGTCGTAATTTCTCTCCTCTATCCCATGTAGCTGCTTAAAACTTTAACTGTGTTGTGTATATTTSGTCTCAGTTAATCAAATCCACTTGAATATACTTCTGTGTGTGAATTTATGTGAAGGTTGGTGTCAAGATACTTAATGGGAGTGTTGCTGGATGTTGTGGTGGTCCCTGGATGTTGAGTTAAGGATTGCAGGAAACTGGAGTTGGGAAAGTGAATACCTTGAGAGAGTGAATGCACAGGGACCTTACCTTGGAATGGGTCTCCTGTACCTGTGAACTTGTCAGATGTTGCAGTGTCAGTGTAATTAATTAGGATGAGAATATCCTTTGGCTAAGGCTGWATTAGAACACTCCAAGAAGCGCCATCATTTTTGGCACACTAAAAACTGCAGCTGGTTTTATTTTGAGGTCTTCTACAGGAGTGTTAGCCCCTTGTTGTCTCTTGTGATTTGGTGTTCTTGTAAAGAAAAGATACTTAAATAGAGACTAGTGAAGATGTAAAGGGTAAGCATTTTTTATTACTGAGGCTAGATTTGGATGCCTGTTAAAGGAATAAGTGGCACTTTAAAACCTTTAGAGAAATGTATTTTWAAAAGGTCCAAGTGTCATGGCTGCAGTTTTGTGCTGTCAGAATTAGTGCTTTTCTTTCTTGAAAGGCTTTTTTTTTTTTTTTGCTGTGGAGCAGACTGCCTCATTCCAGAGGTGGCAGCCTTGGCTCTGCCTCAGCTGCTCCTTTGCATTTAGCTTTGGGTGTTGCCTGCCCTCTTCATAGGAAGAGACAGCCAGCTACTGAAGTGTCAGAGTGCCTTAAAGGGATTGAATMCTGATTTTAATAGGAGTGATCGTTAAGATTTGTCTGCCTTTGGTTAAGAAATGTAAGCTGCTGACTGCTGGAAAACGTTAGATGTGAATGGACAACTTGGTTAATGTTTCATGGGGCTTGAATCTGGTCAGGAAGGGAGGAAATGTACAGTAGGTGATGGTGTGATTATCCCCAGTATCTTCAGTGTGTAATTTAGGTGATTTCATCAGAAGTTTTGAGATTTCTGTACAGTTGCTGTTACCTGCAGAAGTCTTTAATTAACAGTGTGTTCATTTGGCTCCCAGCTGGTTGCATGGGGACTCCAGTTTGGGGGTGGGATGGGCGCAGGGTCTGCTTGAAAACCTGTCAAACWCTTTTTTTACAACAGCATGTCCATTGCCATAACTTTTGGCCCATCTTAGGGGGTGAACTGGCTCAGWGATGGGACAGCTGGTGGACAGCATGGGCTGAGTCTGCCCTGCTCATCCCCATTCCCCTCCTGCCTGTGCTGCTGGCAGCTGCTGCCACAACTGMGATCTGGCTCTGCAAGTGGGACAGGATGTTTGCTTTTGTGGAGTGCAGTTGTTGAGGAAATTAAATGAAGGGATCTCTGAGAGGGCAAGSCACCTACATCAAATTAGGCTGTTAAGATGGGCATGCTTTGAAGCACCTTTTTGGGGGATGTTGGAGAGGATGTGCTCCTGATAGCCAGCGATGCTTGGAAAGCTACACTGCGTGATGTCCCTTTGGACCGTGGAGATGGCTGGGGTTGAGGGCAGAGAAAAAGGAAATCTTGAAGAAATCTGAAGGAGGTGGATTTTTCAAAGCTGTAAGGCTGGAATCCTGGGGGGATATGGAAAGGGGAGTCCCTTCCTGGCCACCCAAAGGCGTTGTACACCCTCTCGCATACCGGCAGCTGGCCTGAGCAGTGACAGATTGGGAGGAATGCATAACATTTTAAGTATCATAAAGCTGGATATCCTTTGCTCAGGATATTTCCTGTCCTCAAGAATTTATTTTTCAACAATATTATTGGCAGAAAATCCACAAAATGGAGCGGGGGAGGGAAACTTGTACTTTGCAGAAGATAAGTTATTAGTTTTTCCATCCTAAGTGAAGAGATAAGCTTTGGAGAACAGAAAAATACACGCCCTTTGTGTAGAGGTAGACCACCAGCATGCCTAGTTATGCATCAAATATTCAGTGATTTGTATTTTCTGCTGTCAACAATGTACAGCAATTAACCATCAGTTTCATATAAAAATGAGACTTTTAATCATAGTGTTCAAAATGGCATTTGATTCCAAAGAGGGCTGAGCCTCAGGACAGGAATAGCCAGAGCAAAGCTCTCCTGACTGACTTCCACCAGGCTCTGTTGCATGTTTTACCTTTGGATTCATTAATGAATTAAAGCCTAAATCATAAAGCAGGATTTAATTGGTGATTTGTGATCTGGTTAATCCCACAGTGGAAGTAAAGTGTGCTTAGCGTTGCCACTCCTCCATGGACGGCGGGGCCAGAGCAGCAGAGAAGTGCTTGTAGCTTCCTGCGAGGAAAATACCTTTGTGAGGCTGTTTGTATATGCTTCCTTCTGTAAACTTCAGATAGAATTCACTGGATCTCATGAACGTGGCTGCATGTTCTGGAGTGGCTGTTGTGAACAAAGACCTTCGGCTATTAAACACAATGAGAATTTATTGTTTACTGTCTGTTTTCCTGCTTGTGTGTGTGTGTTTCTAGCAACAAGTATTTTCATGAAGGATTCGTTTGCCTGTAGACATTTCTCAAACTTAGCAACAGCATGTGTTTGGCAGTTCAGTAAAATTTGTGGGAGGAAGAGGCAGTGTGATGAAGAGGTGAGGCATTAGTGAAGTGCCCTATTCCTATCTTCCCTCTGCTTATTAAAAGAGAAAAGAATTCGGTAGGTGTGTGGCATTCTTWAAGTTTGTAGCTGGAATTTGTTTTTGGAAACATAAGGATTATGGAGTGTGTTAAATTTAACCCATTTTCCCAGCATCCCCAGCACCCAAGAGACGGTTTGGTGAAAAAAAAACAAAACAAAACACTGGCCCTACCATGCTGAGATTGCACTTTTTGAGGCTGGAGTAACATGTTAAAACAGAAATCCAAGTCGATGAGAACATTTTCGTCGTGATGCAAAAATGATGTGGAATCTTTGGTATGTGCCAGTGGCAGGAGCTGCGCTCCCCGGAACGCTCTCTCTTGAGCGAGCGTGTGGAAGGCTCTGGCATGCAGGGAGTTAGGGATCAAGGACACACTGTCAGCCCTTACAGGCTTTTGGGGCAGGTCAAATCCAGGAAAAAGAGAGGGAGAGTTTGAAACTTTTCTCCTGACTGCTTTAGTAATTCTTTGAACTTGCTTATTTCTGAATGTGGCTTAAGCATTCCAAGGGTCTTAAGATGAAGGRAGGTATTTATACCCATGATGTAGGTGAACGTGAATGTATGTGTGTRTATGTACATACCTCGTGACTTGTGTGGTGATATCAAACCTTTCTGATTAGATATGGGAAGAGAAGGACCCTGGATGTAGTGCACAGAAGATAAAACTCCCAAGGGAAACTGCAAAAGTAGTTACCAGATTTTTGGTATTGATGGGGAGTGGCCTGACACTTTSGTGCTGAACAGAACCCACCTTGTTTTGGGTTTGGGGCCACTGGCATTCCTTGAGATGCTGCAGTTTGGAACCAGCAGTGAGTCCTATGCACCTGTTCTACATGTTCATATCTTCTTGCCACTCATTTGCTTTCTTGAATTCATGTTTTAAAAGATCTGTGACCTCTGTCTCGTGTTGGACTATGTGCTATACTAAATATAACATGAAAGTCTAAAATAGAGACTTTATCCTGTTGTCTGGCCTGGCTATTTATGTTTGGGATGGGGAGCTCACTTGCTCTAGTTCTACATTACCAGTTTGCCAGTGACTGAGTAACTTGATGACAAATGTAGATCCCCATTACAGTATCACTTACAGGTCTGACAGCTGGTCTATGTTTTACTGCACTACATTTTTTTTTTTTCCTCAAGTGTTTCTTCCTAGAGGGAATGGTGACTTCTGAGAGTGAATTTGCAGTCTGTTAGCTGGTCTAAAAACCGTRTTGGCTTACCAGCTAAATATCTGTGATGTTAGATACCTCCACAATTCTACATTTTTTTAATCASCTTTCTGTTAATCTTCAGGAATTCTTAGTCCTTTTAAAACCTGATGATGCTTCAGTATTGGTGCTGTAAGCAGAATGCAGTCAGGGRTTGTACAGCTGCCTTTTCAGTGTTTATTATTAGCCTAAGTACTGTCTCTACAGGTAGGAGGCTCAGCCCAATACTGTTTGTCATGAGGAGTAAACTACTAGTAATAAAGTGACTTTCCTTAATTTGATCGATTCAAGAAGTGTTCAATAAAAGCCTTAAAGACTGATGTACCTTGACATGTTCTTAATAATAAGCATGTTATAATCTTCTCAGTTTAAGTGAAAATGAATATCTCATCTGTTATTTCAGACCAACTACTCTTTTGAGAATTCTGTACCACTAATGTGTGTGAGAATGGGGAAAATCAGAGCATCCCTTCAGCTTCAAAGACAAAATTTTGTGGCTGAAGTTTCATCTGGGGTGATGGGAGAAAAGTAGTCCAGATTCATTAAGGATGTGGGAATTTCCTCAGTGAGCATCAGGAGGAGGATGAGCTGCTGAACAGCTGTTTGGTTTTGGGGTGTTTCTCTGCAGCACACACCACTGCTCATGTTCTCATCAGCAGGTTAAACCTCCCCTGAACACCCAGGCTGATTTTCTGTACCAACCTGGAGTTATGATTAGGAACTAGAGGGAGAAATGGGAGGAGGAATATGTTCACATGAGAGGGAGTGGGAGTGCTTTTTTTCTTACATGGGTCTGTTACTATTGGAAGTCTTTATTAAAATTGTGSCATGGACATGTCATCTTCCTCCCCTGCCCCAAGAGGAATATGCCGTAGTGTAGGTAGAGAATAATATCATTTTTACTTGTTTTTTAAACCAGATATTAATGTCAAATGATGATAAAGTGTCCTCCCCTTAGAAACTGGGGAACAAATGCAATCTGCTTGAGTSTCTGGGACCTGTGAAGCCTTTTGCTGGGAGAGCAACTGATGTTAATGGGTAGGTGTTTGTCACTCATTAACTGTGTACTGTACTGTTAAGGTGGATATCTGCATGGGTATCTGCTGCCAAAATGTGACTGAACTGGGTCAGAATGTAAATATTAAAGAATTGAGATTGTGCCGTACTTTCGGTGATAGCGCCTGGGTGTTCCAGCTTGTTCACACAGAGTCTGCCTCGCTAGAGCTCCCCTGGGACTGAAATCTTGTGGGGTCATGTGTCAGTTATATCATTMAGGTAAAATTGAGCACAACCAAATTTGCCTGGGAAAGCTTTTTTCTTGCTCTAGTCCTGTGCTAATGCAGTCAGGACCCCACAGGCAAACTCCTGCGTTTGCTGATATTCTGATATTTCTGCCTCCACTGTCAAAGAAAAGCTGCTGTCAAGCCACACTGAATTTTTCGAATTTATTTATGCACATATATACTATATTGGTATATTTGCCCTAGACTTAGTGTTATATTCTTTGCTCCATCAGGATTTCTATGAATTTCTCTKGCAATAGGCAAAGTGAGATGCATGTCCAGGAAGTGCTGAAGGCTGTCAGAGCAGGTGGTGTTAAAATGCTTTATATTTGTGAAAGATACTGTAGGAAAAAGACACTAGAGAATTAGCCTTTCTTGTAGATGGTCCTTTTATCACTTGGCTTTCTTCCAGTTGAGTTATGAGATGGATTTTCTTGTATTTGAAAKAGTTGTGTATTTTGTTCTCACCTGTTTATTAAAATTCTGTGGTTGAACTGTTTGTTTGTACCTTTTTCCCAATCCTCCAAAACTGCTTGCTGTTTAGGTAATTTTGCCCTAACCAAGCCCATTTCTTGAAATGCAGGTTTATATATTTTAGGATGCGAAGCTTATTTTTATCTTTACCTTTCTTAGTACTTTAATTGTAGCTAGAATAATGAATGAAAAAGGTATTGGAGAACATGGTGGGGTTTTTTAAATTCCTTCCCAGAAAGCTGAAATCCTGTGAATGGCTTATTGCTAAAGATTATCACAGTCAAAATKATTTTGTTTAAAAAGATAAAGCTCAAAGATAAGCTCTGCTTCATTAATGATGATTTTTCTGTTGCTGGTCTGCTCTAAGCTTGTATAATGGATCTGCCCCATGTTGATAAGTGAAAAACTGGTTGTTTATGCCAACTAGGAAACAAATGAAGTTGTAATAGTGTGGTGTCTCCATGGGACTGGGGATGCTGTTATGGAGCCAGGGAGAGGGAAGGATGAGCTCTAATACTCACAGAGCCAAAATCAAAGCACATCTCAGTAATCACGAACTTTTCCTCCTGGTCAAAACCTCATTGATGCTCAGTGAGACCAATTTGTGCAGAGAACAGCTTGCAACAGACTGCCCAGGGAAATGGTAGAGTCACCAGCCCAGCAGGTACCCAGATGATGTGTAGATGTGGCACTTAAGGACATGGTTTAGTGGTGGAAATKGCACTGCTGGGTTAACAGCTGAATCCAGTGGTCTTTATGGTCTTTTCCAACCAGAACGATTCTGATTCTTCCTTTCTGTGGATTTCTTATCTGTGTTTGAGTAGATTCTAGACTCCTGCACCTCTAAAGTTTGGYAAGTGGTTATGGAAATTAATTTCTCCAAGTGTAACAAGGGAAAATGAAACTTSAGGTACATGTGACATGAAGCTTGAAAGTTGGTTTGCTTTCTGCTGCTTGTCTGTTTAAGTTTTCTTGCTTGACTGGAATTTTGTCATTTAAAGGATGCGGAAAGTTCACTTGAGCTTCAAGGGTTTAATTAGCTTCATTGGAGCTGTGTGCTTGTATCAATAGTGAAATAAGAAGCATGACTGTCCTCTTTTTGATTAAATACAAACTTTTCATTTAAAAAAATCAGTTTTCAAGAATTTACTGTATTTTATTTAGCTCAACCTGGTTCTTACTATTATCTTGTAAATACATCTCKTGCCTTTCCATGACTTTCTTTGAAGGCCCTTAATAATACTGCTTGTACCTGAAAGCTATAGTGTCAAAGTCAATAGGTGAAATATTAGGAAATTTTAATTAACAAAGACTTGTACCTTAGCAATGAGTAACTCTTGTAACTGGTAGGTTTACAATGGTTTACTCTTGTAAACTTGCTGCCTTTTGACTTCACCCAGGGTGGGAAGAGCATCTGTCCCCCTGGCACTGTGCCACAAGCCTGCCTTTCCACCAACACTCCTGGCTTTGGTGGAGTTTTAAGTGCTGTTGGCTCCCCAATTCCTAGCACCAGCTGTCCAGCACTTCACTATATTTATTATTATGAAAAAACAATGCTAATTTATTGAGAATATTTTTATCTTTTCATTGCCTGAAGGATTTGGCAGAATGGGAATGCGTTTAGACGGGTGAGGATTCAGGATTAAATTGGGTGCAGACCACCTGAGTGCTGACCCCACTGGATTGTCCTTGCTGTGTAAACAGAACTTGGTTTCTGTGTTGCAGACAGTGCCCCACTTCAGAGAGGTAGCAAACCCTAAAGGTTTTCCTTTTTACACCATTTAATAGATAACTTGAKCTTTATAGCTGCAGCAGGTGGCACATTCAGCACAGCATTTTCTGTCTAGATAGAGACCCTTTGTCTTCCCACCCTAAAGAAAACAAACCCCCTCCCTAGTACTCTGCATTTAAAGATTTGGTGGTGGTTTTAATTCCTTGATGCTTTATTGTCATTGGAGATAAAARTCAGATACCTGGAGTGGGAGAGGCTTCTTTCCTGTAATGTCCTGGATACCAAAATTATTCAGTCAAAAATGGAACAATAACTTGACTTGGTGCGTGTGGTTTCTCTTTTGCYGGTGAGTTTCAAGTCTTTGTTTAATGTAAATTCCTACCTCAAATTAGGAGAAGCCTTCATAGGTAGCATACTGTCTCCATTTTTCTGAAGCAGTCCAGAAAACTACAAAACTCCTGGAAATTGTACTTCGTGCACTGAGAAAGTGAGGGATGGTGTAACAAAACCTCAGCTTTTCCTCCTGATGCTGAAAAGTTGCGGGGTGATGGGTGGTGGGTTTTGGGTTGGTTTCCTTGTTGGTTCAAGCGCTCGGATCTCACGAGCAGGATGATAATAACAGGCTCAGCTTTCCTTCTCCATGAGAAACCTCTCCAGCAGCCGTGCAGAGGTGCTCCCTTGCAGCAGCAGCTCCGTGTGAATGACTGCTCTCGGATCCCAGGGCTGAATGGGAGATCTCTGCCCAGYGCTTTCCCACCAGAACACAATGAGCCACTTTGTCAGCGCAGCGTCAGCCCGGAGTCAGGTTAGCGGGGAATGGCGACAGCAGCGAAGTTTGTGTTGCACAAAGGTGTGCTGAGACCTTGTTGGAAAGGGGATTTGGTATGCAGGCTTTTCAAGAGCTGCAGATTGATATGATAGATAGCCTTTTTTTTTTTTTTTTTGTTGCTTCGTAGTTTAATTAGGGGGTAAAAAAAAAAACAAATCGCCACCCCATTGATTCCAGTAGATTCCCCATTGCACGTGAACTCCACAAGAGATAACCAAGGTCTTTGTGGTATTATTGCAGAGAGATTATTATTTGAGAGAGCAGAGTTGAAGGGAAGGGTATTTATCGACAAATGCTGTGCTTATCAGCCTGTAACCATGATTAATACTTTGGCTATTAAATGGAGGAAAAAAGCAAATAGATGTAGCATACCTGTGCCTTATCTGACTTTCACCTTTGTGCAAGAACTTCTCTTTGCAGAGAGGCTTTGCCCGTGTCCCTGGGCACGTTTGTGGGCTTGCAGCTCATTCATTGGGTTTCAGCCTTGATCTAGAGGAGTTCAGTACTTTGTCTTTATGCACTCTTAATAATTTTACTTTCTCAAGCGCAAATATTTGCAGGATCAGGGCCCAGTTTGTAGACAGGTATAGGTTTGATTGATATATATGGATTGAAGGGAGTTGCTCCTCCTCACACAAATTGTTTTAAGCAAATAGCAGGTTATTCCAATTGTGTTTAAACTTACTGAATACCTTTCTAGACCTTGYGAATTTTACTTGCAAATTGCTTTTGTCAGAGGCAATGCAGAGTGTAGAGAAAATGAAAAGGGTAATAATTTMGTTGTTGTCTCTGTTGCATAGAATGCCTCTGCTCTTAGAGGTCCAATTCATGCTGTGGGTGGAGGGCTCTTGGGCCACTGTCAYCCTCCTCTCCTGATCCTGGCAATGYTGGACCACAGCRGGAAGAGCTCTGTGCTTTCCTGCTGACCTGTGGAGAGAGGATGTCATTCATCAGAGAATCACAKAGTGATTTGGGTTGGAATGAACCTTCARGCTTCTCATTCCACCCCCTGCCATGGGCAGGGRCACCTTCCCCTATCCCAGGCTGCTCCAAGCCCYGTCCAACCTGGCCTTGGACACTCCCAGGKATGGAGCAGCCACAGCTTCTCTGGGCACCCTATGCCAGGGCCTCCCCACCCTCACAGGGAAGAATTTCTTCCTAATTATGTAGTCTAAGTCAACTCCTGCTTTATTCCCATCCTGTTTGAAGTGACGTGTGGTCTTCCAGAAAAGCACAGAGATGCTGAGTGTGTTTGGGGGTGGGTTGTGCTGCTGGCAATTGAACAGCACCCAGAGCTCTCTTAACTCAAACGTCAATGAGGGTGGATAAGCAGCAACAAATTAGTTTGAAATGTTAATTGCTGCTTGTATTTTTGGAAGCTCATAGAATAATTTCCYTTGAAAACAGAAAGAAGTTTGAAGTAGTTTCTATTTTAAAGCTACAACACCACTAAAAATCATGGGGAAAAAAAAGCAATTGGCCACTATTGTGCAAGAAGAGTTAAACTCAGCCTATGGCTGCTTAGAAGAATTGCTGTGAAATAGTGTGAGAATGSTGTGCCTGAAAACTTCTCTATTTTTGCAGCTACATCCCTTGTGAGTCCCCTTTATCCGTTGTGATTAATACGGAGGAAGGTGAGGAAAGGAAGGTGTGAGAACAAAGCAGGAAAGGAATATAAATAGCAAAAGTGACTAACTTAATTTTCAGATTGAAGGAAAAGCACAGAAAAACCCAAATGGTGAGAGTGAGTTGTATACAAGCAGCAGCGTGCTCTTCTGCCAGCAGTGCCGGCTGTAGCCATGGTGTGTTTGCATGTTTTGGAATTGATTTTTGAGCAGCAGATGAATTTGCTGCTCTAATACTATTTGCAGAAGTGAGAATGCTGTGGAACCATTGGATTAGCTTGTCTGCCTGTGGCTTTCTGCTCAGCCATGGCTAATACAAGCCTAATAAAAATTGTGAAGGTCTGTTTCACCCCAGTGTATTTTTATTCCCTTAAATCTAGTTCCACTGGGTTTGCACATGAATGTGATGGCCTTCAGGCACACCCCAGGCGTGGGCRGTGGTGGGAGGAGGGCAAGCTCGCTTTTCCTACATGACTTTTCACAAGATTTCCCCTTGGAAAACCAAGGGGAAAAGCTCCTAGTGGGCTGAAGTTTTCCTTGGGTAAAAGACTCCTTTGTGTGCCAGATGCTTTTTTCCAGTATTTCATCAAAACTATTATCTGCTGATTAGTCGTATTTGCCTTGTGAAATAAGATACTCCTGCATGATGCAGTTTGACCTGATATCCCCATTCCTGATGCTCGTTTCTGGTACATGTTTGAAGTTACTTGGTTATTCCATTTCTTCCTAAGGTTAAGCTAGGAACCAATGTTTAATAGTTTTTATGTTCCTGAATGACAAACATTTCCTATGAGGGGTGTGCAGCTGGTTGCAGTGCAAATTTGTTGTCCCTTAAGATAATGGAGTTTCAAGCCTGGAAAATCTGAGGTCAAATTTTAGGTCTAAATAAACGCAAACTACTGAAAATCTTCGTATCATTACCCTCTGGATTGCTGCCTTGGGAATCCAACACCAGTCTGGGGGGAAAAACAATGTTAACTTTCCTTGATCCTGCGTAGAATTGAACACTGCTTATAATTCCGTCTTCAGAGATGGAATGTACCACGCACGTTGAAATGTGTCRTTATTTAAAATAAAYTGGAGGGGAATAAACCCACTGATGAATTGCAGTGGTTAAGTTTTGAGAGGATGTTTACTCTTTTCAGCTTGCTGGAGATAGGATCCAGCTACTGGTGGCCTTGTGTCTGYGAAATGGCACAGAGAGCAAGCAGCAGGCATTTCGCTACCTCTTCACAGCATGCCAGTGGCTTTGTGGGCATGTGTTTCCTCTAATCTGTTTTCTTTTGTCATAACAGATTTTTAGAATTGCATGTATTTCTTCAAAACTGTTATGATGAAGCCCGTCTGTTTGGATGCTTCCAAATTAATCTACCGTGTTTGCAATTAAACAGAGAAAAGAATGCGTTCAGGTTTCAGTGGCGCTTCAGACGGATGTGAATTTAACTAAACTAATGAAGGCGCATCAGACAAGACAAATTCCAGACTGTTTGTGCCTTGACCAACCATCTGTGCACATACCTCCAGGTACTGCTCATGTCTCGAGAGGCTTTTCTACATGAACAATTATTACCACTCCTCTTTGAATTGGAGTGGCAAGCCATGGCAGGAGTCTCTTGAAAGCGGCTATATTTACGGCTCTGCTTTTCAGTGAAAACATAATTGTGCGTTATGTGGGTTTTAATTAATCYGAAATTTCARCRTGTGCTGTATGAAATACAGTAGGCAATCAGGGCAGGGTGTGAGTTCCGTYGTCTCTTGCACATAAACTCCAGCATCAACAGGAATATGCACAAGGAGCACTCCTCGTTCAGAGCCTTCTTAGTGGGTCATAGACACATTTTAAATTCTTAGTGTCCGAGAATGTGTGTGTAAAAATAAAAAAAAAGTATATATATTCTCCTCGTACATACTAGCAATATTTTTCCTTGTTATTTTTCTTTCTTATTCAAAAAATTACTCAAAATTACTCTGGAAAATCACCCATTTCTTCAACTATATAATAACCAGCAGTGACATGATTTGACATGCCAGGCTTTGATAGGGTTCTTCAATTGCTCATATAATGTTCTGAAAAACAATAAATAATTTCAGGACTACTTCTCTTTATGGGAGAAGAATAAGATATGCTGCCAGTAGTGGCTTCTGTGAATACTAAATGATTTTTTAAGAAATTCTCATTGTATTTTACTGAATTTCTCTTCTGAAGTGAATTTTCTTCTAGAAATATTTCAGTCTTTCCTATTTTCAGGGCTTGTGTTTCTAAAGAGGTGTTTGACTTCTCGGTGGGCCAGGTGGGACTCCCTCTGATATGAACCTGTGATTCTAGACATATTTTTTAACCATGGGAAATCACTTTTAAGGAACTCCTCCTTCCTCTTGTCCTGGTTATACCAACACAAGTGTTTGAGGGTTGGTGCAGTGCAGTGGATGGGGAAACCCCATGTGCTCAAATCAGCTGGAGGGTTTGGGCTAGCCTTGCTGTTGTGATGTGGTTTGGAGGATGGAGACCAGGTATCACAAATCCTTTTCTTTTTGRGTCAGATAACTGCCAATTTCTGAACACCCTCACTGCAGAACCTGGTTTGCCAGGGGAAATGTCTGGTTGTGGGGAGAAACAGTCACCTTGTAAGTGACTGCTGGTCAGTTATCAGTGGATTTTGGCTTTTGATGACMCCTGATCTGGGTTTGTAAAGTACTATGGAAGCTCCTGCTGGGTTGGATTATTTCTCTGTTCAGTGCATCAGTCAGGAGGAAAACACCCAGCCCAGACAGCATGGTAGAAGAGGGGGTCCTATAGTGCATAGATTAAAGTAGTGGTAGGAAGGAATTTTTTAGACTCTGTAACCCTGTGCATGTGCCATCTGTATGTGAACTTTGTCATGGTGAAGTGGTGAGGGTGCTTTTTTAGGTTGGCAAATGAAAATTCTTCCATTTTAGGTTTATACTGTGTGCTTTCAAATATTTTCTCTATCAAGGCTAGGATTGAAGGCGGGGCTRTTTCTTACTCCTTATGCAGTGTRTTCTTTCCTATTCAGGCAGAATACYCCTAAACAKGCACTGTAGGAGTGAAATGTGTGTTTAGCACTGAWTTTTAGTTGTATATTAAATAAACCAGGTTTTGTAGCTCTACTTAGTATCAAAAACACTCTGTCCTTGTTGAAGTACAACTTCTGTAATTCCAGATGATTGTGATAAAAAAGCAGAACACTTTGTTCAGGAGCTCTTAATGGTCTGTTGCAGGGAAATAAAAATGAAGTCTTTGCAGAGTGGTCACAGGACTGAATATTCACAATTCCCCTTGCTTCTGCCAGGTTCTCTGCATTTGTCTGCCATAGCTGGAAGAGGTTCTTTGGCTTTGTGGAAAACAGAAGGTAGGAAGAAAATCACAGAAAAATGTTCTTGGCTTCCAGCCCCATAAATAGCATGGRTAAAACCTTCTAGGAAAAGTAGATTTGGGTATCTTGATGTGGTTCACACTACCTTTGGAATTTCAGGAAAACTGACGTAACCTGTTGGGTCATGTTGTTTGACCGTACATGGACATTGGGTTTTAGATAGTTAYGCTTTATTCTTCTGTGTGTTTTAGTTTTCCTTCTAGTGCCATGTGCAACTAATTTATGTATTACTAATTCACATATTGAATTAATTTAAGAAAATGGAGTCATCTCAGGGATCCGTAGAAGGCTGCAGGCCTGAATTGGAAATCAAGTTTTGCAACAGTAACTTGCAGACATCAAAAGATTGGGAAGTTTTGTTTGGGGACAGAGACATCAAACTTGGATGGTTATTTCTTCCTTGCTCTACAGCAAAGAGGAAAGCTGTGATTTCCATATTCCTGGAAGAAGCTAGACATGGAGATGCAGCCTGTCACTCCATGTTGGCATTGTTGTGACCCGTCCCAGCCAAACCTAGGGAATGTAGACGCACAGGAAATGTCTTTTTCAAATTTAAATATAGTCAACTTTCTAGACAAAACCCCAAATTTGAGTTAGTACCTGAAAAAAAAMAACCTGTGGGTTAGTATTTGGCAGTTCATATTTTAGCTAAGGAAGAATTCTCATATCCTGCAATGTGACCTGGCTCTTTGAGTCGTGTCTGGTGTTTTCTTCCATCCATGTTCCAAATTTGCAGGAAAAAGAAACYGCTTGTGTTCAGACCTCACCTTCTTTGTATTAACCAGCTTCRCATCCCCCGAGGGAGGAGGAACACTGGGCTTTAGGAGGGGTGTGAAAGCACGGCTAATAAATCTGTTTTAAGTAGGACGGATGAGCAAGTAACCTCAAAAAAAGTGCACGAAGCTTGTTCCAAAGAGTTTGGCTCTGCAGTGCAGTCTGCCAGTCTCACGGCAGATGTCTTACTCTGCCTGGAATACATCTGTACGAATATGCCAGAAATTCCTGCCAGTGGCTGTGCCTTGTAGCCAGCAGTGCTGCTGGTATAGTCTCTGGTGTGGTCATACCAGACCTGACAAATAAGAGGAAACCCTTTTTATTTATGTTTTCTTTTTTCTTTTTCTTTTTTTTTTCGTTTTCCCCTTTCAAGTGAAGCGAGTGTAGACACGGCAGCAGTGACAAACCATTAATAAAGCAAAAGGAATGTGGCTGTAACACTGAAATAATGACACCTAGCAAACGAATGTCAACATACTCGTTGTTGTGCCTGGAATGGAAATATTACTAGGAAAATATGTAGCTTTGAGCTACAGTCTGGGTTTTTTCCTCAAGAAAATAGCATCAGTGCGATGCTTAAATTCTGTTAAATCTCAGCTTTTGGATTCGGACTGGATGAACGTGTCATTTGTTTGGGGTTGTTTTATGTGGGTTTGGAACAGTTTCTATGAACATTGTGTTCTTTAAAATAAGCTTTATATGTGAATATATGCATTTGCACACATGATAACTATAGATGGGTAAATAGTTATGTGTGTAGCCAACATAGTTAGAGTGCAACTGGCTGTTGACTAAATCAGTCCATTTCCATTAAAAACTGCTCACTCTTGTGCTTTCTCTGGTTCTTCAGGATGGTAGCAACAGTAGGACTAAAACACTTCCACGCTCTGGGACAAAGCTGTTGGTGCAGGCAGGAAATAGGACTTGAAATCTGACTCTGATGTGCCATCCTAGCAAGGACTGTGTCTCAGGCTTCTGGAGMACTTCTGTCCTGTAATTGAGTCTTGGATAAAAGGAGGGATTTAATTTGAAGGTGGATGAAAATACATTGCCTCTGTTTATATCTCAGTGAAGTGATGATTAGAAAAGTGGTGTTTTCGCACAAATGAGAACAGTGGAAAGGGCTGTGAGAGTTGTGCTAAATTTGGTACYGAGTTAAATTAAAATGCTTGTCTTGAGCTGTATGGCTGGAGGTCACAATGCCAGGTTTGCACATCTYCTGAAAAACAAATTTACTTTCAGTCTTCTGGTTCTGCTCAGATGTGAAGGGGCCTGCTTGATGACAGTGAAAGGACAGATGTGATTCAGTCTGCGTGGGCAGTGCCATCACTTCTAAATCACACAAGTGAGCTAATCCTCAGATGCTGGAGGAGCAGCTCCTGGTCAGGCTGATATTTCTGATCATGAGGCTGTGCAGGTGATGGGATTGCAGTGAACTCTGAAAGAGGTTGTTGAAAATGAAGACAGTGTATCTCAGCTAAACGAATAATTTACTTGTTGAACTGAAAAAAAAAAAAAAAAGAAGAAGAATTTGAAGTCTAGCAGCACCTGGGGCTGAGGGGAGATAAGATTTGCTGCATTCAGCATCCATGGAACGGGATGCTCCACTCCTGGTGAGGTTGGCTCAGTCCTTAATCCCCTCTGGAGCAGATGAATTAAACTCCTGGTTTATGGCTCTGTAGTTAAGTGTCCCATGCTCTTTGCCAAAAATTCCCCTTTCTGTGCTCTGGTGTACTCTGATCATCTTGTGTCAGCTGGTTACCTTATGCTGCCACCTAAGTCACAGCGTATTTTTTTTTCTGACTTGAATTTGGGATGAATATGAAATTATTCAGGAAGACTTYGGGATTCTCTGGCATGAGGGATACTGAGGAGGCTGCTCACCCCTGGGCATGTGAGGTTGCTTTGCTTAGGRGTTGTTGTGCAGAAGTCTAGATAAGCTGTGTGATGAGATCATCCGTTTTATTCACTGGAGCTGTATTATTGCCCCATAAACCAGCATGATGATACCCTTAACACTGAATTAAGACTCGTTTTTACGAGGCAGCTTCTCATGGTTTTACTGATGCTCACGTATCACATCAGCTAGCTGTGAAGGGGGAGGGCGTGCTGGAAGTGATGTGTGATTTTTCACAAATCCTTAAGTGATGTCATAATTTTCTGTTGTCCTTCCTAGRACGGGGTGTTCAGAACATTGAGGATGTGCTGTCCCTCCTGCTCCAGCAGAATCAATCCTTCTGGGTCATGATTAAATGGAAGTCAGGTGTCTGCTCTTTGTGTTGTAGTGGCAGTTCACACTGTTTACAGGGCCCTAGAAAGAAAATATAGGTGTTTGGCTTTGAAGTGTGGCTATTGAGTGGAATTGCTGTAACATCTTAACCATGTGGGTGACCACATGCAGTTCCAAGAGGATGCTGRTTTAAGAGCAAAGCTCTCTCAAAGTGTTTCAAAACCTGCCTATTCCAGCAGTGAAGGCTGAGTTTAATAATTGTGGGAATGAATGGAAATCTGGCTGGTTGGTTTTTTGGATTCCTGCATGGAAACTTGGCTTTCCCTGCTCTTGATTTAACAGTTTAAACCTCAGTTCCGAGCCTTGAGCTCCTGTGCACCTCTTGTTACCAAAGCCGGGTCCCACTCTACGTTGAACTGCAAATTGACCTYCTATGAGAGTTTTTGCAGGGTTTTTAACTGGTGTTTCTCTTGCAGGAAGTCCGTTGAGGAAGATTCTCCATGAATGTACGTCACAATGATGATGACCGACCAAATCCCGCTGGAGCTGCCGCCGTTGCTCAACGGGGAGGTGGCCATGATGCCTCACATCGTGAATGGCGATGGATCGCAGCAGGTCAGAAACAAGCTGCTTCAAAACAAATCCTTCTGGGCCAGCCAGGGGTTTTCAGGATGGGGAAGATGGTTCTCCTTCGCACTAGGGAGGGCAGAGTCTTTGCTGGGATGTAGAAACCTTCCTTTATGCTGAAAAGGCATTAAAAAAAATGGTTAAGGCGTACCCTTAAATTGAATGTGTTTGTCTGCMTATGTGTTCGTTGGAGTAAACACAGTGGAATTGAAACAGTGGCTGTAGATGCTGCATACTTGAGGGCTTTGCAGAAGGTTATGATTTGTTTGTGCTTACTCTTGTCCAGGCGTCTTGTCCATCTCRTTTGTGGTGAGATTTTAAGATTTTAAAAATGCTGAGATAAGGAAAGAAATGGAAGTTGGAAAGAAATGAAGGACAGCAATGATGTCTGCTGTTCCTTGCTTTCCTGAATATACYTTTCCCAGCAGGCCTGTGTACTACCCTGTGCTTCATTTTAAGAAGCAGTGAATTTTGAAGGAAGACAAGATTTACTTTTATTTGCTTTTTTTTTTTTTTCTGGGAGATACTCTATAATAAGCTTGACCAGAAGTTGGTAGAATGATCGTAAGACCATAGTGATGCCTTCATATCAGGACACAGTGTGGAGGTTTGGGTGACTGGTAGGTTCCCAAATATGTCRTCTGGGGTCAAGGTGCCTCTTTGTAGAACATCTGCCCTGGCAGTTTTTCTGTGTTTCTCAATTTGGTTCCCTCCTCATGTGAGACATTTCAGCAAAGGTAGAATCAAGCTGTCSTTCTTGAATCAGTATAAAAGGTCATTCTGTTACTTCTTGTTCCCTGGATCATTTGTTCCTCCTTCCAAGCTGTGTTTTGAGCTAGCCCAACCTCAAGAGGAAGAATAATTTTTGCTTTCCTTGTGAGCTTGTAAGTCTGTTTGGTTATCTAGATTCCCATTGTGATTTAGTTTCTCATTGTTGTGATTAATTATTTTTTTTCAAAGACATTTTTGCAAAGTGTGCTTTGACCTGAAAAAACAGAGAAGAATGCTTCCAGCAGCTGTATTTACTAAGTCCAGTATTAATATACTTAGGTAAGGGAACAATCTGATTCATACTGGATGGGATAATTGTTCTTTAAGTACACACTTCTCGCTGGAAACCACTTTTCAGGTCAGACTGTCCTGACAGTGGGTTCTCCTGTATTACAGAAAGAATAAGTGAATTGTTCTGAGCCCTCCTTTGAGATGGTGCTCAAAGCCCAATCTTTCAATTTCCTCATCTTTGATGATTCAGCAGCCTGGCTTGGCAGATGGCTCTGTTGCCTTTAAAGTAGTTTCTCAGCTAATGTTTTGCATTAACAAGAATTGCAGGTGCACTGAAAGCTCATTGCTTCTTGCTTTTGCTGTGTAATGCAAGCATGACTCAGTAGAACAGTTCTGGGCCAGGTCCATGTGTCAGTGTTTGCTGGATGATGCTTTTAGACCTCATCTCCTTATCTGAAGGAGATATCCTGTAGCTGAAATACCAGTTTTCCCTGAGACTTTTTGCCTCTAGACTGATGTGCCCTCACCTGTTGCAAAGCTTAACTACCTTTCTGCTTTATCGTTTTCATCCTATTCTGGAAGCTTTATGTGATGTCTTAGCTTTTTAAAAGTGCAGTTGTAAAATGGAATGAAATTGGAATAAATGCTTTGTTTGATCTTTGCAAATGAAGTATGTTAATTGCTCTTAACATGGTTTGTTGTAATGTGGAAACGAGTGTTAAGTGTTTGTTGAAAGAGATTTATTTTTGTTACTTGTAAGGTGGGAAGAGCCTTCAGGAYAGATTCACATAGGAGTGACTTCCTTAAGAAAGAGGGTTTATATGACTCCATAAATAGGTTCTAGCTTTAGGAGGACGTGTGCTTTTACAGGGTGTGATTATAGCCTCCATGAGGAGCTGGTGGTGAGAAAGCCTGGTGGCAGAGCTGGTGGCACATGAGGTGTGTGCAGTGTGGCACCAGGCAGCTCAGTGCCCCCCTTGTGTTTGGGGGTGACACAACGGAGGCTCTGATGGGATGCTCTGGACACGCTGACTGCAGTGTGTGTGGCTGCATTTGTGAAGCCTCAGCTGTGCCAGTGTGATAGAGCTGTGTTAGGAGCTGTGCCTGGAAATGCTGAGCTCCAGGGAAAAGCCTTTCCTCAAAAGACTCGTTCTTGTACACGTAGAATAAAGCAGGCTGGAGCTGGTCAAACACCTTGGCTTTGCCAGCAGCCAGCTGGAGAGCAATGCAAAAGGCAAATCTGCCAGTGAGCAGGCCTGGGATGTAAGGCATGGGAACATTCACTTGTTTTATCTTCCTCAGAATAAGGGCTGCAGAGCTGCACAGGGCAGGGCGAGCAATGTCTCTGCCTGCTTGACYGTAATCCCTCTTCTCTAGACTACCCAAAATGGCATTTCCAGCACTGCCTTGCTTATTTTTTTTCAGTTTCCCACACTTTATTTCCACTACTGCTGACTGTGTTTAATGCTTTTATGTCCCATCCAGAGCTGTTTCTTCTTCTAATCCACTTGTAACTCCCTTGGGGATTCAGGGAGCGATAATTAACCTTTTGGTCCAAGAATTTCAATGGTTTCCTGTAGGTACTCCACTRCAAGCTCTAAAAAGCTTGAGTACAAAGCAGAGGGGCAGCTAGCTGTGCTGCAGCCCATCTGTGCAGAATGTTGGGCTGTTTAGTTCGGGAAGTTYTATTTCAGCTTGGTTCACCCCCTGCACCTGCAGAGGCGTAGCAGGTTTTCTGCCTGCCTGCTCTTTGTAAAGGTGTGTTTACCAACCCTGTGGTTTCACAATTTGGCTCGAGCTCAGGCAGTGCACGTCGAGCTGTGTGTGCTTGTTCTTGTCTTTTAGGGTCACAGGTTTTCAATGAGGGAGACAGGAGTACAGCTGAATGAGGAACAAGGTTTGGTACCTTCCTGTAGCACGACAAGTCTGTGCACCTTGCAAGGGACTGAAAGCACGTAGCTGGATTTTGTGCTGAACCACAGCATCTGAGCTGAGTGAATGAACTTGGTGCCAAAATTTAGAGTTACTTCTTCATGGTTTCTCAGTCTATTTATTTATTTTTTTACTGCTAGTTTGGCATGT
Source organism: Malurus melanocephalus (assembly GCF_030028575.1). Classification (NCBI taxonomy): domain Eukaryota; kingdom Metazoa; phylum Chordata; class Aves; order Passeriformes; family Maluridae; genus Malurus; species Malurus melanocephalus. The sequence goes on along the minus strand of NW_026623340.1, from coordinate 1,390,189 downwards.
GTTTTAAGGTGTGATAAATTTGGAGGTTCAGGRTCTGCCACTTGTGGGTTTTGCTGTGAAAGGCACTCATGTTAAACTGGCTGAATTGCTTCATGCTTTTATTAATGCCTTTTTTTGTCCAGTAAAAAAAAAAAAAAGTTAAGCCCAGACATTGTTATTGAAGTATTCATTTTTAAAAGTCAGCTTTATTGTTTTAAGATGTAGCATGTTCCCTGACTTTCCTTACTGAAGAGAGACTGAAAATGTTTAGTTTACCTGCTCTGTATGACTGAGGGATGTGTTCCTGAGAAGAATATTGCCCACAGAATGGTGTGAGTTCCCTGATCCTTCCTGTGGGATGCATCTGGAAATTTATTGGGGTCTGGGGCACAGTCCTTTAAAGTAGATGACAGAACAGATCCAAGTGATTGGTTTTCTTTTGTGTTTTGTTTTTATATTCTCTTCTCCCAAAAGGTGCAATGAATCCCATAAGTTACACACCATAGAAATTGTAAATGCAGTAAATTGTAATGGTTTGAAGCATTTGTGAGGAAGCTGTGACTGTGCTCCCCAGCTGGATGAGGCATGATACATCTCATGGGAAAGAAAGATTGACCACGCTGGAAAATGTTTAATGCAAGGTTTTAATAAGCTTAAACCCTGGAAAGGACTGTTTAACCTTAGTGAGGAAAATGTTCTTGTAAGGGGGGGATACTGTAAGTGAGCACTGGGGCTSAACTGCATCCACTGATGTAGCTGAACACCTTCCACTATCCCAGGTTGCTCCAAGCCTCATCCAACYRGTCCTTGGACACTTCCATGGATGGAGCAGTCACAGCTGCTCTGGTCACCAGTGTCAGGGCTTTACCACCCTCAYTGWAAAGAAATTTTTCCCAATATCCAATCTAGAACTTCATTCAGTTAATTTATTCCTGAACCTGAGCTTATGCCTGCATTAACTTTGTGAGCAGCTTCTTTAGTCTCCTCCCCTGTTTCCACTGGGCATGAGAGTTGGATAGTGAGAAAAAAGGGAGGCACGGGTGACACGTGCTTGGCTTGTCTTGAAAACTTAGTCTGGACGTGCTCTGTGGGATTATAAATATTTATAGTAGCTATGCAACTCAGTAACATTCATCACTCAACAAACATGACTTTCAATAAAACAGAATGACATTCTTCAATGCAAAAGAAATGCAAAAAGAGCATTACGGAGATAACAGGCTTTATCTGAGGGTGCTGCAGGTGAGGCTGTGCTTCAGCACAAAGTGGATTAAACTGCTGAATTAAATATCAGAGTACTTTTTAGGGAAAAGAAAAAGCCTTTGGGATTGTGCTGCTGACGCCCTGCTCCCAGCTGTCACATGCTGCAGCTTTTTGGATGGGAGGASTGAAAGTGGGCTGGAGTGACCTCGGCCATGAGACCGCACCCTGGAGATGCTGCCAGCCTGCAGTGAGAGCTCCAAACTTGACCCTTCAAGTTCTCTTCTCATCTCATAAATGTGCATGCTCGGGGTGATGAATATTGGAAGAGGCATAGCACAATTAAAGATCATCTGGGTTTGTTTTCAATAAAACAGAGAGGTTATCGTTACACTTTTTTATTGCTTCCCTCAGTTGTTTTTTTTTTTTTTTAATTAAAACCTTTAGAAACGAGGCGTTCTCATGAAGATCCCTTGTGTGAAAGGAAAGAGGGAAGCTGCGTTCCAGGCTGCAGAATATGGTTTTGTTGTTTATGAGGACGTGGGGAAAAGTAAATCATGGAATTAGTTTTATACACTTCAGTGTGTATAAACAAAAGAAGTCGCAGTGGGCCTTGGCATTATTTGTCCCAGGCAACTGGGACCAGTCAGGGGTGTTGGCTGGAATATYACCCAGTGGCTTTGATGGTTTGGCAGCAGYTCTKGGTGKYTTTGGGGSCTGTGTGCAGCATGGGGGACTGCARAGGGRATGRGGTRGTGGGATGGATAATGRGGAAAACCCCAATATCCCATCTTTGGAAAGGAAGGGCTGGGTTTTTATKTGCAGCCTGTGGAAGGGTCTGAGGAGCCTGGCTGCTGCTCCTGGGTCTGAGGCCACTTTGGTCACACAAATTCCCTTTGTGCCCAGCCCTTGCTCCAGTGTTGACCCATATCAGTCACACCTTGCCTATTCCTGTTTGCTCTTGATATTGCTGCCTTCCCCCAGCAACAGCCTGTAAATGTTTTCTTCAGCTCCAGAGGTGGCTGATTTGAGCATCTGGAGTTATTTTCATATCTGTAACATTTTAATAGAAGCTGCTGTATGTAAGTCCCAGGCTCTGCSCACAGGCTTGTGATGGGGGGACAAAGCTGTGTGGCTGCTGCTCTACAGGAAACAAATTTGTTTCTGGAACAATTTGTTTGTGTTAAAAACCCACGTGATCAGGCAAGGATGATGCTGCTTCATTTTCACGATCAAAAGCAGTGGCTGTGATTGGGGATATCATCTTTTTATAATGCAGAACCCCAAGGAATTATTTTTAAGGGACAATTGTGGGTGTGCTAATGTGGACACTTGTGCTGGTGATGGACTCCTGGGACAGGAATTTGTAAATCTTCTGGTGACTCTGGGGTAGGCATGTACCTTGTGTGGGAGGAGGAATCCCCCTTTTCTGTTTTAGGGAAAAGTTGGAGCTTCACATGCGTRGGGCATGAATCTTAGGGTTCGTGTTTGAGGAGTTGGACCAAGTTCTTCCAAAGGTGTAAAGGTGTGCAAGGGCTTCTGATTTAACATAAATCACATTTGCTGGTGAATAACCAGCTTTAGAGCTGTTGGTTTAGACACGTAATTCAAATGAGCTGATGAAATACTTTTATGATTCTTGGCCTCTGGTTTCTTGTTTGTTGGTTGTTTTGGTTTGGTTTTTTTATTAAGCTTGATGACATCGCTTTGCTCTGTGCTTCTTTTGACCTGATGCCCATGTCCTGTGGTGGATAATTCATGCCTATTCATAGCAAAAGAGCACTTAAACGCTGTCACTTAGATGCTGATTGTTTAGAGATTAGGGATGGAATGGCTTTGTGCCTTTTATCTTTTCTGAACCATTTATTGTGCTCTGTAGGCTGGATCAGATCCACCCTGATCAGTGCTCCCCCAGAAATTATTGTTGCAGACAACATAATGGCTTTCRTGTGTCATTTCTTTGATTTCCAGCTTGTGCTTTAAAAATGTTGGTGGAATAATAGGTTTCTGTAGGACTGCTGTAATTCAAAAGGTCATCTAGGTAATAATTATCTTATRCATTTGGCTTAAAGAATTCAGAAACACAACATGAATTCAAATTCTTTCTTTCCAGATTGAATGATTAAATTCTGCATGCAGATGACCCAGAATATAAAGACCAGACCTAAGTTTAGAGAGAGATTTCACAAAAAATATGTAGATTAATCTTGGTACAAAGTGAAAATWTAATTTACATCTTGATTGAATTTCTGACAATGCATGGTTGGCAGAAGTGTGTTTAAAGTATTTTACTAAAAGTTTCACGAGCAGCAAGGTGATAAAAGGGATAAATGGTCCCTAGTTCCCAGTGAAACCGTCCATTACAGAAAGAATTTGAAATCATAAGTTTTAAACCCATTGTTTCAGACACCTGAAAATTAATAAAGGTGATGCAACGTGCCCTAAACTTGGACATGTTTTGGTGCTTCCTGGTCCTTGTGTGTTCCCATCATCTGCAGAATTCAGCAATGGGAGAACAGGGTGATCTTTTTATTATAAAAAAAAATCTTATATTTGTTAATAATAGTTCATTGCTGGTTCTTTGTGCAGCTGTTGAGCTGTGTGTGCGCTTAACTGAGATCTGGTGTGTGCAAGGCTGAAGGATCTGTTTTTAAAAACTTAATGGATCAACTCCCCATGAGTTTAACTCTACCAGTTAAACACACCCTCAGGATTTTGGTGTGGACCTCAAAGCCATAATTCTCACCTGTATGCAGTTGAATTACATCTTCATTTCAGCTCTTAAAATGTAGATGAGTAGGTGGGTTTGAGGTCCCTGCCTGCTTTTGGACCCTGGTACCCACAGTTGCAGTGTGCCAGTCTGTTCCTTCCCTGCCTTCACACCCTTCCAGAAAAGGGATAACACACTCACTATTTTGGGGGAAATTTGAATTTCTGGAGATCAGATGAAACAAATATTTATTGTTCTTTCTGCAGGTCTTCTTGGTTCAAGTTAATCCAGGTGAAACCTTTACAATAAGGGCTGAGGATGGAACCCTCCAGTGCATCCAAGGTAAGAGGATACAGAAATATATGGATGAGCATTGCTTTGCTTTGTGGAATACCTGTTCTGTCATATCTCCCAAAACATGATCTGCAGCTCTGAAAATGCACTGAAACACGTTTGAGTGAAAACTTGCAGACGTGGCTGCTTTCTGTATTCTAGGACTTGAATATCTCAGAGTGAGTCATGCATTTCTTGGAAATCCAGGAGGATTTCTCYCTCCAGTTATTTATCAGCCCCATCTTGCAGCCTCTTTGCACCTTTTCTCTGACACCCCCTCAATTTAAACAGTGGAGGAGTGGGTGGTTCTTGCCTGAAGTTCCATCCCCATGGAAATGATGAATTAATAGTTGTTTGAGATAGACATTACAGAAGCTTCCCTGAGCACCATCCAGGATTATTTGGTCTTGATGAGCAATAATAACAGCAATTTAAAGCTGCTTGTTGAGATTTATAGSCAACATGCTGTGTGGTAAGAAATTKGTCCATGTGGCAATTAACAGAGGAATAAAGCTGGCTACTCCTTTTATTTGAAATGAATGCTTTATTCTGGTTTAGTACATGAAAGATTTCCATTACAAATATAATTATGACCCCATTTATTTATAATTTTGTTCATGCTCAAAGTGGTGTTCAGACAGTGTATTTAAATGAATGCAACTTGAAACCTCCTGGTTCTGTATTCCCAGTAATTTAATGTGTTTGTGCCAATGGGACTTGTTTGGTACTCATCAGCAGTCTTTCATAAAATTGATTTAGAATTTCTCGCATAAGATTGTCTTCTTTTATTTGCTATAGCTGCAATATTGACTGCCAAGGCTCATGTTTATTTGTGTACACCCTTTCAGTTTGGCCTGAAAATTYTTGGTATTCTTTTCAAGTTAAAGCTTCAGAWCCTWMTTTAGTGTAAAATATTTTTATTGCYGAATTACGTACATGCTTCAAACATAGGAAAGCACCTGAGTCTATTGCTGTCGTGTTTTCTCTGTTTTCTTTTGGTAAAGCTATGCAATTATGGAACTTAAATAATGTTAATAGTGATCTATTGCTGAGGATGCTGTAATCAGCCTGCAAATACACTAAGATTTGGATTGGTGACTATTCTGTTTTTGTGCTCTGAGGCTATTATAGAAGACAGGCTTATTTTGTGTGCAGTGTTCTTGGAAATTACCCACCCCCTTGCTCCACCAAACTTAAGTGTCTTTATTTTCTCTCCTGTGATAGAGTATTTGGTGTGTTTAAAGGTTCTGGRGTGTTTTGTGTGTTTAAAGGTTAATGTATTCCCTATACATAGGGCAGCACTTGGACAATAATCATGCATTTTCYGATGCTCCCACATTGCACTATGATTAGCAGGATAAGGAATAATTTTAGCACTGTGTTAAGGCAGCATGAAAGTCTCTTTTTGGGCAGTGCCTCTCAGCTGGTAGCTCCCTGTGGAATAGATGATACTTTTTCCTTACTGCCACGTATTCAGGGTTGTGACATAAGATACACTTGTGAATATTCACAGTGTGAAGGACTGCTTTATTACAAATTGGGTGATTCTCCTGAGTTCAGGGAGTGAACACTCTTAATAAAAACTTGAGATGTCRGGCTTGGTAATACTAAATTCTTCAGGACATACGAAAGCTCTTCCCTTTGGCATGTGACCGTTCTGCAGGGACAGCTAACTTTGCTTATGTAGCATAATTTATTTTTTTTTATTGCTTTTTTGTGTATGACTTTTTGAGCAGTATGAGGTCTTCAGGTTGTGCTCCTGGAGCCTGYTCTGAAAGACCTGTGAGCCCCACTTTGTGCCCAGAACCCTGTTTGTCTCCCCAGCTGTGGTATGGGTGGTGATGGTGTGTTTTAGAGGACTGAGGCAAAAACAGCAGARAAGGCAACTTAGCAAATCTCCATTTGCCTCATCAAGGCTGGAAGAAAGACACTTGCTWGAGGAAAATCTCTGTGGAATAGCCTCTGTTTTAAACACCCTGAAGTGTAATTAGCCACTAACTGAGTAATCACTGTTTTAAACCAGAAAGAGCAGATGGACATTTGAATGTTTCTTATGTTTTGGAGTGGTGGAGAAATCTCAGATATAAAAACTTYTCCCAGTTCCTCAGGGTTGCACCAGTGAGATAATCAGTGAAAACTTCATTTAGGGTGTATTTTTATTTTTAATTTAAAACTGGAATAAATATGTATCTGTGACTGAGGGTGCAAGGTGTTGCAGCAAGTGCTCTCTTCATGGTTTTTGCACATAGCTGGAGGTTACTTTTTTAAGACAATGATTTATAAGCCCTAGATCATGGAGTGATCCTAAATTAGGGCAGCTCTTGGAAATGATGGTGGCTGGGAGAWGTTCAGCTGGTCAGTGGGCATGGAGAGAGTCTGTGGTTTTCTTGAGAAGACAGATTTAAAGAGAAGATAAATAAAATAAAAAATGCATAAAAAATGCTTTTGGAGAAATCCAGCCCTTGAGTGCAGTCCACACGTTGAGTTGTTTAGGGAAGCATCTGAACAGTTCCAGGTGCTCTCAGCAGGAGTTKTGTTGTTGTCKGACTTCCTCAGGATTTGCCTTCTCYGTCCCATGTGATAGAAGAGATGCTGTGGTATGTGACTTTTGTAGCCTTTATAGCAACAGCCAAATAAAGGAATAAAGGAAGGGCATGTTGGGGATTAATTGAGATTAATTTTTTAATGGTTGCTAGAAGCTGGTTCCAGTAGAAGCCTGTGCTCTGTGGCTGCCTGTGTGGGCAGGAGGCACGTGGTGCTGCCCACCTGGGCTATTAAAATAAAGCACATCCTTTATTCAAGTGTGATTCCACGACCAGAATTTGCTCCCTTTAATCCATTTGATGTTAATGACCAAGTACTGGTGGCATTTCTTTGGGACTGTGGGGATCTCAGGGGAACCTTTCCTCACCCTGTGCTGCCAGACACCCAGAATGAGCCTGGGGCTCTGACTGTCCCTGTGGGTGGCTCAGGAGAGGCTGATTTAGGATCTTCATCTGGTATCTTTGGAAGATGGAACAYGTGGATGTGCTCTATTATCAGTATTTTAAATGCTGCTCTTCATAYAGTTAGACACATATTGAATACTTCATAAATGTGTCAATACTTTGAATACTTCATTTCCTTTTCACATTTTTCCATTTAATTTGTCAGAAACTYGGGACTTCACTGTTGCTAGCTCTGTAAGAAGAGGATAAGGGCAAGGCATGTCCTCAGCCATTCCTTTGGTCAGTTATTAACTGTGGACCTGTATTTCCTTTGTGTTAAAGATTGCTCCTAGCTAGTGCTTTGTGGTAACCCCACTAAATGAAATAGGAACCAGGGTAAAAACCTGGATCTGGTAACTGCAGAATGGAACTGAAACAGACCCCTGAATTCAAAAAAAGAGAAAGTGTTCCGCTTTCTAAATTTCAGAATAAATAGATTGCGTGTGAATCTGACATGTTCAGGAAACTCACCTTTCTCCTAGTGGCTGATTAAAGCCTAGTCTTYTTAGGCAATATCTTAAGACCTTTGGTAGGAACTTGTGTTGCTGCTGTGTTGTGAGAATTGTGTCGTTCACATTTTAAAAACTCACAGTTTGTGCATAGTTTGGGGCATTGAAGCTGTACTTGAGAATCTGTTCAGAGCTCTTCCATYCTGGAAGGCAATAATGCCAAGCTGTCATACCCGCTGTGGTATGAATAACATGGACAGAATGATTATTCTGGTGTCACTTGACCTTGCTTGTCATCCACATGTTGAAAATATGAGTGTTCAGAATATGCAGCCTGCACAAAGCTTCTGTCCATTGATCACACAGAATTGCTCAATTATTGCTAAATGTCCTTTTTGTTGCCATCCATCTAAATGGTCCTCGAGCTGGATCTCATTTTCTGCCACAAACCAAACTGAATTTTCTGTTTGTATGTAAAGCTGCAAAAAGCCCCTAACAAGGTGGAAGAAGAGGTAGCAGAAAAGCAGCTGATGGAATAAAAAATTGGAATTCCTGGTAAATTCTGCCTAACCCATGCTGCTGGAAATACTCTCTTGAAACTCAGGTCTACTCTTTGTCTTGTATGTCAGCACAAGGTTTGGAATACTGAAGAACAAAATTTGCGTGAAAAGAAAACAAATATGCAAAGGGAAAGAAATTGTGCTTTAATTCTGGCCTTGAACAGGGGGAATTCACCCTTGCATAGGGTGAGCAAGGCTCTGCATTAAACTGGCTCTTGTGATTTATTCAAGGACAAGGTACAGATGTGCAATGGCACTGAGGAGTWGTAGCTACGCTGGAGCATAAATATCTTGTGTTGTAGACAAGGACCTAAATTGCTTTTGGGTGGTAACATTTTAAAATGAAATGTGATAAAAACATAGTTTACTAATGCTGATACTTGTTTTGAGTGATGTTTTCAAGTGTTTTGCTGTTGAGGCTGAACTTGAAGTCTTTGCTCGTTCTTGTCTTGTAAAACAAAGAATGCAAGAATTAAATTTCAGTGCTGCTTTTTCTTTGGCTCTAATAGTGAGCAACTCAAGAAAAAGACCAGAAGTATGCTAAAAATCTTGCAGTGGTTTCTCAAATGAAAGATTTCCTGGAATTATTATTCCTTTAATTTGGTGGCTGGGTGTGGTTTGGTATGGTAGTGCAAAGGAATGGATAATATTGAAGGCTTAACARCTGTATATTTGTGTAGGAAGAGTGTGTGTGTCAGTGAAATAAGGCTGTTAGTATATTCTAAGCAAACCAAACAAAGTGTGTATTTTTTTTTTCCTCTGTGGAATGAGGCTGGAARTGAGGAAGTGAGTCAGTTTCTTGCAGGGAAGGAAAGAATTGACAATAGATGGGACATGGTGTGAGCAAATGAGTGATACCTGTGGAGGGACAAAGGTGCTGGGTTGAGAGAGGTGATGGGCACACACAAGGGAACAGAAATCACAGAATCCCCTCTAATTTTGGATGTCACATCAGAGGCCTAAGGAGACAGAACAAACAAATGCAGCCTGAGGTAGCTGGCTGTGTTTCCAGTGCTGTGAGTTCCCTGGAGCACCAGGAGCTGGGAGCACCTGCTCCATGGCTCTGCAGGCACACAGAGAGTTGCTGGGCTGCTCATTGGTGGACCTGGTGTGGTTTCACTCTAACATGAAAGGACAGGACACCTGGAATCAGRTTGCTTTGGAGAGGTTTACAGCAGGCTGAAATTATACTTTAAAAAAATCTGCAGGTGGAGGTTCTTTGGGCMCTGCAGGCAGGCAGTACCTGTGTGCTGGAGAGAGCCAGGAGTTGGGCTGCTTCTGCTTCTGTCCAGAGCATCTCCTGAGTTATCAGAATTTGGCCTTGGTTAAGTTGAAAGAAAAAATTCCATGATTGTTTTCAAAATATGCTGCAAAGCACTRCATTGGTCAGAACATTAAATTCATCAAAGCAGGAAGAAATATTGTTCTTTGCCACCTGTATCTGCTGTCTGGTGGTAGCTGGGAGCTGCAGCTGTGCTCAGGCACATTCCTGGGCCATGGGAAGGGCTCTGGGGACACATCTGACATGGGTACATGGGAGCAGGACAGGATGGACATRCTTGAATGTGTCAGGGAAGGGAGGGGTGAGATGCAGGCTGAGCTCTGATTCTGTCTCTCCTTGCTTCTGCAAAGTGTTTCAGCTCTTTCCACCTAYGTGCTGGTGGGCAGGCTGGCTGCAGGGGATGGAAAACTCTCTGTAGGAAATGCAGTTTCASTTCAGACTGTTTTGGTCATTAGGGCTTGGAGCAGAGCAGTCTGTGTGGTGGTGTTTTACAGCACGGCTCTTGGTATTAACTGGCTTTTGTTTACACTTTGTTTATTAAGTTTTGGCTCAGTTTCTTTCTGTTTACCAGCAAGGGYGCTTCTCACCCTATTAAGTTTTAAAACATAACTCTTACTCCTCATTTACATCACCTTACTTTGACTCCTGCTACTTGGTGTCTGGATTTAGTGTTTGATGGAAAAGCCAGGCGTGCAATACCCATTGGTCTCCTTGRTATATCAGCACAAATAAGTTTTTGATTTGTTAAAGTTGCTCCTATTAATGGACAAATGAGGAATTATCTGCATAAGCAGCCTCTAGAGCAAAGCTGAGGTTGAGAATTCTAACTGGGAAGAGTCTCATGTCAGTGTCTAACCAACTTTTGTTGTATTGCCCAAATATGTTTTTTTTTTTTTAATATATATAACAGAGTCAGTATCATSCTTTAGAGGCATTGTCACCATCTTCTGGCTTTGGTCACTTCAATTTCAGCCAAATCAGCTTTGTAACCCAGGCACGTCCCCAGGCCTGGGTTCAGTTGTACCTTTCCTGTTGAGGTGTGATCCATTGTGGGRGTGTTATCCATGCTTTCTGAAAGGTCTACCAGTTGTTAATCATATAATCAGAACAGATACTGTTGTTTTATTTTCACATTGCTGCCCAACTGGAAAGATATCAGAATTTGCAGTGGAACCTTTCACACTCTCTTGTTTCTGGTGGTTTTTGCTGCATCTCTGTGTGTCAGAGATGGGCTCTTTGCCCTTTTAATGTTCAGTCACCTTAGAAAACTGGTCCTGGTGATGCATCCTTTATTCCTTTCATGTGCAATAAATAAYGTTCAGGTTTTCATGTCTTTGTGAACCTTTTGTTGAAATCTTGTAAGAGAGAGYGAAGGGCTGCCAGCCTGGAGTAGATTTTCCCCATGTTATTGTCAGTGAGATCATGCCACCATTCTCTGTTTACCTCATGGTTTTTATTTTTTTAGCACACCCCAGTCAAGTATAGGAAACCATGTAAGAAGCCAAGAGTAAACAATGGGATGCTTTGTTTACTGTGTGAATAATCTTAGCTTCTCCATTTTAAATCCGATAATGCGAAGAATAATTATGGAAATTTATTTTGCATGTGTGTGATTAAATCTTGAACCAGATGCACCTGCACTTGTAGCTTTGCTGGGTGGAATATCTGGTTCTTTACAGTTGGTAGCCGTTATTTGTTATAACTCCCCTGACACAAGACAAAAGGAAAAAGAAACTTGGCACGTAACTAAATTCTAATTTGGCTTAATCTTTCCAAATCCTAAATTGTGACTGTTTTGTAGTACACACTGAGAGAAAGGAAGAGCGATACAGCTAAGGCTGGAAGTATTTTGGAAATTGGCCTCTGAGAGGAGGAGAAGGGCAGGGGCTGAGTCAGCAGCAGGGTGAGAAATACATTAAAACTTGAACCATCTATGTGTGACAGAATCAGGAATTGTGGTGCATCCAWGGCCTTTTGGGAAGGCTGTCTTGTACCAGCATCCTGTCAATTTTTAAGTTTCCCAGTGTTCTCTGGATCTCTCCCCAAAACACAGGGAAGCTGTGTGAGTGTATGGGTATGTGCAGGAATGCTGCAGTTGGGTCAGCCCTGCTCAAACACAGATAATCCTCCAAGTGTGGACCCAGTGCATTCCAGTCAATGGTGGCAAGATTTTAAAGTCCAAGATCCACATTCTTTGCTCAGGCTACAGGCATTGCAAAGCCATTAGTCAGTGCTTTTAGTTTTTTACAGTGTGTTAGTGCAGCTATAGTTCTGAATTAGCAAGGCAATTGTAGTCAGCTTTCTTAATCTGAAGTAATTATATTTGTTGACCAGAAGAATCATGAAATTTTTCTATTATCCTTATTAAATTCCTTTATTCCTCAGTGCAGACAAATATTTACTTTCCCACACTTTTTTTTTCTTTAATGTCTGTGATTCTGGTTTGTGTTTGTTGTTCATGTAGGAGATGTGGGTTGGGGATGGAGATGAAGCACATCACTTGGAATCTTTGCAGAGCTTTTATTAATTATGCTTCTTATTTCTAATTTTGAAACAAATCTCAACTTGGATAAGTAATAACAATGATTTGACTCTAAATGGTAAAGAATGTAAATTGGATTGTTGGTTTTGCTAAATTTTAAATTGTACTTAACCCTCATCATAAAAAAAAAAAAAATCACATAGTGGTTGTTGAAAGGATATTTGTATTGAATCAGCTGTTGATTCTACTGTTATCAGATTTCTGGGGGTGGGTAGCTTTCACTCTGACAGTCTAACTCCTTCTATATTTAGATAGAATTTGTGTGATCATATCTTTGAGAGTCTTGTTTGTTCCCTCTGCACCAGTGTTTTCTTGTGGCCATTGCCACGGGGTGGGTTCTGTGCCATCAGCAGCTCCTTTTCTGTGTCATGAACACTTTTATTAATAGAGGTTTGAAGAACAGATATTAACAGAGATAAATTGCTGAGTCAGCTTTGCAGTGAAAGCATCACTGGCTTCAAAACAAAAAGGGAAGGAAAAAGCCCACTCAACCACATTAACCAGTGTGAAATTGCATAASTGTGGACAACCTCAAAGTGTGTAGACTGCCATCCAGTTGTATCAGTAATAGCTGTTTAACAGTAATTCTAGACTCTGACTTAATATTCCAAATTATTTAGGACAAATATCCTAGAAACAAATAAACCTACACTGTAATTTACTCATTTAAACACCACAAGACTTAATTTTGATTTTTCCTTTCTTTGAGGGTCAAAGAGCTTCATATACTACTTAAAAATMAAGCTACTCCTGGAGATGAGTGGGAGTTTTGTTGGTTTTTTTTCAATGTTCAACAAAAGATCAAGTTCTGTCATAATTTGCCCAATTTAGTTTTTTATTAATGTACCCCATGTGTTATAATGTAAAGCTGCAGGGTTCTGCACATGCTTTGTTTATAAGATGGGTTTGATTACTGCTTATGACTTTTTTCCTTCTTGATTATAGTATTAATAACAGTTTTGATGATGTGTTTTGTGATTTTATTTTTTTTTCTTGGCTTATATGGTTTTTTTTAAGTTTATTTCTCTTGCTTCTGTTGGGAATGAGATGGGGAAGTATTTGAGTGTAGATAGGTTATTTGAACAGTGCCTTCCTCTCTGGGTTCCTGTTAATTTTCTGCCAGTATGACCTATATAGGAGATCTTAAAAAGTATTTGGTAGCACAGAGCCATATTAACTCAGTGTGTATGGGAAGGATTGCAAATTACTCATCAACAAGGTTTATTTTTGCTTCTCCTGGCAAGTGAAGGGCTCGTGGAAGAAGGAACCTGTGCAGAAACCCTGGTGTGTATGGCTTTGTMAAAAAAAAAAAAAAAAAAAAAGTTGTTGTTGTGGGAAGACTTTGGTATTGCCACCATTGGCCAAGCAAGATTTGCAATGTTTTTGCTCAAAATACCTGGTTTTTTTCTTTTTTTTTGGCCATACAACTTTCAAGCAGAGTTTTATAAGTCACCATTYGGTCTATAACTATCTGTGTGCTGTTTATCCAAGCTTCACTTTTTAAGTGATGTGCATCTTAAGGCTACACTATGTTTTTTATGAAAATCCAGCCTGAAATTCCTAGAAACTCAAGGAGTTTTGGTTCTCCTGCCTGCTGCTGCTGAGGGTGAGGCTCTTCAAATGCCATCCCGGCGAGGTCGCTCCAGATGACCTCGGCGTAACGTGATAAAAGACTATTTTTGTCTCAGCAGACGATATTATCTCGCCATAACATTTTTGAACATTTCTGGCTGGATTGTTCTGAATGTTGGAGCTGTGCCTGGAGAGGGGACCGAAACACAATGCCTGCCTTTCTCAATTGTGTGAGTGCTTYGGTTTGATGATGGAGCTGTGTGAGTAGGGTGGGAGTGGGATGTTAATTAGGTCCCTCCAGTCCAGTTCCCAGCACCTGTAGCCTTACACTAGCTCAAATATGTTTAATTTCTAAACCAGGTATTAGTGGATGAGTGTGTATTTATGTCTTTGTGTAAGTATGTTATTATACTTTTATATAAAAATAGATTTGTACAGCTGTATAAACATGCATACATCTATTCAAATATATATTTATTTGTATTGAAATATGGTCATTTTATCACCTTGATGGTTACTCAGCTCTCCAAAGCCATTCCAGCCATGGCTGTTCTCTTGAGTAGAAGTTTTTCTAATCCTTGGTTCAAGCATGGAAATGGCAAGCAAGTACCAMTGTGTGATTTGCCCACAGGATTTTCACTGAAGGCTTCATTAAGGTTACTTAAGTTAGAAGTAATTTGCCTCCCTTGAGGGAAAGTTCTGATATTTGGAATGTTTATCAGTCATCTGCAAAACGGAATGAACATAATTGGCGGCTAATTGTTTGCAAGAACTGTGAAATACAATTACCAAGAGTTAAGCTGAAACCAATTGTGTTTATGAAATCTAGCATAAGAAATACTATATTAATCCTGCCTCAATACCAGGAAACGCAATTAGTGTAATTAAGACTATCATATTGTAATTTTCTTGGCGACTCGACGCCTTGGCAGGGCTGGAGCGGAGCGCGTTGCCGGTTCCTTGTGCCAGGGGATTCTGGAATGGTTTTGTTTGCCCCAGCGTGGGGGATGTGCCTGCTTCCAGGTGGGAAAACGGCTCAAATTCCTGCATTTGGGGGGCTCAGCTGCAGCCACGGGGGTGTTTTGGACCTGGTCATTTGCTGGCTGCAGCTGGACCCCCATCTGCAAGCTGAAAGGGAAGGTTTGGGATCCTCAGCGTGGTTCCTCCAGCTGGCATTTCACCCTTGGACTTCCCTGACAGCTCACACCAAACTCTGCCTCCATCCTGGGGCACCTTGGGGCTCCTGAGCCCATTGCAGCCCTAATTATCCCTCTGCAATTAGGGCAGAGAGGTAGAGAAATGAGAATTGGAGTTAGACTCTCGTTAGCATTGCGTGCTGTATGGTGAGAAGCACATAAATAAATAGCTTTGTTTGTATTGCAGTAAACTCAGACATGTTTAACTCRGTCCTCAGGGCAGCAATCASAGATATCTCCATGCTGGTAACAATRCAAGCCATCACTCTTAAATCAGCTCCAATATACATTGCTGATGGATTTGTTGCAGAATGTGCCCAGGTCAGGARAAAATGAGTATGGTAACATAGTTGTTATTGTTGCAGTTTGTCTGTCACTGCTGTGAATGCACGTAATTAAGGGATAATCAGCATAATGCCTACTTTGAGCTCTTCTTAATGGTTTAATTGCTTCTCTGAGTTAAATAAACACTTTATGCTTATTTTACAAATTTTTCCCCGGGGAGCTTGTCACATGGAAGTGTACGTGCATGTATTTATATTTTAAACATGAAGAATAATCGGTTATTTAATTAAGCTTCTCCTGAAGTTTTCTTTTGGGATATTCTGTGTTCTTAGGAGCTTCTCTGATAACTAACGTGTCACAATAGGCTGGGTTAGAGAGGTAATGAGTTTGTCAGTGGGAAAATGAACATGCATGTTGATGTTATTATTCCAGAGTCATCTGTGTGCCCATCCTTGGTGGACAGAAATGCCAGTATATATTTTTCTGTACTTTTTGAAATGCATTAACAGTTTCAAGTGGCTGTGATGGCTGCAGAGGATGGCTGAGGACTGTCCCCAGGTTAATGTGAGGCTACACATTAATGTTAATGTGAGTGACTGTCCCCAGGTTAATGTGAGGCTGTTGGTACCAAATGGTTTGACACCTGAGCATATGCAGATGTGAGGACTCCTTAGAGATTTCTCCAGGCTAAACAAGAAACTGTCCAATTATTTTGATCCTTTTTTTTCTATTMATTTTCATTCTGTACCTTTGTSTTTTTAAAGACWCTTTATTTCACTGCATGTCACRTGTGTCACATGTCCATTGRAACTGCCTGGAGCCTKCAGAAAATATTACATGGCTCTTCCTTCTGCTGTGTAAAAGTCTTCAAGTCTTTGTAAAAGATCACCTAAGCCAGAATACTTGCAAGGGGTATTCAGTATCTTTCTTTATACCTTTATTTCCAGCTCCTGTCTGCTCTGCCAGGGTACAGCTCACTTTGAGTGTTGTTGGAATTTGCTCCTTACGAAAGGCCAGCTCAGTGTGCAGCCTGGCTAGCAGGCTCCTGAGCTGGTGGCCCTGTTAACAGTGACATTATTTAGCACACAAATTGAATGTTTTCCTGGTAGTTTCCCAGCCAAGGAGTCTTGGTTTACAAAATGCTTTTGGGTACAGTGCAATTACTGCGTAAAAGGCTTTTCCCTTTCCTTCATACAGGGGAATTTAGTGTGTTTCCTTGAAATGGTTTAAAACTGCTTAATTAATTAATGCACTAAGTGAAGAGGTGTCTAAACAAAGCTGTTGTAGCTGTCTTTGTCACTTCCCTGGTAGTGCAGGGTAGCTGTGGTCCCTGCTCTGTGGTSCTGTTGTAAACACCACACTGAACAGCCAACCTCACCCTATTTTGGAGCCAGTTGTGAYAATAAACACCAGAATAATCTCTCTAATGGGGCTGTGAATGTTTGTGTGTGGGTGGTGGTGCAGATCAGGGGTGTTTTTGTTTATGACCAGAAGGGTGTGAGGACAAACTTCATTCTCTACTGGATCTTGGAGCAGTGAGTGGCTTTGGATTAGCATGTGAGCAATGACAGCACTTTTAGTAGAGTTTTTCTCTTCCTCTTCATTCCAACAGCTT
>NW_026623340.1:1336266-1373173 GCF_030028575.1 Malurus melanocephalus | reverse complement strand
CTGCTGTGTCAGAAATAGAACTGTAGCATTTTTCTAACCCCACAGTATATAGTTGCAATATTCCTTCAATAATTCTGTCTCTGCTTGGCTTGCAACTTCTCAAACCCCTTGTTTCATCATTGTAGGAGGTGTATTGCAAGGACCATTTTGAATATCCAGTTTGGAGCATTRTTTTTCTTGCTTTATTTTTACTTCTAAGATGGTTGTGCCAGGCAGGTGTAGTGCTTGGTCTTATCTGCCTGGGTTTAGTGAGTTGCTGAAAGCAGTTTGYGCAAATGTCTGGGCAATTTTAAATTGAACTTTTTGTAATTAAAAATGTAATAAGAGTCATTAAAACAGCAGAGATTCTGTTCTAAGCACAAATGCAGTTAGAAGCTGAAAAATTGCCTTTCAAACCAGATAGCCCTTAAAAGCTGTCAGCATGCAGCACTGCTGATAAGGAACACTGGGCTGTTTTCAAGCCATGCACGCTTCCATGTGGGTTTTGCTGGTGTTTTCAGCAGTGTGTAGCAGAGGCTGCTCTCTCCACAGGTTCCCCAACCCCCTGAATATAGAGTGATTCTTGTACAAGTGCATGGAGCTGACATTTTGACCCTTCTGGAGACAGCTGGTGCTTCTCCCCTCTGAGATGTGCCTGGGAAATGTGGCCAGAACAG
The DNA here is from genome assembly GCF_030028575.1 of Malurus melanocephalus. Taxonomy (NCBI): domain Eukaryota; kingdom Metazoa; phylum Chordata; class Aves; order Passeriformes; family Maluridae; genus Malurus; species Malurus melanocephalus. The sequence goes on along the minus strand of NW_026623340.1, from coordinate 1,372,517 downwards.
TTGTGTATTCTGTGGGGTGAGAGCACTGCCTGCCTTCAGGGGGACCAGAGACCCTCCAAATTCCTCAACAGCCAGCAGGGCAAATTTGCCCCCTCCAGAAGGAGCTGGAGCACATAAATGAACTATATGCTCTGATTTTTAAAGAGTATTTTTGAGTAGGAGAKGGAAACTACATGCTGCAACTCGGAGAGAGCCACGTCACATTCTCCAGAGATGCTCTAGAGAATCATGCTTGAAATTTTAGTTGTGTTTTTCTGGACAGGGGTGAAGTGAAAATAGTATTTTATTCCCAATTTCATTTGATTTGCTGTCATCCCCCAGTGCTGTTTCATTGTACCCAAGCAACTCTTTTCTGCCCTTCTCTGATTTCTTTCTCTTCTATATTTTACCTGCAGATTACTTCATCTTCCAGTGTCTCTAACTTGCATTCAAACCTTTCTTTTAGTGGTGTCTCAGAAGCTGGATGATGGTTCTTCAGTCTTGCTGTGGGTGTGTTGCTGCTTGTGGAGCTTTCAKTTCAGTGTAGTGGCTGCTCCACCTTGTACCAGTCTAAACTGTTTCTCTTCCTTGTGATTTTACTGTCAGTGGAAGACAGGTTTTACTGGTTAAAAACAGCGSTTGTTTTTCACTTTGGAAAAGTTGTGGTTTGATACAAATGACCTGACCTGATGGAGAGCTTTGCTGAAAGACATGACCTCATGRTGTCCTCTCCACCCTTTGCATCATTTCCCTCTGTTTCCTTTGCCTGGTGCTGGCATTTGCCTGACCTGTTAGCCTGGGCAGGGAGGAAAAACTGATCTTCTGCCATTTAGTCTCAGCTCCCACAGCTCAGGAGCAAAAGAGAAGAGGAAGAGGCCAGAAGGAGGAAGAAATGAGAGTGATACTTCCACTTTAGTGGCATTAGCTCACAAACCTGTTTATCCAGTCACTAATTATGCACCCTAGTAGGAAAATGATGAACTAATGTGAGKTAGGAACATGAGCTGCATGCTACATGGGTTTGAATATAAGAAAGCCACTTACTGAATGATTTTGTTTAGTTTTACAGATGGTTTTAAGTGCCTGCTTTGCAGTGCCCGTTGGGTGTGTGTGCATCATCATATGGGCCCCCCAGAGCAGAGTCTGGGACCCTCTTGTCTGGGAGACTGTTTTTATTGTTTCTGCTGCATATGCTCTTCCTGTAGGGCTTTTGAAAGCCAGCCCATGAAGAAATATCCATTCTACTTGGGTCACCTCAGGCATCTTTCTGCTGTGAATTAGAACTGATCATCTGTTGAATTGTCCAGAAAGGAATGGAAAATGTGGATGCCTGGGGGCATGCAAGCTGAGGAGGTGCTGGGCAGTCAGATGTCACTGCAATCCTGTGGAGATCCACTGGCAGGACTGTGCCTTTTCTTTGAGTTCTCTGGGAACCATTTAATTTATTTTCAAGGAAAAGAGCAGGTACTTGTTGGGGTTTTATAAATCGTAATGGGTACACAAAGTGGTAATCCACAGAGTCCCTGCTTCTCCCCAGCCCTCAGCTCAGGAGCTCTTTCACTAAAGGATGCTTTGAAAACAGGAAATCTCTCCATGATTCCAGAGCAGTAWAAATTGTTCAGTGCAGAAACAGTGGCCTCTCTTTCTGTTGTTTGTCTCCTTCTCCTGTCCAAATACCAGGAGAATCACTGCTTCTTTTGGACTCGAGAGCTTGGCACATCCTATTTCAAATTCAGACAGGGAATGCCACTTTGCCCTGTGATTTTCCTGCCTTGCTTGCAACTTGATCTGCATGTTTTGTACTCTGTTGTGTCAGGGCTTCCATTCTACAGGAAACACTTTTGACTTCTGTACCTGCAGCATTGGGTTTTACCCAAGAACTTTGTGAAAGTGGAAATTTGTCCTTTGGATGTTTCTATTTGTCCTTGAATAGGAGCATCTCAAAAATACACATCCAAATAGGTTTGTATATCTGGGAATTAATTTTCCTTTCCACCTTGCYCTTTTCCCTTTTCCTTGTAGTTTTTGCTACTGCCTGAAAACTGGAAATCTTGTTGGCCTCTAGGTGTTTTCTTGAAGCCGGGGCGGTTTTTTTTTTGTGTTTTTTTTTCTTAGTATAAAATATCACCATCAGCATCATTTCACCGCTGCACATGCCTTCCTGTGCTGTTGAGCATTGTGCTGTATCTGTTGGAAATAGAGGGTTTTGTTACCTGCAGACAAAGAGAGGCTCCTCCGAGGTGTCCGCCAGCAGCRGGACCCAGCTCCCACCTGGCCTGGCACACAAAGGGGCTCTGTCCYYSCRTTTGTCTGGAGCTGCACAAAGTCTGAAAGCTGAGCCCTGTGGGGAAAACTGACACAAATTCCACCTTCTCATTGCATCCTGGGGGCTTCAGGGGTGCTGCACCTGTAGCCTGGTTTAAGACATTGTCATAGTTACTGTCTCCGTAGACTTAGGGATTAGCATTTTGTGTTTGAAATGACTTTGTAGGAGGGAATGTGTTTGGTGTGACATCAGCCTCAGATGTGACCAGAGGGTGGTAAGCAAAAACTGTAACCTCGAGCTCTAGGATGTTCCTTTGACTTTGTTAGTCTGTGAGCAGCGATAATAATTTACTTATTTCCATTCAGGGTTTTATCAAGGGGAGGAGGATGATCATATTTTCCTTTACTTAAGCCTTAAGTTGAAGCCTGAGGTGCTGATAACTTGTCAGCCTCTCGTGTGTTTTAGCATAAACCTTGTTCAGCACTACCCCTGCTCTCAGCCCGGGCTGAAGAGACACTTGGCACGTTTCTGTGTTGCTAGTGGGCAGTTGCCCTAATGCCAGAATACACTGTGATTTCCAGTGAAAAATACATAMATGGCAGGGAGAAACGATTTATTCTGACATTCCTTGAAGCACRAACAGCTGCGCTGAACATTTTTTTTTAATTTTAAAAGCACAGTGGCATCTCCCTGGATAATCAGAATTACAGCTGAGCGTGAACAGCGGGGCACAGTTGTGCACGGAGTCGCTCAGCGAAGTGTTGCAACACAGATTATCCGATGGGAAACAGCTGTATTCATTACTAATAGAGTAATTTGACAAAACACCAACATGGCTTTTTCCCACAATAGCAGATGTGTGGAGCAGGCTGCCACCCCCTCCCCAGATTGCCAGCATCTGTGCGTCATGTCATGCTCCGAGGTGCGGCGTGGCCGCAGCGCCTGCCAGAGTGGATGCGTTTATTTTATCCTTGTGATGAAATAGTTATGTTGTGACTAATCGGGATCCATCGGCTGGAAAATTTTAACGACTTGGAAGAAAATCTTTCTGCCTTGTTATTAGTTATTACTTAATAATRGTGTCTTGTGGATGCGAATGCATCGTAGCTTCCCGCCACATCCAAGCAAATCTGAGCTTCCTTCTTTTTTTCTTACTGTCAGCTGTTAAACAGGCAGTAAAGGGTTTGTAGTTCACTATTCACCTCTCAGGTTCTYCYTGAGAACAGTGGAGCTCKTGCTTWGCTTGCAGATGGGAAAATATATATTACAGCCAAATAACGTGAGCTTGTGCACAGTCCGYTTCTCTYCCTCCTCCGCYKACATMARGCAAYTTGTTTATTCCATGTTTAAGTTCTCAGTAGAAGCACCTGTGACTGCARTAACTTGTTTACAATTAAACTGCTGTATCATAGGGGCCACCTAAAGATATTAAACAGAATCAGAAAGCTTTTCTTGCCTTTGGGAGGCCATTGGCCTCTGGAGTAAGAGGAAAGGAGGAGGGAGAGCAGCAGGGACTGCGTGGGGAGCTGGRGAAGACACGTGGCTTCAGACAGTTCAGAAACAGAGCTTTGATTTACTTCTGTTATTTGTTAAAAATATCAAACAGTCATCCTTGTTSAAATGCAAGGTATTAAATAGCAGAATGTGATCACAGTTACTTTTTTTAGAAGATGGGATGCTTTTCTCTGTGCATCAAAGCACAGAGATGACAATTCCATTTCCCATGTCCTTGCAGTAATGTTTTTTTTTTTGTTTTTCCATCTAACGTGCTGAGAGTTGCTCAGTTTCTCAGATTTGTGGGTTTTGGAGAGAATTTTCTGATGTTTGGTCTCCATTTCTTAGAAGCAAATAATTTCAAACCCCTGTTTTTATATCATCCTACCAATAGTCATCAGTAAGCATTTCACTGGAAAGAAATGAAGAGCACAGAAGGTGAGAAATCCAAAGAATCTGAGAAATCCCGTGGAAGCTGAAGATGAAATAACTGTGAGAYACTTTCACTTCTGGTACACTTGTTAGTCTGATGAGTGTGATCAAAGACTTGCAGTGTTTTCATGTGATTCCAGGCAGTCACTGGGGGTGGACCCAGAACCGTGGTTCCCTCCATAAGGGGAAGGTGTGTCAGCACACCTGAGGGGTGTGTTGGACAATCAGAGGCACAGAAAAGGGTGTTCATGGGCAGCTCAGCATCTGACAATTTGCTGGGGTGGATCTGGAGGTGCTCAGTCCTTGTTCTTCTGGCACAAACTGGGGGACGTGTGGGGGAGAAGGAGAGGCAGCWGCTGCTCTGGAAATAGAGAGGTAAAATGTGCTTGTCATACTCCACCCATTAAATATAATACAGTTAAGGTACAAAACGTGTTTCTTTTACATGCTGATAACTTTGGGGTCTTTGGTACCATGTGGTTTGACAAAAAACAGGTCCCCTCTTAGTGACTTCTAAAATCTTGTGAGTGCCAAACAGGAAAACCYAAGAGCTTTGCAACGTGGACTTTTTGGGCAGCCCAGCTCTTGGTGAAACACCCATATTTTGGGTACAAAGGTAGCAGATTTAGGCAAGCACAGCACATGGGGACAGTGCTGGTGGGATGCTGGGGGATGCCAGGAGTGAGTGCTGCTCTGGAAGATGAGCAGGACAATACCCAGGCAGGGCCCTCAGCAGATCAAACACGGTGCCTGCTTTCATCACAGCAGCCAAGATCACTATCCTTAGCCAGACATGCCCTTGGCACAGAAATGCAGAAAGCCTTGTCACAGGGGAGGCTGAAAGAATCCATCTTTCAGCGTGGTCATTTTCCCCTCACCTTRAGCTTTTTCAGCAGATGTTAATAAAGCTTTAATAGTGCAAATATTTGTTAGGGGAAAAAAAATCCCTAACTTGATGCTTGGAACCAAAATTATGTGAAAATATTTTTACTGGTTATTCCTGCTTGCAGGTTTTGTAATGTAAATTATTTTTCAGTGTTCAGGTTGCCAGGATRGCTCGCCACATTCCTTCAGTAATGTGGCAAAAATGCCACAAATGCAAAAATGCGTCCTTCAAACTCGCAAACCAACCCTCGGCTTCACAAACACCGCTGGGGAGACAAAAGTATGTTGTTTCAGAACAGGACAATATCAAACAACCCATTCATTTTAGCGTTAGCAGGAGAAAGTGGGGGATGCCTGCAGGTGGTCTTTCATGTTTTGGTTTAGGAAAATGGGTTTTATCCATTTTCATGAAGGAGTAGGAGTCAGCTGGAGCAGCCATCAGGGCAGATCCATAGTGCAGTGATTCCCAGTGTCCGTGGAGGTGCTGGGATGGACCAATTCCTTCACAGCACTGTCAGAATTTTGAATGTACACAAAGTTCTAATGGGAGACTGTGTGCAGCTGGAAAGCAACATCTGTGATGCTCCAGTGTGTTCTTCTGATGTCCAGCTGATGCAAATAAATGCATAGCTGTGGTTTTCTTGCTGTTGACTTATTATCCTCAGGAGTTGAAGACTTTTTTTTTTCTTTAAAAGCATAGCTGTTTCTTGCATGTGATTTTTTTTAACTTTGTTTAGGGTTTTGTCTACTGTCTGTGTTTTGTTTCAGCCTTCTAATAAGATTATTTAAATTTGACATCCTAACTGTTCCGAGACAGTGGTTTTAGAACAAACCCTAAAAAGTTTGTGTGTTTAACATATGCAGACGTGAACCAGAAAATCCATATTCTACTTTATTATCCTGCCAAATGTTATGTGCATTTCCTTTTAAAGCATAAGAATTTAAACAGTGACGGTTGCTTGACTTGGAGCATAAGCTGGTAATGAGATTGTTAATAAGAAAATGATATTAGAAGTAAATGAGTTAGACTGCAGCAATTAAGTCCTTTTATTAGTTGTCTGATGTTTTCTTGTGTTGAGGACATGAGATTCCTTAAATAAACCTCTGAAACTACTTTCTTCTTTAAAAGTGAGGTTGGTTTCTGCAACTACTCCACATCTTCTTGAGTCTGTAAGCTGCTAGTAGATCATGATCTTCATCTCTGGTTCAAAAACCAAGTAGAAGATTCAAATGCATGCTTAGAGTTTCATGCAAATATTAAAAAATCAAGGATTGTGATTTGCATTGAAGGAAAAATTGATGTTAAGTCCAATATCAGAATACCAGATATTCACTTAACATTTGTGGGTTTATTTACACCTTTGATTTTCCTTTTCCTTCAGCAGTTTGTTATAACCTAAAAAAAAGGATAAATTTTATAACTGTGTGCCAACAAATAGTTTGTTAGAGACGGACCTAAATCATTAGACCAAAGGAGCAGACAATGAACTTGTTGGTGGAGTTTCTCAGTTTGTCTTGTTGGTTCAAACTTTGTTGTGTTTAGTGAGGGAAGGCTGAAACAGATTATATATTGTGCTGTGGTGATTTCAGTGTTATAGATCTTCATCAGTGTATCAAAAATACACCACTTGTTGGCTTATTGGTTTTGATACCTGTGGGGTTTCACCCTCCTGATGAAGGGAAAAGAGCAAAGTGTTGCTTCCTTTATTTGTGAAAGTAAAGGATTTACAAACATCTGTRTATTAAACAATTCTGTCTCCAGCAGTCAGTTCAGCGAAGTTGATCAATGTGTAAGCTCTTTGATAATCAGTGATAATATTCAGCCTTCCATAATGAAAATTTAGAAACAGTACTAAAAGTGTTAAGGCGTTTTCTCCACTTCCTTTGTGTGTTAATGCTGTAAATTTTCAGTCTCAAATCTGCTTCCAACCTCAGGCTGCTGGTTGAGTTTTGTGACAGCGCTGTGTAGAATTGTGTTCTCACTTTCCAATCTCTTTGAGTGAGCAGTGAAAATTAAGGATCTCAGTTCTTCTGTGTGCTCACTGGGGAGATATTTTAAAAAATTATTCAAAACTTTTAATGTTTTCTTAGGGTGACTCCAAAAATAGCACATCCTGCCTGTGTGCCAGTGGACCCACTGTGCCATGGCAGTGTGGGAGATGCTGCAGACTGCTTGAAATTGGTCCTGTCCCTCCTCTTTAGTGAGCTCATGAAACCAAACACAAAACTCAGCCTTAAGTGCACCTGTTTCACTGGGTGTGTTATCTGGAATGACATATTGCAAAGGTATCTTWGCGGGCGGGTTCACATTACCTGAAATCCGAGCTGATTATTAGACACTGCAAGACAAGCCAGGTTAAAGTATAATTTTAGCTGCTGCTRTAACAGTGAGTGACCCAGAAAGACTTTCCAAAATCTCAGACTCTTGATGCTTTTCCATGCTGTCTTTGTAATCCATCATGTGGCATTCAGGAACATAGGTGGAACTGGTGCAGCTGGTGGCTGATCAGAGATAATGCTCTGCCATAGCAAGAAAGAAATTGGCACAGAAATTGCTCCTGGTTTCTCTTTCCTGCTGGTCATTGGTCACAGTGGAGAACAAGATGCATGGAGTCTTTTCCCCCAGTTAATTGCAATTGTGGGAATTAGTGCATGTTCAAGCTTTTATTAACAGAGCAGACCTTTCCGCTTCACGTGCTCTGTTATTTTGCTGTGAAATGGAATCTGTCGATTTCAAAACCTTTCAGACCATCCTTATTTCACAATGTTTTATCTACAGGGCCACATATCATTATTCTTGCAGTTACTTTTGCCCTGATGCCGTTATGATGGTGCTCAAACATCCAAGGAATTCTAAACATGGAGTGGGGACAGTTCCCAGGAAGTGCACTCTTGCCATGATGTTCTGTAAAAGCAAAACTTCCTTGGCTATTTACATAAATGTCATAATAATTTGCATAAAATCTCTAYTGAATTCTGCTATCAGCTTTTAAAATAAGCACAGAAATATCCTTTTATTTAGCAAAGAGATGAGGTGTTTGGTAACCAATCTGCAATTACRAAAGGGCACTGAAGTGAGGCCGCTGAATATTTAATTTGCTTAATGTACAACTGCCACTGTTAATAGCTTTGACACAACTAAAAGCTTTACTCATTCAAAAGGCAACAGTTAATAAACAAGATTAATTTCTGAATTAATTATTTATTTACTAGAGGAAAAGCCTTTTGTTCTTTTAATAAAATAGGTAGATAATTTTCTCTTTGCTGGGTACATGCAAAAGTAGGTGGRCGTCTTCAGAAGGTGTTTGCATACTTATTCCCATTTTTATGAAATAAAAGTGATTTAATAGAAACAGAATTTAGGGGAACTTATGCTTAACAAAAGAAAAATCCTCATCTTGTGCCTMGCCAGAGACACAAAACAGGATAATACTGAACTTGGAGAAACTGCTGATCAAAACCTCATTTCCAAATTTGAGCTGTGCTTGTCTCGTGACACTTGAGACGGGSTTTGGTTTGTTGGAGTGACTGGAAGTCTGAATGCCTGGTTTATTTAGTAACCACTGACCCAGTAAACATTCCTAGCAGTCAAATGAAGCGGATGCCTCTTCTGCTGCTGCCTTTGTGTGCAGGAGGAACCTTGTACCACTGGGGTGGTGACATTTTCTTTGGAGTAGAAGATGCCTCAGTGTAGTCAGAACACTTTCTAAATCTGGACTTTTGATTTTTGATTTTTTTTTTTTTTTTAATCCTGCCATCACTTAGAGCACCTCTTCTCCTAAAGTTAAGAATCCTCACATAATTATCATGGAAGTAAATTTTGGGAGATTTGAGGGCATCAGTCCACCAGGAYGAGCTTGTATTGCTTGTTTTGGAAACATTTCCAAGCATTAAAAAACTTAGGTGTAGAAAAATGCATTTTTCTATACAGGAGTGATTGAACAAATGTTATTGGGATCAGTCTCAAGGTGGTTGGTTTTCCACATATTTAATGCCAAACTCAAACTCTCTGGATCTTCTTAGTCTGTACTTCATCTTGTGAAATTTCATTTATGTTGTACCACGTAACATTTATGTATAACATCCATGTTGCAGTAAAGACTTYTTTGGTTGATCCAGTTGTTGAGGACCTCAGTAAGCAGTGAAATGTTTCCTGGGGAACGAGAAATATTTGTGTGAAGATGATGGAGGAAATACCTTTCTTTTATTGCAGAAATGACTCTTAGCAAAGCCCACTGCTCCCCAGTCCTGCAGGATGGGTTCTCCAGTGTCCAGCCTGTGCCACATGGGTCCCACTCCTGGTGTTCTCCTTCCACCTGCAAACTGTTCCTGGCTCTCAGCTGTTATTTGTTAAGAGCTTTTTTATCRTTTGGACCCTATTTGTTACTAAAATTGGTACACAGCAAAACGTTAAGGAAGATTAGTTTCAATAATTTTATAATACGAATTCCTTTAACATCAATAGACTTGTGCCTGATTTACTRCAGCTTGGTCAGTTCCCAGATGGTAGAGCATGGTTCCCTAAAGCCCTGAAATTATCTGATTATAATGATTTTAATGCTGATCATGAGTAGCAGTGGTRCAAAGTATCCAGCTATACTTTTGAGAGCTTAAAAAGATTTTTTTTAATAGGCTTTCTTAACGGCGGTCTTAAAATAAAGCAAAAACAATTTCACTGTTCAAAGATGAATGCAGGCTGGGTAATTTTTATCCAGTGGCCTTCATTAAATAACTGTGTGCTGTTTGATCATATCAACAGTGACCTGCCAGGTTTAGGAGCTCTTGCTAATGGCAGGAGTATTTAGAAGCAACACTTTCAAGAGAAAAGCTGCTTTGCCCACACTGTTTACCCTACATCAGAGGAAGACTGAGGAGGTAGCAGGATTAAAGTTCCAAAAATGAAATGTTTCAAAGGYTCTCAGACTTTTCCTTGGTACTCTGATGCATTCCTATCTTTTTGTATAAATAATTCACACARTATTAGTAAGTGTTGAAACAAATTGTGGCAGAAGAAATTTCCAGGTGTTTTCTACCTGATATTCCTCACATTCTTTTTATGCCTGGTGGGTTCATAAGAAACTGGCTGCCCTGGRGTAATTAACAGACCGTAACTCACTTAACAGACGTAAGTAGAGAACTTGTATTGTGTAAACTTTCCTCATTATTATGGTACATTTCATGCTGCTTGCATGTCTTTGTTTTTTAATCCTTGTATTTTTAAGAAGCCTTTGTAGATAGCACTCTYCAGACTCATGTGCAGCATTAAAGCTAATGATTTTTTTCCTGCAGAATTAAATGGTAGAATTATTTAGGTTAGCTGGATCTCCCAAGGCCATCCACAAAGCCAAACAGAGCRGGTTGCTYGGGGACTTCTGCAGCTGAGTCTTGAACATCTCCAAGGATGGGGATTCCACAGCCTCTTTGGGCAAGCTGTCATTTGATCACCTTCATGGTGAGTGAATTWAAARAAAAGAAAGAAGTCTTCATTAKATGTGATTACATTTTCATGTGTTTCAGTTTGTTGCCTCCCATTGTAGTGCTGTGCACTTTGGGAAAGAGTCTGGCTTCATCTACTCCATATCCTCAGCACTAATGGGTTTTCCTTTAGTTACAAAATTCTGGACAAAAGGAGGACTGGTGGTTAAACCCCAAGCTGTATTTCCTTGAAGACCTTTCTGAAGTTATACATCACGAATTCCCAACTTGATGTTTGGATGGTGGGGGTTGGAATGTGGGTGGTTTTCCATTCCGGTTTCAGCTGATCCACTTCTGTCTATAAATATTCAACAATTCCATTCAACAATATTTTAAAATGCTTTCCTCTCAGCAGCACTGTGCATTCTGTGTTCTCAAACTTTTATTTTGGCAAGTCAGTCAGACACCTACCCAGAATTGTTGGCAAGCCTGCAGATTAAATTAGGGTGTACTGACCTGTAGGAAGCTTTTGCTGTGTTYTGCTGGGGCATCTGCCCAGTGCCAGTTGCATTTGGTCACTGATGGCTTCTCTGTGTTCTTCTGCCCCATGGAGAGTGGTATTTTCCCTGTTGTTAAAACTGTAAGGTGATTTGGAGGAAACTTTCCAAAACTTCCCCAAAGATGATGTGCTTTTCCAGAATGTGCTGTTCTTTTAACCAAATGGAGTTTTATTTATTGTTTACACCTCARAGATGGGGTGGAGTTCAACCCCATGTGCCACCTGACAACAATGGAATGAGAAAATTAATCCAGAAAAACTTGGCTGGATACTTCAGTGCCTCTGTGCAAAGGGAGCATTGGGAAGCCTCCATTTAATGCCACATTTCTACCACTTTGTATTTTTAAGCTACACGCAGTACATGTAATTCCATACTTGTGAGATACTGCRTGCGCCTTTGTGGCTCGGTCAGGTTTCTAAAGTCTGCGAATTACATGTGTTCAGGATCTGGCTGGATCAAACTAATTGTATGTATTTATGTAAGTGATTGACAGGCTCACTTAGCGTGCTAAAAATAATGAGGCTCCCTCAATTTATTCAGCAGGAAACTTGATATTCCTTTTCAAAAGAAGGGCAGCGCTGTTGTTTAAAAAAGAAATGTGATGGCATGTTATTACTTGTGGGCATGTTGTTGTAAGGCTGAGTCGTGAGGCTCGCAGTGGATCACGTACCTTCTCGTGCCTGAATAAAGGAGAGATGCACTGCCCTGGGTTCTGTGYTGGAATTCCCCCAAATAGATTTCATCTTGCAATTTCAAACCATTTGTGGGTATCTGCTTTGAATATTGTTTTCCGTTGTTCATTGTTAARCCGCTGCTGCCTCCAAACCCAGCGCCTGTTTTGTCTCAGTGGCAGATTGTCACCTCTCTGTGCCTGGACCACTCATCATTTGGTGTTCCTGGGATAAAGAGAGGGTTTCCTTCCCCACCCTTTCTGTTCTTTTGGGGAGTATTGTGTGTTTTAGGTTTCTGAGCAGTTTTTGAAAGCAGTTGTTTTTGAGATGGGGAAAAAGATGATTGATTTTGGTGTGTCTTTTTTCAGCCATGCACATGGTTTGTAGTCTTCAAAGACCAGGAACAGGCAGTGTTGAATCCTATCCTCAAATAAGGCTTCGGGTCTAATAACTTGGTATCTCCTTGGCCAAAAAATGATCAKGTGGTGCTGCCAGACCTGTCTTCTTTATGGACAACTTGCTCCTTAGCTAAAGAGCAGTAGCATCTAAATACAGAGGATGGATAATTAGGTGTTTGCATATGTATCTAAATGCCTGGATTTGCCCTAGAGTAAATTCTTAGTGTTCAGGTGTGTTATTTGGGCTCAGTGCCTGCCTTAATTTAACATTTGAAGAAGAGGAGAGTAGAATGGGCTGGAAAGAGCAGGAAGAGAGGAACTAGGTAACCTTGCCTGTGAGGCAGGCTCTTCATGTAGAATAATCTGGATTTTTTTCCCCCACCTTTCCCCTATTTCTGCATAGTAGCCTGATGATAAAGGGCTTTTCCCAGAGTTATTTTCTGTTTGAGTTTAGTGTCAGTGTGGAGATTAAAGATGTTTGTTTTCCATTGGCTTAGTAAGTCTAAATCCAGCCTTTGAAGTCAGGTCATTTGAGATTCTTTAGATGAAAAATCAACTCTTTATTTGGTAATCTACCCAACACCCTCAGATTTCAAGCTTAAATAAAGTGCTGCCTCTGCTACAAATGATGTCAGTATTGCCTGAGGTTTGTTTAAGCAGAAAGCTGAAGTCAGCTTGAACAAAACTTGGCAAAAGTGGGATGTTTTATTCATGTGGATGATTTGAATAATGTCCCAGAGTTTCCATGGTATAATTTTGTTGCACTTAATGTTTAAAGAGACCCCCATCCCCTTCATTTAGGGAAAGCCCTTTGGTTGGGATTCGTGTTTAGGCTTATGGTGAGTGGTGTATTATTGCTGTGTAAATACAGACTTTTTCCATACGTACAAGCTCTCGGAACATTTATGGAGCTCTGCTGAGGGTGCAGGGAAGTACCTGAGAGATGTGGTGCTGCCAACAGGCAGCCTTGGAAGCTGGGAGGCACATGAAAAAAAACATCCCATGAGTTTCAGGGTTCCCACTTAGCCTTTTCCTCCTGCTCCTCCTTTGCACTGTGCCTTTTGAAGCTTTGGAGAAGGAATTTGCTCCTCATCATTGAACGTGTCAAGGAGCTTGTGGGAAGGTTATCCTTGTACTGGGATGTCTCAGATTAGAAAACTGTTCCTGCTTTTACTCTGTGCTTCTCCCTCCTTAGATCCTAACAACAGACAAACCAAAAAACCCACCTCCAGCCCAGCTACTGGGGACACACATCAGATTCAGAAGAGGTGGTGGGATCGTGATGATACAAGGCTATGCTCCTTTGTAGCATTAGTGTGTTCAAACAGGGCTGTTCTCATGGATTTTTGTCATTTCAAGATTTTTCTGTCTGAATTTGCCACTCCATGAATCCATTTGAAGCAGGACGTTTGATTGAGTGTACAGAAGTTGCGGGTCTCTCYGCCAGGACTGAGTTAATGAATTCCACAAGTTCAAAATAGCAATGGTTGAGATGGAGCACACGTCGGGCAGAGAAAAGCTAATTACTTGCATTGATTGCTCAGAGCCTGGTGCCGTATGTCAGTCTCTTTGTGTTGCAGAGGCTTCTCAGCCTCCTGTGGCAGAAATTGTGCTGTGAGCAGGGTTGGGGATGGAGCCATGCTCGGTCCTGCAGGGATGCAGCAAGGTGGGCAGAGGGCAGGGAGGGCAGACACAAAGGCACAGTTCCCTTGTCCTCACCCAGAATGGAGGGTGAGGACATCTCTGTGCCCACCTGAGAGCCAGGTGCCCACCATCCTCATCTCTGGAGAGGGTGCATGGACATCTGTGTGCCCACCTGAGAGTCAGGTGCCATCAGGAGAGCTGGAAACTCTCCGTGCATTTTTAGGGAAGGCTCCCACTGCTGACACTGGATAAAAGCTGCACTTTGCTGTTCCTTGGCCCAGGGGGTATTTCAGTTTTAACACCCACTGCTTCCTTGCAGCCTGTTTGTCACTTGGTGCTTGTGATTAGTTGCTTTAGAAGCACTCCAAAAGCTGTAGCTTTAGGAACCAGATAAGTATCCCAAGGCAGATTTATAACACTGTCCAAAACTTTAMGCTACAAAAGATACACTTAAACATAATTCCGCAGCTTTGGAATATTTTTTTGGATCCCAAATAACACCGAGTGGAGGGGGACAGCTTTTTTTTCTGCTGTAGGATTGTGAGCAGGGCACAAAGGGGTGTTTGTTGTGGGGCCACAGCCGGACAAGGCGCGCAGGGCTCCTCGCGCCGTCCCAGGAATGCCGCTGTTTGCCGAGGGATGGCTGGGCTCACTGTCCAAACACAGCTCTGCTTGCCAACTGGGAACATATTGCAGTCTCTGTGAGGCACTCCATCGCCGCTTGAATAGCTCCTCTTGTGCTCAGCCTCTCTGAATGCGASAGAGAGAGAGAAATATTCTTTTCAGCCTTCTGCAATGTCAAAAAAAAAACCTTTAGTGACCGTATGAGAGCGTYGCCTTAATGCAGGGGTTCAGAAAGGGAAGGAAGTTGAGAAGAAGGGATGGGATTTTTACCGTTTGTTGCTGTATTTTTAGATTTCAACTTTTCTTCGCATTAAGTGTTTCYGTGTATACTATTTCTTGGAAAAAAATTGTAAATGCACATTTTTAGCATACCATTCTGTTTATTTTGAAAAAATGTTTGCTGTCACTAGCAAGTTCATCCCAGATCTTTTCTAGGAGAATAATATAGAGCTTGTAAAAATAATTCTTTTCATCTTCTAAGCCTTCAGCTGTAGTTTGTAAACATACTTGTGTTTTGGAAAATTACCATAGTAAGGCCTCATTCCACTGCAGCATGTGCATTAATTGATCTATTACCTGTGCAAGCTTATCTAAAGTCAGAGGATTTTATATAAACTTAATTCTATGCATGTGATATTTGGTTGTTGGTAACTTGATATGATTTTGGTGAATTGATCTGAAAATAATAATACATAGTGTAGTAACTTGAAGCTCTTTGCAGCACAAGCAAAATTTCACTCTTGTTCCCTTCCCTCCCCCAGGCAGCATTCTCCCATTCCCAAACTATATTTATATCTAACTTAAATAAACATGGATTATAATTCCTTTAAGTGCAGCGCTCATCTATTTTTGTTTTCAGAATGCTTCGTGAGCAATTTTGCAATTCCAAATTGAGGGAGCTTTTTACGTGGAAGKAAAAGCTGTTGTGAGGACTGGAAATAAAAAACACATTTTGAAACCAAGTGAAAAAGCTTGAGTTTTGSTCAGGACTTGACAGTGTGCACACATTATCTGAGAAATAACAAGAATGTGTTTGTTCCGGGACTTTTGTGTGCAGGAGAGGGAGGAAGGACTTCACTGCTGTCACTGTTTCTATAGTGACAGCTCATTCTCCAGGCAGCATTGACATAAACTATAGTCAATCATTTATAGCTAGAAAATGTAAAAAAAAAAAAATTAGCCACCTTGGAGTGTTTATAAGCTATTCACAGTGTATTATAAATTGTATGTGGAAGTTATTCGCTCTCTGAGGTTTGTGTAGTTTGCTGTTCCATGAGATGCTGATAAAATATGCGGATGTGGTGCATATTTTTATGAAATACCTGTAAACGGCTCTGGTTAATGGGTTCAGGATGGTGGATTGTGCTGTAAAATATCTGTGAGTGCATCGTGGCAAGAAATTTATCTTAAAGCAGGCAAAGTTAAATCGCAACAGCGATTTTTACCAGATGTTCTCTTATCTTTTGTCGTATATGTCTTGATAGTCAGAAGYCAAATCCTAAAGCAGAGTAACCTATAAGGAAGTGTTTAGTTATRGCCACATCCTCCCAGAACCTCATTTGGACCTGGCCTTTGTAGGAAAAACGGGCTAAACATGAGAGCTGAGCATGCCAGTGTAGGAATTATATTGTGCTAGAGGTGTTGTATCCCAACAAACACAGAATCAAAGTGCTGGACTCCAGCTGCCTTACCTGGCAGTGATAAAGATATAAAGGTGGTGATGTCACATATTGTGCCAAGTTCTGAGTTTCTTTGGTTGATCTATAAAAGCATAATGTTTTTTAATCATGAGATTGAAGCTGGGGCAGTGCAGTCCAGACTAACCCCCAGCTGGCCACAGGTTTGCTGTGGTCAGTGCAGGAAGATCCTGAAAGCATCTTTAATTTGTCAGGTAATTTGGGTCCCTGGTGGCCACTGGGAGAGATTCCATGGCAGCTACTGAATGTCACTTGAAAAGCCTGCCCAGCTCTCATCAGAGTGGCACTGGAGCTTTCTATGAAATAGAGTTTGATTTTGCCAAATTTGCATTTTCTATAGGAAAAACTTGGTTGAGGAATGATTTCAGCTTGCTTGCAAGTTGCTGCTTACTGATTTGGCATAGTGATATCCTTGGGTTTGGGTGAATGCTGGAAAAGTGGATGTTTTGCTGTGCATCTAACCACTGTAAAAGATTTTCTAAGTGGATCATTGAAGGGTATTTTGTATCCTCCAGGATTTTGCTTAGGTGAGGCTAGGTATTATCACTTGGGATAGATTAATATCTTCTATGACCAAAATGTATGGGTTAAAATTTCACTGTTCTTAATTTTTTCAAAATTATTGCATATATGACAGTGTAATTTTTTACCATAATTTTGACTATAATTTTCACAATTATTTAATATATGACAAGTACATGTATAACTGTGATAGACATGTAGAAATTAGAGAGARAAAGGAGGTAAATCCCTAAAACAGATGGCATGGGACAGTATTTTTATTGTGCTGACACACAAAGCTTTTAGGAAAGATAATTTCCCTAATGCAAACTTTRTTGATTTTAATGTAACTCAGATGCTGGGCAAAATGTGAAGTGACAAACCACATTTTTCAGAGAATTTTCTTGTTTTCTTTCACTGTGGTTTTGGGTTGTTACATGACTTTTTGAATCTTAGGTAACGAGGGAGAATGTTTTGGTAGTTAGAGAGCTGGGCATCACTACAATTTATTTATTTTCCTAATTCTTTCTCTTGCTGTCTGATAATTCCTCTTCTTGGCAAGAGAAATTAGGGGATATTAGAGTTTACAGGATAATGTGTGATGMGGTAAAGATGTTCTTTAATGCTGTTTTGTGGCAGAGGTAATTTTTGATGCTCAGCTTTCCCATGGCAAACAAATGAGCTGACTGTGATTCTGTTGTGCCATGTGTTCTGCCAGCTCATATCTGGGGTTCAGCATAAAATATTTAATGTCTCAYGTTCAGATTCTCTGGTGGGCAGTGGTGTTGCCTACAGAGCAAAGACTCAGTTTCTTTCCAGTGCTGAGTTAATTTGGACGTGAAATGCAGCATCAGGAGTTGGATGCAGAGTGTGCAGCAGAAAGGAGCARAGAGAAAAGGAGATGGGAAACTCGTGGTCAAAGTTTGAACTCTTTGCTTTGGAAAAAATCACCGTATTAGGTCTTTAGGGATGCCGCAAATAAAGAAGAGGAGCTTATTGGAGAAATACATGTCAGTGGCATGAAGTTGTTTTTTCTGAATGCATCATCCTTCTTGGCCAGAACCCCATTTCTAGGTCTGAAATAAAAGCAGAATAGACTTCAAAATCACATAGAAGTTGAGTAAAACTGCACTCGAGTGTAACACAATGAAATGAACCTGTTAAACACTGCTAGCAACTAAAGCAGACAGTGCATGAGGTGTGTTTCTCCAGAATGCTTTTTATCTGAGATTTCCAACTCAGTTGCTGACCATCACTGCAATCTTAACATCAGAAAGGYTTGTGGTAAACAAGGCAGTCTTTAACCAGAGAGGTTGGTAAGTGTTAATTTCTGGACTTCCAAAGAAAATAACAGTGGTACAGGGTTTTTTATATTTCCCAGTGATATTAATTTCTCTAGGCTATTTGCTTCTTGGGCAGACCTTAYGATGCGTGCAGATTTCAGTAATTTTTTGATGGGCAACTGCCTGAGCAAATCCAGGGGAAAACAGTTGAGTCACGAGCCTGAGCCCCATGAGAATAGATCTGAAGCCAGCACGATGCAGTGTTACAGAAACAGGGCTTTCTTCGAGCCGTGGAGACTCTGAGTCACCAGGACAAATTGTTTTTGTTATTTTATTTTTTTTTTTAATTGTGTGCTGGGAGGGCTGATGCACAAACTTGTATGACCCAGGGAGTTGTTTTGCTCCCTGTTAGGTACTGTTGGGTGTGCAGCAGCTCTGGCTCCAGGTATCTCTGACCCTTCATCAGCACTGCCTGGCCACTGAAATGGTTTAGAAATAAAGAAATACTGTTTACTGGAGTGGAAGTGAGGAGAAAGAAAAGGAAGAACATGCCTGTGGAATCTTCCCTCTTCTGAGAGTGAAGCACTTGGGTTGTGGGTGCAATGCACGAGTTGCACAGTTGTATCTGTATGAAGTTTTGGGAGCTTGGAAGCACCATTCAAACTTGAAAGGTTTTGAACACTATTTATAGTTTCTGCCCAGATCAATGGTGGATAGTTGTTTAAGTAGAGTAATGCAAGGAAGAAGGGTTTTTTATATTATTTTTATTACTTGAAAATATTTTAAATGAATGAAGGTGAGTGAGATTTGTGTTTTAATCAGTCAGATTATCCCATCCCTGGAAGTGTTCAAGGCCAGGCTGGACGGGGCTTGGAGCAACCTGGAATTGTGGAGRGTGTCCCTGAYTATGGCAGGGGGTGGCACTGGGTGACTTTTAATTGTCCCTTCTGTCCCAAACCATTCTATGGCTCTAAGATTAAATTAAGGCTGCTGTGCTCCCTGTTTCTGTCAGGGCACACACAGTCTTTGCACTTGTTTGCACATGCARACCAAAGATATGTTTTGCAATTTTACCTTTTGAAAATTGTAGGGTTTTTTTTTTTTACAAAATAATGCCCTTTTCTTAGCTTCCACTTCCCTCCCTTCCCTTTGGACTCCTCGTTTCTTTTGCTAACTGAGATGTTAGATCCCAACAACAGAGCTGAAGCAGAAATTCAGATAATTCAGAAGACAGTTTTTCAACCTCAGGTTGTTAAGAGGAAATCAAGAGCATTCCTTGAATAGTTGCCAAGTGGCTAAACCCCTTCTCCCCGAGCCCCACTCCTGCAAATTCCAGRCCCTGCGGGTGGAGTTGTCATGGCTGGGGGTAATAATCCCTCTGGGAACCTCCTGTGCCTGGGAAGGGCCCCAGGAATGGGATTATTCCAAGGGAACGGCACCCACGGAGCCTCCGGAGCAGGGGCAGCCCCGGCTCCTCTTTGGGGACACCGCAGACCTGGGGATGCTGAAAGAAAAACTTCTTGCATGTTTGAAAACTTTTTAATAACTTCTCAAGAGTGATGGCCAGTTGAAATGCTCGTTCCCTGGAGGACAGGGGGTTTTTAATCTCTATCAATGCACGATTAATGTTTTGGGGAGTAAATTAGTTTCACAGTTGCTGTAGCCAACAAGAAACTTAGTTTATTCCAGCTGAAAATTCAGAGTATTTCAAATGTGATATGGCGAAACTGACCTAGAACCGTTCTGGTTAGAAGTGTTATTTGAATAATTAGAATAATTTAGTTAATTACATGATATTTGATTCTCGTTTGGCAGTTAATTTATACGGAAAGGGCAGRATCTCACTCTCTGCATTGCATCATGTTGCGTGCTAGGATGTTTTTATTTGGGGGCATGGGAAAATAGGAACTCCTGGTTTATTTTGTAAAGGATGCTATGCTGTCAGTGGCCCAGAGGCACGTTTTAAACACAACTCCACTAAGGTGCTCTGTGCTCAGCTCAGAAATAGGAGATMAAGTGAAAATGAAGGGAGGATGACRGGGCRCTTYGAGCATAACCTGGTGACTCAGAGCCTTCCTCCTCACCTTGAGTGTTTATAAACAGAGCAAGAGGTGAAAAACTGAAAAACGGAGCTGGTGCCTTTCTGGGACAGCCCCTGCATCTCTGGGAGCTGCAGGGAGAATTTGCTGGAGGCACGTGAGGAGGAACCAGAGCCAGCATGAGCAGCTTCCCGTGCCTCGCTGGGGTTCAGGTGGCTCTCAGGTGGGACTGGAGCACCTTCCTTCAGGTTTGGCACGGCTGAAAGGGGTTCAGAGACCAGCAACCAAGAGAATCAGGGCTCAATGGATGTGAGCTGGGAGAAAAGCTGGGAAAATGGGGTTTGGGCTGGAGGGAGACAGGGCAGGGAGGGATTTCAGGAGGGAAGGGAAGTAACAKAAGGCTYCTCTGTCCACTGTCRTGAGAGTGAACAAGTGAAAATGTTRKAGGAAAGAAGGGCAGRTTGGGCTGTTTCCAATGGCAGACACAGGCTGGGSATTTCATGGAGCCTCAGTCTCTGGAGATGCTCAAGAAGCAGCATCAGTCAGGAGAGCTCAGGCAGAGCTGGTGGCTCCTAATTCCATGGACACATTTGTCTGCTGCACTCACTGATCTGGGATATCTGTGCTCTGGTTGAGACTTCTCCACTCGAGATGCAGCTTTTAATTTTTCAGTTCTTAACGAGCTGCTTCAGGATTGTGAAACCCCTGTGAAGGAAGGAGATGGCTCTGCCTCTGGTGTGAGCAAAGCTCAGCTGKGAAAGCCCTGGGCTCACCGAGAGCATCTCCAATCCCTGCACTGACTGTGGCATTTTAGCTTTCATTTTTTCCATGTTAATTCTGGTTAAGTACAGTACTTAACTAAACTCACAACAGAGGGACAGAAAATATTAATATATAGTGAAAATTTGCTTTTAATACTTACTGAATATATATGTSTATATGAAAAATATGTTTATATATTATATATGGGAAATGTGTTGTTACTCCAGGGGGATGGCACTTCACCACAGCCTCATAAAATAGCCCAGAATGTACCTGAGAACCACCAGTGTTGATGATTCTCAGTCCCTCCCCACCCTCACAGGACCAAGTGCTTGTTTGTGGCAGGTGGATATTAATTGCTGTGTTTTTGATGAGCACATTCAGACAGAATTTCAGATGATTCACAGAAGTCCAGGATCCAAACCTGTCACAAACAAAGCTCGTCAGCCCTGTGATGTTGATGGGTGGCACTGTGGCRGTGCTGGCTGGGGAGGGAAGGCTGGAGGTTTGGTTTAGTTCAGTTTTCCATGGCTGGCTGATATTTCTCCCTGTGGGTGGACAGGTAAAGAATAGCCATCCCCTAATTGCTGCCTTGTTTGGGGCAGGTGGAAGGGAACGTTCTGTGTAACTCCATTGTTGGCCAGGTTTGGGTCTGTTGCTGATTGTACATTCCCTCTGGTGTTGCCATGGGAATGCAATAATTATRTTATGAATAATTGGAGCGTTTTCTTCTACTGTTGCAGGAAAGTGGTGTTGTGTAATTATTGTTGCTTTTGATGGAGGTTGTGCTCAGAGCTGTGTTCAGTGTTTGTATAAACCTGTTGCACAGARCAAAACTTTCTGCAAGTGAATGCCCTTTTATAAACGTTGCTGAAAGCTGACACATGCACACACACACACACTCCCCAAAAAGCCTTTGCATCCCTAGAATGTGTTGAAGAGATGTCTCAAAATTGAAAAAGAGAAAAATAACATTTTTTTGTGATGTTCTCACAGCTTGTTGTTTGTCTTTCAGGTGAAATAATGTCATATTACTGCATGCAAATGGCAGTGCTGTTGACAGCTGGTGCAGAAATGAAATAATTCTCGTTTCAGGACATCTGTTTCCCTTAAAACTGAGTTCTGGTTAAAAGTTAGTGCCCTGGTTTTATAGATCTGGTGGGAATCTCAGTTGGAGGGTCCTAATAGTCCTTTTGCTGTTCGAAGCTTTAGCACTGTAAAATCTTCATAAATGAGATKTTTTTGATGCTCAAGTGAAGCCTGATGCTGACAGAGATCTCCCATTCTTTGTGTGGGTTGGCAATAGTTACTTGATGGGTTTTCCCCATTTCTGAATTCAGCTTTGTGGTCTCTCCTTTTTTCTCTCTTGCAGCCTTCTGCAAGGGACAGGCTGTAGTTTTCTGTGCAAAGTCTCTTCTCTCTCATGTTTCTTTGTAGTGCTGTTCTCTCTATTTGTTTGTCCATGGCATTCTGGCATGTTTCTGTCATTAAACAAAAGGTTATGCAAAGGAAAAAGAAGACAGTAGATACAAGGAAGGTTTACGTTTCTCCAAAACAAAGTATTTTTCTGTGATACCCAACAATTTTTTAGCAGTCTGAAGTTTTAGTCCGGCTTAAGTATTGCTTTATGACCTAAATCCTATTCTGGGTCTGTGTCCAGTTGCGTTCCCACAAACTTCCTGTGTGACCCTGCATCAGGCATTTCATTACTTTGTCCCACAGTTGCGCTTACGAAGCGAGGAGAACAACAACCCTGCTCCGGCCAGATGTTCTGGGGATGGATCCGTGAGTCCTCCTGGGGTGCTGGGTCACAGAAAWGCTTTTGTGCTCCTGCCTCAGATGGCAGAGTGTCATCTTGGGCTGATATTCCTCACGAAATGAGGAAACTCTGCAGTTTCAGGTTGTTGTGTTGTGGCTTGTGTGTGCTAATGGATTAATTTCAGATGTTTTCAAGTAGTTGGTTGTTCTCTTTGTTTCCAAAGTAGTCCTAATTTATTTAACAGTATTTGCCATTCAAGTCAACTGATTTTAGACAGATGTTTGTCTCTTGTGTTTCAGTCTAGACRTTTATGATTTACAATCTGTAGCCCATCTGGTGAATTGCCATGGGAATATGCTTATTTTCAATGCTTGAAGTATTGCAACATACCCTTTGCAAGTGTTTTTGCAGTAGCGACTGGTGAGCCAACCATCAGAAGGGGTTTATTTTAGCAAAAGGCTCYGACTTGTTTGTTCAGATTAGGGCAGGAAAATACTCCATTTCTGTTCAAAACAGCAACAGCAAAAAACGTTCCACTCCAAAATGTTGCTTATAAATTGAAACTCTAGAGTGATMGATAGGAGGGTCTAGTTTTTAAGAGAAATAAAACTCAGCTGGGAATGCTGAAGAGCAGCAAGAGACCTGAAGAATCCACCTCGTCCAGCTCCATTCTCTGTGTCTGAACAARTTTACTTGTCTAACCTTTTTGAAAGAATTTAGAGAGCTTTAGATTGTCAGAGTTTCTCATAATGTGTAAATTTAAATATGATCACTGYGGAGTGTTTGCTGGTGTTTTGTCACTGGTGTAGGATGTGCTTTGGGGCTGAGTCCTTGTCCCCAGGTGCTTCCTCTTCCCTTCGAGCCCCACGGTAGGAGGAAAAGCTGTGGATGCACCAGGGGAAGATGTGCCAGGCTGTCAAACAGCCGGGTCACCTTGTCTGGACTCTTCTCTGCTTCTTAAATTGGTGAAATGTGGTGAACCCCAAAACCCAGGGGCGGGATGGCAGGTGAGGAGTGGGACAATTCTTTATGCTCCCGGGATGAGTATCTCCAAATGCAAACCATTTCATGTTTGAAAAGTTATTAATTCCTAGTTTTGTAGTAGACAAAAGTGAGCATTTAACCTGGCTTCCTCTCAGAATTCAGCTGAAATCGTGCTGCTGTGAGACTTTATCATACCATGGCGCTTTGGACAGGGCATGTTCAGGGCAACCGATGGTTTTCAGTTAATTTCCTGTTTTTACAGGTTACTGTATTGTTTCTAGAGCATGCCCCAAACCAGAATACAACATCTGGGAGACACACATTGCAAAGCAGCAYGCTGCTGAGCAGGAATCTGGTGGTTGTGACATGAAAGCACGGGGTGCTGTTGTTTAACTCGGGACTGGACGTGCTGGAGGCTCCCGCTGCGTGCAGCGGGTCAGGGGCAAACACCGGGAACCAAAAACCTTTCAAGAGGCTCCAGTGTAAACAGCAAAGGTGCTGTCGTGTAAATAAACCAGAAAATGCTGTGGGAGCTGTCTGCTGGATGCGTTTGGCAGGGATTTCTGAGCRGTTTGAKTTGGTGTTTGGTTGARTGTGTTTGTGTGTGCGYGTTGGAAGCAYCRGTCRGACCCAGACYGRGTTTGTGGCTGTGGGGTTTGGGGGCTGAACGTGTCCCCCAAGCCTTTGGGGTTTGCAGTTTGGTGTCAGTAATGATCGTGCACTGAAGCACTGAGACACCAATATGTTTTTTTATAATTTATATTGGTTTGGTATCTTGCTTTTAATTGTATTTACAGCAAGTTGACTTGACACTCTCTCTGTGAGAGTGAGTAAAGAACTGCTATTTTTGTGACCTCTCCTAATGTAGTCCTGGGTTTAGAAAATACGTGAAGCAGTCATAGAAGTGACAAAGGAGTTCAAGAATTGTGTGTTACCTGCATCAAAAGTGTTTCAAGCTCCACTGCCAAACCTTGAGTTTGCACATACAGGGGTGACTGTGTTCTGTGGTTAAACCATGCACCTGCAGGATTTCTCAGGCTGATACTTTTTTTCTTGTAGATGTTTAATTTGCATTTAAATGGGCATTTGTTGCAGGATCTAAAATGATCTTTGAAATTCATGGAACCACTTCTGTTATAATTGAGGATTTTGGTAATGTTTTTGTACTCTTCAAAGGTGAAGGAATTACTTCATATTACTAAACTGTGATCTGAATAGAAAATAACCTATTGAGGTGTGAATGGGCGGGTGGCAGGCATCCTTTTATTCACATCTTGGTGTGTAGATGAGGTTGTCTTTAAAATATTGATAAATCTGTAGGGATAAGAAGTGTAAAACCCTGCCTGCTGCCTGTTTCAGGCATGAGCTGGTRCCATGGGGATARCCAAGTGCTGGACAYGTTCCCCACCATTTATCAAAGCACWGGGTTATTTGTAAAATTATTTTAGCACCTTCCACCTTGKCAGGGTGAATGCAGCCTGAGTGGCRCTTTCTTCTGTCATTTCAGACTTCTCCAAAGGTATTTTTTAAAGCTGTCATCCATTCAAGCTTGTTAAAGCTGCTCTTTTCTCTCTGATGTGGACCTGCTTTAATCTACAAATTCACRCTGATCTAAGGACAGAGTATTTAGATCTTGATCAGCAGCAGATTAAAAACTGTGTCCTAGGAGCTTGAACTGACACCTGGGAGTTGACTCTGCCTTGTTCCAGGTATGAGCAGAGCTAAGTTAGAGGCTGAATTAGCTCTTGTGTAGGAGAGAATGCACCTCAAAATTTTGGTGATATTTGTAGATGAAAGCTCTTTATCATCCTTCTTGAAAGGTTTTTACAAAATGCTCTCACAGGCTCAYGTTTGCTTGTGCTATCAAACAGTTTTCTTTAGGCTGTGGCCAAAAGGCTGGGAAAAATGCTCACCACAGCTCTACTGCAGAGGAAAGAAGATTAATGGAGGGATCCAGGTTTTCGTTTTTTTTTTTTCTCTTGTCATCACCTTGTTTAGCCCGTAAGCTGCTTTGAGAATAACCAAGTGGAGGGAGAAGCCACGTGTGCCTGACAGGGAGCCTGTTTGTGCTTGTTTCATTGAGGAAATTGTTCCGGAACAGCTGCTCATCCATGTGAAAATGCAAACCCTTGGGTCCCAGCCAAGGTCAGCAAGCCCTGGGTCATTTGTTTTAGCAAAGCAGACCAATTTGCCCTTTAATTATCTCTCCTTTTCATTCTGTCACACCTCTTGCTCCATAGATTTACTTTCTGAGAAGTGCCACATGTGGAAGATGTGATACCAGTTTTGTTGTGGGTCAGGGGGAGGCAGAATGATTTTTCATGGGTTAATTTTAACTGTTAAGTTTTATTAAATAGAAAACATTTACCTCCCTGGATTTAACTTTTTGMTTAGCTTGTTTACTAGGTTCTTGCTATTACAATTACGGTATTCTTACTTTCAAAGTAAAAGTGCAGAATCACTAAATTTCGTATTGTTTCTCTGCTAGTGCAGGTATTATGGTGTGAAATGGTAAATTGGTGTGTGTTTGCTGGAAACAAGGCTGTGAAATTCCTGAGCTTCAGGAAATTTCCAGTAACTGCTCTCAGAATGGGAACTTCAWAACAAAGCCTGGTAGAGTTTGGTAATTGCAAAACAGGACTAGAAACCATGTAAAACATCTGCCCACGTGGTGGAGCTGGATGTGAAAAATATTCTACAGGGGGCATAATAATAAAGAGAGAAAAGCAATGTTCTGTAAGCAGTCAGGAAAATGGTATAGTGAAATAACTTCTTTGCCCTGTAATGTTATGTGGAAGAGAGAAATAGGAAAGAAGTGTTGATCTAGCTGGAGGAACTTAAATGCCAGATTCTGGCTTCTGTAATTTAAGGAAAGAAAACTGATTAAAGTGATCTTTAATGCATGCATTAAAGGTCACTTGGGAACAAGAAAAAAAACCTACTAATTCCAAAACTGGTTTTGTCAAGAGTTTTGAAAGTGTCATGGGTTGCAACCAAGGCTATAATTAGCCTTAAAAATCTTGGGACAGAAGTTTCTCAAGTACATTGTGACATTGTTCCTGAAGGAATAARAATGACCAGAAGAACTGTCAGTCTCTGCATGACAGGAACATCCTCTTGGCAGGGCGAGTGGGAGGCAGAGGTGGAAGGGAGCCCTGCTTAGATGTGCMATAAAATCACCCAATAAAACATGGCACACCAAGGAATAGAATGATTGTTGTCATTTTTGTTAGGCTCAGCGTGCAGGTGTTTCTTAAAAAGGCAATAGATTTGCAGAAYCTTGTTGGTTGTCTGAAATGGTTAAAATAATCAGTGCTCGTGCCATCAGAGGGGTGACAGAGCAGCACAAGGGAATTGTGTGTGGGAAGAGGAGGAAAGGCTCTGACTGGGGTGTCAAGCTGTTAATTAGTTCTGCCACAATATGAGGCTGAGTTGCTTCTTTTACTTATTTAAAGTTTTATTCCGTTAAACATTAATGTGTTAGRAATAGGAGAACTTCATGCTCTGTCAGCTGAGGGCAAGTGGGGTCTGGAGAGGTGGACATTGGTGCYTCCAGCCTGCTGGATCCTTTGGTTTTCCTCTCATTTCAGAGGAGGGGGAATCTTTTCCTTGCACCTGCATTCTGGGGCAGCTCTCCAGGAGCTGGTGGAGATGTTCTGTATTCCTGGGAAAGGAGCTTGGATGGAATTTGGCCACTGCCTTTGTCAGCAGAGGTGGCCAAGCTTTGCTGGCTCTGTTTCATCAGGAGCACAGGAGGCAATCTCCATTTGTTAACAGATTTGGAAAGTGCTACAGTGAGTTCACTTGAGTGTGCAGCATCTCTGATAGAAGGGATGGACCTTTTCTCATTTAAATAAAATTTATATTGAACCATGAGCTTCAGTTAAAACTTGCAAAGTTGTGATTCCCAAGAGCACACATTACTTAGATCCGTCCTGTGTGTGCAAGCAGCTGAGGAACATCCTTCTTTAAATTTCTGCTTTTTAACAGTTCAAAACTATTTGAAATAACAAAAAATACAAAAAAAAAAAAACAACCAACCTCAAAAACAAATGAACAAAATTCAAGCCAAACAACAGGCATGGTTTTGTTTTAGTGTTAGTTAGGGAATGGTTTGACAAGGAGAATCTTATGATTTCTGGGACTCATTGAGCTGTGGAGGTGGGGTCTTTATTTTGCTACCACTTGAAGTTGTTTTGATACCGCTGATGAAGGAATGCAATAATGTGTGCTAAAGTCATTTGGCTAACCCCGAAATCAAAGCACTGGAAACAAAACCTAGCTGCAAATCACCAGGCTGTCAGTCTTCTCAAACCTGTTATCCAAATGACTTTAACAGTTTGTGGGTCGTATGCAAGGTTAAGACTCAACTTGCAGGGTGCACGTTTTGATGATAAAACTCAATATTACTTTTTTTTTTTATTGGGGTGGAAGTGTTACAGTCAACAGTATCAGTGTGGGAGTTTGATTTCTTCCTGTGAGTAGATCTCTACTCCATATGAGCAGTTGGCACMAGGTTTGGAAGAAGAGATATGAGACATGCCRAGCAAAGTGCTGCTTGTTTGTTGTRTATRTCTGCTCTGTGCGTGGAAACTCCAAAACTGTTCCAGTTTTAAGCTTATTTCCAGTTTTGAGAAAGACTGGCCAATATGACTATGAGTGGACAGTGTTTCAGTGAGGGGACTGAAACAGGTTATACATAAATCTTCCTTCTATTGAGCAACATTTACATGCAATATGTGAATTATTGTCTGTTTAAATGGTGAACTCAGGAATTTTTTTATTTCATATTGAGAGTTTTTCTTGCAGTTTTTCAGGTCTGAGAATTCMTTATCAATGAAAGTGTCATATAACTTTTTACCTGTTCTCAAGGWTATTCTGTCCTGAAGAACTGAACAGCTCTTGATAATCCAGTGTGGATTAAATCCCAAAAAATTGTGTATTCAAAATATCGGCATTTACATTTTATGTGCTGTCCAGCTTAACTCTGGAGCAAAACTTGGCAATGTGTATAGACCAAAGTGGATTCAGAGAGAAGGAAAAAACTATATTCCTCAAAAGMAGTTTGCAGAGATTTTTTAATAAGGAAAACACATTTATTCAAACAATATTTCTGTAAAAGTCTTTCTGAACCAATTGTCACTTCATATTTTTGATAGATTTAAATAAAGCCATTTAGATGGCAGCTCCTTCCCAGTAATCACTTACGGCTCAGGCTGAATTTTTTCCATTGACACTAAAATTGTTGGCTGTCTGAGGAGACAAATAYTGTTGTGAGGGCCACAGAGTAAGAGAGAAATCCATATGAGCTGAATAATAAGTAATTTTTTTTCCCCCTTACTGAGCCTGTAGTATAGGTAAAGTAACCCACATAGTTAAGTGCAGGAAAGTATGAAGTGCAGCAAAACCAGACCCAAAATATTTAAATTTAAGCTTCAGAAGTCCCACGTGCCTTAGATACTTGATGCAGATTTACCATATTACAGATCTAGATGTGAGTAGTAAAATCTGTAGGTGCTGGTTAGGCTGTAAATAACTGGATAGYGAAAACAAACCAAGATGAGAGGAGATAAAAATAACTCCGATGGATTCCTGTGTGTAACTTGGATTTTGGGAGGTGGGAATTTCTGCTGATTGTACCAGAAGCAGCCTGAGGAGTGTAAAAATGCAGATGGATAGGGAATGACTGCTAATTTAATGTGGCCTGKTTTTGCTGATACCAGACAACAGACTGTGACTCAGTTTGTTGTTGGAGATTTCATTAGATTAGTCTAAATTTTAGGAGCAGTCACTCCTACAGGCCATTGCATCCCATCTGTGCCTGAAGTGCTTCATATGTTTTAGTGTTCAGCTGCCTTCCCTAGAACGTGATATGGGTTGGAGATGTTGGATGGCTTCTCCATCAGAGGAGGTGATGGAGTTACCTTTTGTGTTGTCAGTCAAAGCTGAAATTCAGTTTGCAGTGACAAGGAGCAGAGTCCTGCTGAGCTCTTCCCAAGAGTTTGACCATGGGGGCAAATGGGCTAATTAACAGGTTACTGTCAGATTTTGGTATGTAATAAGGAAGGAATGAAATTAATTTTTCTTTTCCAAGCAGTAAACTCTGATTGCAAACATCTGTCTGGTGTTCGGGGGGTTGGTTTTACTGACTGCWCCATGTGATGTTCCTGAAGTTAATGGGTGAATGAATGAGCAGTCGAGAGAACTATTTCCATTTTATCTAGACAGTTTCTTTGAGCTGTGAGGCTCCATTTCCAGAAGCACAGTGGTTATGGCACTTGCTTTGTTGTGCTTGTACTCAGTGCCTCAAAATGGAACTTGCATGTTCAGGGCTGGATTTCAGAGTGGAAACCATAAGCTTCTTGCTTGTATAACCACATTCCAAGGTTAGTCTGAATAGCTGAGATAATGAATTTGGTCTTTGTGCATTCTTAAATAGATAGATAGTTTTTCACATATGTGACTTTTTTTTTTCTTTTTTTTTCTGCTACAATTGGACGCTTTCCTTGGGAGCTGCCTAATTCCAGGCTGCACAGTTTCTGCTTTGTTCCCTGCTCCTGTGCCTTCGACAAGAATAACTTAACCAGAGTTCAATATAGGAATTGTGGGCTGCTAAAGGACATATTGTGTTACTGCTTAATGCTGTATAAGTTGATCAGTGGGTAATATAAAGTCTATGTTCTAGCTGTTTTATGATGAAAATATTATTTCAGCGGAATATATGGTAAAGTCATTGAACAATGATCTTATTCTCAGAATGATGGCACAAGGCTTTTTCCATATAGCAGAAATTAGTGAAGCTGCTCATTTTGTTATTGCAGGCTTCAAAAATAAAGCTATTTTGGCCGTTTCTGAGCAATTATGCTATTTTTTTAACTGCAAAAAGTGATATCTTATTACTCTCTTTCTATTAGGACCAGCAGAGGTTCCCATGATGTCACCCAATGGATCCATTCCCCCTATTCATGTGCCTCCTGGTTATATCTCACAGGTAAGCTCCTTTAAGAATTAAAATTAATGTAAAAGCAAAAGTATTGATCCACACAGAGAAGTCTTCTTGGTCAAAGTTTAATATAGAAATTTTAATGAAAATAATAATGCACATTTTTCATGCTCCTCCTGTTTA
Source organism: Malurus melanocephalus (assembly GCF_030028575.1). NCBI lineage: Eukaryota > Metazoa > Chordata > Aves > Passeriformes > Maluridae > Malurus > Malurus melanocephalus. The sequence continues at coordinate 1,341,998 of NW_026623340.1, read as the reverse complement.
GTGATCGTACACACACATTTACACAAGTGGCCAGGGATGTGCACCCTCGCACACTGGTTTGTGTAATAGATTTGGGTTTTGAGCACCAGCAAAAGCTCTGCACCCCAGCTGAGCCTCTGTGTGCCACTTGTTTGTGAGAGGGAGAGAAGTCCTTGATGTTGGGTAATGCCTCAAATCCTTCTGTGACAGTCAGAAGGGGTAGGAGACTGTGGAAATGAGAGAAGGAGCCACCATGGCTATAAAATATGCTGTTGATCCTTGGTATCTTCCCATCAGAAATCCTGCAGCATACCAAGAACTGGGGCTTTTGGTGTGTTTTCAAGAATAAATGTGATTGAACTATCTATTTGTGGAAAAAGTTTTCACAAAGCTGTTAGGTTTTGGAACTCTTGAACAGTTACTGCTCTTCTGTGTAAATAACCCYGGATTACCAGATTGTTTCTGTTCTTCCATCTTCTGCAAAGCTTAGACTCTTTTTGAGGTAAGGAAAAAAAAAAAAACAAACCAAAAGATTGATGTAAGGTATAACAGCTGTGAGCARTACAATAAATCAAATAATTTCACCATTTTCATTGAGACCTGCACCAAAAGCTTCCTTCAAAGTATACAAAGTATTTCAGATATCCTTGAYGAATGGCATAAGAACTTTTGATAGATATAGTTTGGCATCTTTTATGCAGAAAATAGATGATGTCCTGGAATCTTTTCCCTTCCCCAGGAAACATGTGAGCTTGTGTAATTCTGAAAAATTGTGGATGGCGTCATACTTAAATCCCACAAAATACTGCAATCACTCTGTGGTATTTTGACTTCTGAACAGAGTGAAAGCATACTTCAAGTATGGGGGAAATTGCTAGCCAGCCTAGGAGAGAGGGCAGGATGTCAGGGTGGTCCTTCTGGTCCTCCTAAGGGGGTTGCTTGGAGTTTTGAGACAGCATTTGCTGCTTAATGCTCYTCATGGGCTCACCTGATTTAATAAACCAGCCCATACTGTGCAGAGGTTTTTCTAAAGATTTATTCTTCCTTTGAAATAACTTCAACACCTTTTTAATATTAAAATGTTTATATCTCTCCAACTCTGCGCTGGGATAAATGGTTGGGTATAATTGGAATGCTTTCCAAACCAGAGGGATGAAAGTCTTGCAGTTGTGTCTCTGTCTGAGCCCGGTTCTTCTGTAAAGCTTTTTGTGGGGCACCRTAATAATTCCACTAAAGAAGCCTTTAAGCAGTTTCTTAACCAGAAAAAAAATCCAACCAAAAACCCTCTTCTGAAGCAGTTTTTCCAGGGAGCTGGAAATACGTTGTAAAGTTTTAGGGGGAAGCTCTGTGTTTGGTGCTTTTCTGCAGCAGAATGTGTTCTGCTCTGTGGTGAGTGAGCTCTTGCCTTTCAGACTGCTGCATATTAAAKAGTAGTCAAAAGTCTGTAGTAATGAAATTAGTTCTTTATTGTAATAAATGTCTCTGCCTTATTTGCTCTCGCTTTTGTCTGTTGCTTTGTAGTTAAACCTGTTCATTTATGATAAACAATAAGAAAACAACTTAAATTCAACATGCCAAGGGAAAAGCCATAAAGCAAATTAATGCACCCTGGGATATGAATCAAAATAGMTTTGATTTTTGGTTTGATTTGTCCCCAAAGTGTACATCCAAGAGTCAGGCAGAAAGCAATACCCCTGTGGAGAAGTAACGGTGCCTGTTAAAAAAAGGCATGAAATGTTATTTCCATTTTGTTATGCCAAGCCTATGCGAGCTGTGAGYGTTAACCCTGAATATTACATGAGTTATTGAATGATTGCAACCCTGGATTAACGTGGTGCTTCATTACCTCTTCGGAAAAATTGGCAGAAGGATGTGAGCCCTGCGAGGTCAGCCCCGCTGGAAGCAGCACAAACACAGACTTTGCTTCTAGACTTCAAGGGCCACGTTAATAATTGTGACTAGAAGCTGGGTTTGTTGATGTTAAGGAGATGTTCCCAGTGATGAGGCTTAGCCAGGGCAGGAAATGATCCAGGATATAATAGAAAACAAATACACACCACCAGTTCAAACCTTTCATGCTATGGTTTTGCTCTCAAAGACCAGTTCAATCCTGCCAGTATTTTGCATTATCTTCTCAGCAGACAAACCTCTGTGYACCTCTGGCAGATGTGAACTATCAGATCAGAGTTCATGTCCCTGCAGTTCTTTGTGGGCTAAGGGTTGGTTAAATATAGACCAGAGGAAAAGTTCTTTGCTGTGCTCTTTGTGGACAATATTGCTGCTGCACAAGTTGTTTGGGGAAGGTGACACATGACAGAGAAATCTGCATTAAATTTGTGTGATGGTAACAATTTTGGCTTCAGCTGTTAAGTGAGTTTAAGGATTTGGATGCTCTATTGTTGAATTTGGGGACATCCTCATGGGTCATTATTCCTGCTTTTCAGTGTATGTCTGGGAGGAGTGAAGGAGGGTTTGCAGTGTTCTAATCAGGAGACTAGAAAAATTAAATATCAAAAAGCAGGATCATTAACTTGTTTGCTTAGTGCTCCTGGTTAAGGGTTGCTCTCTCTGGAGCAATTCCACTCAAATTTGAGAAGTTACTTGTCTGTAGATGGACATAAAATTTTGGTATGGAACTCCACTTCTGCTTTTATTTACAGGTTTGTTAATATGAGGTCTCTGCCATAGATATTTAAGACTAAAGGACAAATGTGCTGGTTGGAGGGAGGCTGAGTATTGGAAAGCCTCCTTTGGTCATGGGGTTTGTGTGGTGTGAGCTGTGCAATTCAAGGATGGTTCTGCTCAATATCCCTGCACCAAGCACATGGCATAACTTCTGGAAAGAGGAATGTCTTTAAATGACATTTAAAATGGTAGGAAAATCCTTGCAAATCAGGATTTTGGTCCTGGGTACGTCCTTTCCCTTAAGAGAGGTGTTATCCTCCAAAAGTATGTTTGGCAAGCACCAGGTTTCAGTGACAAACTCCTGTCTTTTGTGTGATTTACTGCTCCCAGAGCTGTTCTGGGTATTCTGTAGGCTGCAGTCAWTTGAGGCATCCTTTAACAGGATGATCCTCATTAAAGCTTTGAAAATTAGGAAGGTTGTGCGCATCTCAAATCGAGCAGCCATCAAGTGATGATCCTTTTGAGTTCCTGATCCTGAAGAACTGTATCATTGTAGATTTAAAGTACCCCAACATGTTTGCCAGCATTCTCGATGTTTATCTGTCTGTCTTCCACGTCAAAGGTATAGTTTTAATTTAGTGTTTGATTTAATACTGATGGATTCTAAAGATAGTGATGCAAACTTGCCAYGACTGGCGTGAACTTGGATTGGCATCTTTAAGAAATTAAATGAATAAATAAAATGTTGACATCCAAGTGCCTCGTGGATGAGCTCATTCTATGCTGGTTTTGGGTACAGATTGATTTATGAATGAAGTTTCATATTGGTTTATGAAATTTCCAAAGTATTGGTTGCRGTCCACCCAGTGGCCATGCTCCAGATGTCCTTGCTGAATCTAGCACGGTAAATTTAAGTGAAATAAGGGTTGTTTGGGGTCTTTTTTGAAAGAAAATAGGAATTACTTCCGTATTAAACTCATACAGGAAATGTGTGTTATGGAATGAAGGTGTTTGTGTTTCTTTAACTGGATCTCACAAAATACAGATACAATTTACCTGTGCACAATTAACATGCCTTTTTGCTTAGGATGTAATACTAAATTTGAATGGAGAAAAATGAGACAGCATATAGCAGTGTGATGTACTTTGAACAYGTGAATTATCTCTAGTTACTACAGTGATATCTGCACTGGAAAACAAATAACATTTAATTTAAAATGGCATTCCCAAAATGTGGCAGCCGATGGGGGAGGCAGTTTTATTGTGTGTGAGTAATGTTAACCCAGACTGCCCTGAAAGATCATCACCTACCTCATGTAGCAATTAAGCTCCCTAAAATATGTGAAAAAACCCACACAGAGCCATGCTATAATAGTATTGTTATTGAGGTGGCACACCAGCAAGCACAAAAAATACCAGCAAAAGACAATTTACCTACTAACTGTTTGAGAAAAACCCACAAAATAATGGAAGTTTATCTCTAGGTCCCAAATGACCAGAGATATTTGTTTTCTCTAAATATAAAGTGCTAAAATTAGGAATGGCAATTACTTTTAATATTCCAGTTGCATCTAGAGACCTCAACAGGGATTAGGATTTTGTTGCTTCTTGGCACTGAAGTAGAAACAGTTTAGCAGTGTGTTTCCAGATGAATTTATGTTCTTTGTGATAAATGGTTTTAAGCAGATACAAAGAAATGCAGATTTCTTCTTAAAATAGCAAAGTTGAACCTCTCTGGTAAGTTATGTTATTTTCATTAATGGACTAAACCTGATTTTTTCTGCCTCTGATGAGCTGAGTGTTGTCTGCCAGAATGGCACTACTACAATCTACTCACTGCAGGTTTTACAGATCAAGGGTTGTCTCCAGCTACCTAATGCAYATAATGCATAATAAATCAGATTAAATACACTATTCTGTCCTTAACAAATCAAAGTTGGTAAAGATTGTATGTACAGCTTCAGAAATATGTGTATATCAGTAATTCCTAGCTGAGAGAGAAAATGCCCTGCAGGATTGGGAAATCAAGTGGGTTTTGCAAGGTCCCCTGTGTTTTTGTGTTCATTTGTGATGTAGGCACATGGAATAACAAGAATTCTGTCAGCATTCATRGCCTGGGAGGAAACAAATAAGAGAGATAAGTGTCTTGGCTTTTCAAATAAAATTATTTGGAGGCCTGGCTCATCCTCTGAGCTGGAGTAGTTGGTCATTGTAGGTTCCTCCCCACTGAAAGTTTCTATTCTATCCCCTCATCTCTGGCTCCTGTCAGTCCTGTTGRTATTTTATACCTTCATCTAGCAGGATAATTTTATCAAAAAGGTCTTTGACAGGACCCTGAGCTTTCCTCCCTGCTTTATGGATGATAGTTCAGGAAGCTGAAGCCTAATAATTTTAAATGTGGTTTACATTATGTGCTGCTCAAGCTTCGTGTCTCAATCTGTTCCTTAATATATTCATCTTTCAGCAGAGCACAAAACACACATGTAGCTGGTCTAGATGCACAGATAAGAGCTTGTACTCGCCTGGAAAACTGGAATTGAGACTTTGAGGCTTGGACCAGTGAAAGCCACAATGAAAACCTTCCACATCACGATGTAGGAACTTGCTCTCTCAATTGAGTTACAGCATAATCCAAATGTGAGACTTAAATCCAGCATTTCTGTGCACAGACCTAGATAAGTAGTTCTGGTTTTCAAATATGTGCTAAATGGAAAAGGATTTCCCTCTTTTCCAGGTTTCAGAGTGCAGGTTTTGAGACCTGGCAGCAGGATAAGAGATGCTGTGAAGTAGAACCAGTGGCAGAGATGGGAAGCCTGAAAATGCAGCAGTTGAAAGGATGTGATAGTCTAAATCTCTGAGGTTCAGCTGTCTTTGGAGGACTCTGCTAAGTCTTTGAAATTTAAAGCTGGCAGCTGACAAATTGCTAGTGGAAGTCGTAAATTTTGAGGGTAGAATGAAGTATGTTAAGCTAAACAATTACTGTTCTGGTTGCTCAGCAAGCAAAGCATTTTTAATGTGAAATACCATTACAAGTGAATGAATTAACTTTCTATAGAAAATTGTCTTGTGTAGAGGCCAGCCAAAGCACARGAATTGTTGGTGACCATGGTTGATATTTAAAGCTGACA
>NW_026623340.1:1334782-1335771 GCF_030028575.1 Malurus melanocephalus | reverse complement strand
AGTGAGACACTGGGATGTGATGAGAGCCACTGGAGTGTGGCATTCCCAGCAGAGTCTTTTCTGCTGGGGGCTGGATAACTMCAGCTGAGAGTGGCAGCATCCTGCAGCATGTGCCTTTGATTCACGTTCACCTATCTCATACAACATATTCATCACAGATACCATTCCATCTGTGTGCCATCAGTCACYTTAGAGAAAATGAGGTTTCTAACAACCTGTTTGTTGCATGAAATTAAATTACGCTTCCTTCATGCTTTTCCACCTYGTGCGTGCCAGCGTGCAGAGTCAAAGGGATAGTAATTGATCTTACGTGGTTGTATTTTTTAATTTAAGAAATGGCAGAAGTTTTTTGAATGAGCTTCAAGAAAAGCTTGGCTCCTAAGTCTGGACTGAAATTTGGCTGGTTGACCRTTCTCCAGAAATACAACTCTGGAAAAATTATAACCTGAGAAACATTTTTCAGCCTAAGCACATTTCCACCTTCCTACATCTGTTTTTACACGCTTCGACTGTGGCGTTAGGGGCCAAGTTATGCATACCCCAGAGCTGGTTGGTGTGGATGTGTGGACCAGCTCTGTCACAGAAACAAACCCTCTGCCCTGTGATTTGTCTTGAGCAGATAGCAGTGATGAACAGAGCAGCTCCTTGGCACACATGTGCTTTCCAAAGTGACACTACTCTGGGTGCTGTCAAAACCCATGGTAGAAATTTTATGGGCAGAATGTGAGGTCAGTCACAGTAAATACACTTATTTTGGTGCTTTGTGTTCCTTTTTCAATTGTTTTCCTCCCTAAATGCAGGTTGTTTATTCCGTCTCTTACCCACACAGCTATCASCAGCAGCAGCCCAGCTCTCAGTGATCCGTGTGGATATCTGAGGCTGCAGGAAAAGCCACATCACCACCGTGGTTATTCCTGCTGATATTAATTTTAGAATTGTGTTTATTCGTGAAGCTGCACCCTGGCAGCGGCTGTTTCCCAGTGGGAGGA
>NW_026623340.1:1316656-1334487 GCF_030028575.1 Malurus melanocephalus | reverse complement strand
GGTGTGCCTGGTCCAGCTGTTCTGTTTTCAAGGTGTGCATGTTCCTGCTGTTCCTGACGTGCTCCTTTGGCTGCCTCTCTCCCCAGGTGATCGAGGACAACACGGGCGTTCGGAGGGTGGTGGTGACGCCGCAGTCTCCGGAGTGTTTCCCTCCCAGTTACCCCTCGGCCATCTCACCAACCCATCACTTACCCCCCTACCTGGCACACCATCCCCACTTCATCCACAACTCCCACACGGCCTTCTACCCTCCTGTCACTGGACCTGGGGACATGCCACCACAGTTCTTCCCGCAGCATCATCTTCCCCCAACAATATACGGAGAGCAAGGTGAGCTGGGAGGAAGGGATGGCCTTTCATGCTTCTGTTCAGCAAGTTTTAAGGGCTGGGGGAACCAAGAGTAGGAGTGAAGTGGAGAACTTGCACAGTGGCTTTGTTTCATAGATGGAGCCCCCTTTTATATCCAGAGCAGTGGGGCTGTAACTATCCAGAGTATCAACTTTTATTTTGCCAACAAACACAAAACTGTTTTGGGCATGAATATGTTCAAGGTTCACAATCAAAGCAAAGCACAAAAAGGAGGATTGAASTATAGAGAAAAGCAGGAAATACTGTGATTCCTGCAAGCTGACCTGATTAGTTCAAGATAGAGTCATCCTTGGAGGGGGGAAGTGGGGATTGCATTTAATGAAGTGTATCTGAAGAGTGCACGTGATATTTATGATAATTCTCAAACTTTCTTTAGGTAGTTTTAATTCCCAAAGCTTCTACTTCATGTTACACTTCTTCTCTCCTTAGGCAGCACAACTGACATGATTGTAAAGTCTATTTGTACTGGGGAATTAAATTGCATGTAATCAGGGTTGTCAGCTTGAAACCAGCACATCTCAGCTTGTTCTGTCCAGTCAGGCCCTGAGGAAGAAAATGCTAAATTGCTCTGAACTTATGGAGGCTTTTTCCAAAAGTTCAATTCCCCCTGGATTTTTGCTTGAAATCYGTGTCCCTGAAATTCAAAGACTGAAAAGAAGGGGGAAAACTATCACCCTAATTGCTGTATTTTACACRCCCATCCAAAGTAAAATTCTATTGTCAAAGGAGCAGAGTTAATACAAAAAAATTGCAGAATAGTGTTTTCTCAAAAAAATCTCCAGAAACATCTGATGTAATTTCATTTGGAGATTGGCAGGGGGAAAAAAAAAACTCGGTGATTTTTGTATCTCTAAATTAACACGGGTGAACCGTTCCGTTTCAGAAATCATACCACTATACGGGATGTCCAGCTACATCACCAGGGAAGATCAGTACAGCAAACCACAGCACAAGAAACTGAAAGACAGGCAGATTGACCGCCAGAACCGCCTCAACAGCCCTCCCTCGTCCATCTACAAGAGTCACCTGGGCAGCTGCACCACGGTGTACAACGGTTACGCCAAGAGCCACAACGGGGCCACCAGTGGCAGCGGCGCCCCAACCCTCAAGAAACCCGAGCGCAGAGCCAGGAGCAGCCCAAAGTCCAGTGAGCAAGACCCACATGGTAAAAAGAGGGTTTTGTTTATTTTTAATTGATTTTTATTGCCCCCTGTCCGGCTCGTGACACGCTCTGTGTGCCAAGAAACGCTCCCACCCGCGCGTCGAGGCGGCGTTGCAAACTTAAACACGAGCGCTGGGCTGGCTGAGCTGGGTTTGTTTTGCAAGGTGAGCCCAGTGCCTCCCCAGCTTTCCTAAATACTCCCTTGGTAGATGCAGCACCATTCCCTTTTTATCTGTTGGAAGCAGAAATGCATTTTATGGGCAAGGTTTTAGTTTTATCTTGCTTTTCGGAGAGGCGTCTTGGCACTTGGCAAAAATCTTCAACCATATCTTTAACCAAATCTGACTATTGGGTGCTAGGTAAACCTAGTAAAGTTACTACAAAGTTTGGAGGTGATAGCTGAAAAACCAAGAGTTCTTTTTAGTGTAAGTTATATTAGCTGAAAACAAAGAAAACTGAGAAGAAATTCYTTAATGCTAGCCATTGGAAATAGTAGTCAAGTCATTCTGAGTCTTCAGTTTTCAGAGACTTGCCATTTTAAAATTTAAAACTTTACATGAACAACCCAATGTGTTGCTTTAATCAAATCTCATTTATTACAAGCCATTCTGCACACATCCTAGTTCTACCTAAATTTAGTTTAATAGTTTGTTACAATCCCTTGTAAACCTGCTTTTCTCTCTGCCTGTCTCTGCTGAGTGCTACAGCAGCAGCTGCCTTAAACTGTGATGTAGTAACCAAACTTACACCCAGTATGTGTAAGGATATTTATAATGGAGCATACTCTGAAATTTCCTGAGTGAAGTTATGCATATAAAATAGGTTTTTTCATTATCTATCCATAGTGTATATTTATATGGCTCTGGACTGAAAAGAAATCTATATGAAAATTAACTGTATCAATAGGCAAAGAGTGGGGGAAAATGCTGCTGGCATGGTAAGGAATGAGGATTTGCAGACGTGCTTCAGGGTCTTTAGAATTAGCAAGGAACTGTATTTGGGAATGCTGTAATCCAAGAAAATGAATCAGTGCTTTAGATTTTCTAGTTATTTCTTGCCAATCAGCTTATGTGAACTTTAGTGTTCTTATTTATGTTTAGGTGTTTGTCTGGGGTGGAATACCTGAGGTGTTTGAAGCACGTGTGTGAATAAACAATATTCATACCATATAGGTTCAGTGGGTACTGGCAGATCACTCCTGAAATAATCTAAAATCATTTAAAAGCATCTTGTCTAAGGGTTTCCTGCAGCCCTTGTGTTTGTCTGATTTGGTGCCTTGGAATAGGAGAATTTTATTCATACTAAAAGAAAAAAAAACAAAACGTAACTGTGGGCTTAAATGTGAGATTTTTGGCATCAAAATGTGTTATTTTAGTCRCACATGYATTTGTATATACAAATTTYTACAGAAGRGCCACAGAGGTTTCTTCAAAGCTCWCACCAAGCAGCCCCCTAAAATAAGCTCCCACTAGGTATTTACAAGCTTCTAATAATAGCTGCTGCTTTATATTGACCTTCTCTGTTTCTTCTTCAATTATTTGGGGRTTTATTGGTGAATACCTGACTAACATGGCCATACAGGTTATTGGGGTTAGAGTTAACAGCWTTCTGGGCACAGTTGTTAATTTGATTTACACTGCTGAGTCTGTTTAGAATAGCCAGGAAAATKATTGTGTCAGAAGCAACAAATAGCAAAAGGATTTAAACTTTCAGGTTTTGTGGATGTGTGTGTGTCTGTTCAAGCCTGCTAATAGTTAAAAACTTGATGGTGCCATGTGGCTGCTTCCAAAATTGCAGAATAGCCCGGAAAACCTATTTTTAGATACATAAATATATAAAAATGTGTATGTATATGTATAAAATCTGTGGAGAAGTCTTTATTTAGAAAACCACTTAACCAAAAAGCTCTTTAAGAGGCAAGTAGGAATGTATAAATTTGCAGTAAAACTTGGARTAAGGTGAAGGGGAGAGCTGGAGCTGAGGGCTTTATTTGCATGAATTTTTTAATTGGGATTGTGATGTGCTTGATAGCATATGATTCCATATTTGGCTGTGGGGGTTGGAAGTRCATGATCTTAAAGGTGTCTTTCAACCCTTTCATTTCAACTTTTCATTCTGGGATCCTATGAATAATATTGAAGAAAATGTCCAGCATACATTGCAAGGATAACTCTACCCTTTGCCTTGAAAAATCGCAGTACATGTGGTATTTAACTAAAAAAAATGTACTTTTTCCATCTAAATCTATACTCATTTCATATATTATGCCCATGAAATTTGAGTAAGTGCTCCAGGAAAATTCAATAACGTACAGCTTCCTTCCAATATTGAAAGAAGGAAGAGTTCCCCAAAAATCTGCTTCATCACTGRTGGAAGGAGTGGGGTGATAAATCATCAATAGTGAATGTGATCAGTACTGAAATTAAGTAAATTAAGTAAAAATCTGGAGTGCTTTTGTCACATCTTCAGTTGTGGATCCAACCTGTGCACCTCTGTCTGTGCTCTGTAAAAAATTAAAAATAAGTTTGTGCTTCTGTAATGCACCCTTATCCCAGGGTGGTTCTATAGCATAGCAACATCCTCTTTTTAGGGGAAATTTACAGTTTCAGATTAGGGATCTAAGTGCAATTCTGACCTTTTCCATTGACAGCATCATGTTATGCTGGGTGGTGCACTTGTAAATAAAGATTTCTAGTTGTGTTGGAAATAGGCTGTTTTAAGGCAAAAAAAAAAAGGAAACGGATGGCTTATAATTGACAGAAATTTTAGCAATTCTGAGTGTTTCTGGTAGGATGATGGATGGTGTCTTGTTCAGGCAGGAGGCTTGGATGCATGATGTAAGGATTCTGATTTAAAATCCACACTACAGTGTTTCTGCAGAGCTGTTTTAAAAACTGAATGGGAGAAGAGGGAGAGCAGGGTTGGGTTTTTTTTGTGGGTTGGTTTTTGTTTGGTTTTTTTTTTTTCATGAAGCAGCCTTGCCATGTAAAAAGAGCTGTAAGAGGAAATCCTGTYCCATTCATGCTGTCCTTTATGAATTTCTGTCTGAGTCACTTCCTTCTTGTGCACTCAGTGGTTCCCTCCTTGGTCATGCAGTGATCTGGTACTTGGAGAATTTCTGCAAGCACTGTGGGAACATAAGGAGTTTTGAGTATTCTTACAATGTTTTCGCCTATTCCCTAGTAAAACTTTTTTTTTTCCTCTTGGCAAATGAGATGAAAAAAGGTTTTAAGCTTTACTGAGGTCTGAAGAGCCTGAGATAGCAAAAACTAAAACACTTCAGCTTGGTGAAAGTGGGAAGCAGGCAATGGATTTGTGGAGTGCATCCTGTGTGGGAGCTGGGAGAACAAACAGACCCACCCTGGGCAGGAGCAGCTCTGAGCTGGCATATGCACCTTTATAAAAGTGTTCCTGAATATTTTTTTTGTTCTAATTTAAGAAGATTTGGTCTTAAACAGCATCAGAACAGGGCCCATATAGCCCAGCAGTGTGATGAAGATGATGCTGGTGGGGGAGCCTGGAAGCCTGAGCACATCCCACACACCTCTCCTGGCTCCTCCACCAGCATCCAGACCTGCCAGGCACCAGGGAGGGTCAAGCCCTGCCCATTCTTTGGGTGCTCACTTGCTCACCTCTTGTCTGTGAACTTGTCTAGCTCAGTTTTGAGAASCAGATTTGCTTTCAAGGTGAGGAATGCTGACTTGGTGTGCACTTGCCTGCTCCGAGCAGCTGCTTTCTGTGCTTTACACGTGGAGAAGGGAGGAAAAAACTAAAAAATCAAACTAATTAATTTACAATTAATTTACAATTAATTTACAATTTACAATTAACATCAACTAATTAACAATTAAAATCAACTAATAGTTCAGAGAGTTGTTGTAGGATATTGATAGATCCTAAACTTCTGTAGAACCGTTGAGTACAACCATAAACTTCTGTAGAACCATTGTATGAGTACAACCAGCTTAAAAACTCAGATGTTGCTTTGCTCTTGTGAAGGTTTTGTAAATCTGATTTTGTGCACTGAAGTAGCCTCCAGCTATTCCCAAAGGTGAAAATCACAGCTTCAAACTCCTGCCTGCAYTGCTGATGGAAATTTCTCAGGAGATGTGCCTAGCTCTGTGTGCTCATTTCTKTGAGGGAAATGAGTTGGGAATACATGGAAAATGGGTTTGGCAAGAGGAATTTCTGACAATGGTGATTTTATTTTGAAAACGTTTTAAAATAAGTGCTTAAATCATCAAAGCAGAAGTTCTGAGGTGAAGAAATACCCCCAGGTGCCCTTGGGTGGTGTGGGATGTGCTCTGCAAGCTGCTAAGAAGTGATGCAGGGTGGGTGACGTCTGAAAAACCAGAGCTGAGCATTCTTGGTGTAGCCCCATCCTGTTCTCTTTGAATCTTCTGTGTAACATTTAAATATACTTAGGAAAAACGTAGGTTTTTTTCTATTTTTATTTAACTGTATCAAGTTGTTGTTGTTTTAATCCAGAGCCTGTGAATTAAAGGGAAATTGAAAGAGCTGTGATTCAGTGCAGACAGGAACCAGGCGAAGTTCCTCTTCTTACTCATTCTAGATCCTGTCAATTCTTTTCTATTTTGGTCCTGAATCCATTTTGCTTATTGAGTCATACATTTATCTGTGCCCGTATATCCTATAGATTTAAAAGCTTTAAAGAGTAGTTTCATCACTTTTGGTCCATGTAAGCAAAGAGGATGAGAAATACTAGCAATACATGTAAATTTTATGCTCTTTTAGCCAGAAATTGATGATTTGGTACATACTAATAGAGTTTTGTTTTATCAGTGTGGRCAAAATTGGTCATAGAGGTTTTTTTTCTGCTGCCATACAAAATTCCTCCCTCTTAATGCAGCTTCTCTGATGTCCCTAAATGTGTTTGCTTCTATAAAATAAGGAGTTTCAATAAGATTGTCTCCTGAAAACAACCTGTCAAAACTGACACACTGATTTTAATAATAACATGGAAAAAAACACTCTGAAGAGTAAAATACATCTTTCAGACCAAGTGAGTTTTAGTATTATAGCAAATAATGCAATGTGAAAAATARTATTTAGTGGAATCAGAGATGTGTTGAATCTTGTGAGCATTGATCAGCATCACATATGAAATTTAAATGGTGTTTCTGTTCCTACTGCAATTTTTTTAATAGTTTTAGCCATTAATGYTACTTGGCTGAATTCTTCAGACTTACATCTGATTAGAAATAGGGTTTGTGTGTTCTGTGCTGTTTTCCTGTAAGAGGAAATGGGATGCATTAATTAGGGAATAGTCTGAACTTGAGTAACCGCCGTTGATTTGCGACACCCGGAATTTCCAGTGTGATATTCTCGTGCCTTGACCTTATCTCCCACATCATGACTGAGCTTGTGCTTTTTTTTGTTTCTGTTTGGAAATATGCCTGCCTCTTCAACAGTTGGGTTTTTTTTTTTGGCATTTTCTCTAAAATAATAGTCTGTGAGTTGTTGGTTCTGGCRTCTGAGTGTCAGATACACCTTTGTGTACCACACTGAGCTCCATYAGCTGGGCCACACAGATTGTCACCAAGTGACATTTTGCCTAATAGTCACGTAAATAACCACTTAAGTGAGCTTTGTATGGACTGGTGGGTGTATTGGAAACATATTGCAGGGTTCAGGTAGAGTACGTGACCAAGTTCATGTCAGTCTGTGTGCCTGAAAGAATTTATCTAGACCAGGCTTAATTTGTGACTTTTCTTCAGCAAAATGGATGGCTGAAATAAATGTTTATCCAGCATCACTGTGTCGAGGGAGGGAAACAAATCTCTGCTTCCTCTGCTGTCTTGAAGTTTAACTTATATCACAGGGCTTTGAAGGAGAAAGGTAAAAGCTGAATATCAGAAATGGTGATGGAAAGCAAACCCACACCCCGTGCCAGTGACTCCCTGCCTCTGCCACAGCCTTGCCCAGTTCCAAACCCAGCAGGGTTTTGCTTTGAGCTTTGCTTTTTGCCTGTGGGTGCTTCCTCCTCAGGCATCTTGACCAACTCTTTCCCAGAAGCTCCCTGGTGCAGAATAATTTCCAGGAATTTGCAAGCCTGTGAAGTCTTGTCTGCATGTGACAGGTCACGAACACAGAGGTATTTTCCTGGTGTGTCCAGGAGCAAACCCAAAGTTTATGGGAAGCCTGAATGGTGTGGCATTCCCACCTTCTTTCACACCACACTGCTTTGTTAGCACGGAGTTCCACGAGCTGGGAAGGGCTGAACCAGGGAGAGAGGAGATATATTCTATTTTTGTGCACTTATCTTGAAAGACTAAAGAACCAGCTTCATAATTCCAGCACTAGAAGCTGTAGATAAGAGATTCTCTTCATCAGCTAAGTGGGARCATCTCTTAATTTAATTGCACAATAGTCTCCCATCTTCAGTGTCAGCTGTTTTTGAAGATGAATAGAAATGCCTCGAACTTGGTTTCCCTCAGACTTTTTGTACCTGAAAATGCAGAGAGAACAGGGGGGTAGCCATGGATACAGGTGATGCAGCGTGGTTATGGGATGCTCTGATGGTCTGTTTTGAGGCACAAATGGGGCAGAATGGCTCAGCACAGTTCTGGTTAYATTTTGCAGTCTCTTCACAGCAGCTGTGACAAAATCAACTTCCTTTGGAGCTCCCTGACCTTCCTACATGTGCAAGAAGCACAGCTCCCAGCCCAGTGAGGAATGGGTAGGACATTTCTAGTAAGGAGTGGGGAAATCTGGCTCCAGGGCCCGCACTGGACCTGATTGTGGTCTTAAAAACCCTTTTGGCAGTGGCTGGGGTTTCACCCCAAAGCTGTTTTCCCCAATCCTGATGAGTTTCTGTAGATTCTCATATTTTTATTCCCATCTGYTTTTATCCCTCCCTGCCTGATTTTGCCAGCAGGATCTCCTTGGCAGGGCGAGCTGGAGAAGCTGTCTGCTCCATCATTTATCAGGAAGTCAGTGCTGAATGATGTAAGGCACAGCCTCTTCCCCCWGAGGATCTTCATATTATCTCAAGAATTTGCAGCTTCTGCTGCAACTGAYAGTCCACTCCAGAAGGCTGAAATCTGAACCTTTTTCCTAGGAGTTTACATAATTTATAGGTACCCACCTAACAGGAAAAAAAAAAGTCATACAAAGTACATTTCATCCTGCTTAAATGCTCACAGATTAAACCTCTGTGTCAGGGAGAAGAGTTACACCAAGATTTCAGAGCTTCAGAGCAAGATAAGCAGTGTGTAGCCTCACCAGTCAGGAGGAGATAACATGGACCACCAACAAAGGTTTCCCTTATTTGGCAATATCTGGGACTTKGAGCCAAAAAGGAGAGAGGGTATTTATAGGGAAGAGGTAGAACATTTCCTCCCTCCAGACTATAAAAAATAAAGCACRTTTAAGTCTAATGATTTAATGAACAACACTTATTTGTATAGCCAGATGTTCTGAACAATGCCCATCTGTATTTCCAGCTGGATTTGCAAAGGTGGTGAAATGAAATTTCATGTCCCCCTGAAGTTAATGGGATTTGTTTACTGAACTCTCTTAGGCTGTGCTTCAAACCCYATCAGTTACTTTTCTGAGGAAGGGGTGGAATTTGATTTCCAAAGTTTTTTGCGACCTCCCCTTGTAAGGGGTGGGAAAATCTGAATGCAGGGTGATGCTCTTGAGTGTTGCAGTTAGCAGAAAGGATAAACACTGTTTGAAAACAAAGCAGTCATTTCAATTTTCTCCAAGGTCTATTATAAAAGATTTTGTCCTGAAGCTTGAGTTTGGCTTTTTTCTTGCTTTTTTGTTTTTGGTTTTTTTTTCCCTCTAAGGAGCTGTGCTTAGAAGCAGCTGCCTTGATTTACTGTGCTTCATGTGACTTGTGCCCGAATTTCATCTCAGCAATGAAATCCAGAATGAGTTGAAATTCCTGTAGCTTTGTTGAATCCTTCCCAGCTAGCAGTAATCAGGTGGATATTTCTGTGAAATATTTTAAATATTTGGAAGGGTTCTTAGTGGTGAAACTGCTTGTGCAAATATCCAAGATCGCATTTTGCCCTCATCCCATACAGTTCTTTCAGCTGCGTAGCAGAAAGCTGTACAGACATTTTAGATCAGGTTTTTWAAATGTTCTCGAGTTCATTCTTCCCATCTCAGGCATGGGAGGGCACAGACAAGATTACATCAGCCTTTTTGATTTCTGCATTTCAGAAATTTAGCCCCCAGTCTTTATTAAATGTTCTGTTTAATATCATTCTAGCTCACATAGTCATAGTTCATCCTTCAGWCTTGACTGCAAAACAATTTAGGCTGGGATTGCTTGAGTCAGTTGATTGTCATCTGTCACAAGGAAGAGAATTTATTTCTGTTCTGCTGTCAATCTGTAGGTGTTTGGGTTGATTGAAAGAGAGGAGGGGAAGCTCTTTGCCTTCCTCCATCTCTGAGCTGTGGTTACTGGGCTGAGTAGAAAGAAAAAAAGGTTCTTTGGTTTCTGGGATTGCTGTGATCTCCTCCACCACCCATTGCAATTTCATTGTATCCTAGTTTTCATCTGGAAAAATAGGTCAGAAATTTACATTGGTAACAGAAGAGCTTAGGTTGGGGTTCATTCAAAGAATATWGTAACTGCAGCCCCTCTCTAGGTTACCATTGAAAAATCCCAGGGCAGGCTCCATGAGAAATCTTTCCCTTTCTAGCATTACAATTTGGAATGGTTGTATTTAAAAAAAAAATTTAAAACGCCCACAATTTTTTTTTCTGTGGAATCTGACATCTTTTAAAGATATGCAAATAGTGCAAGTAGTGCATAGAAATAAAATTTCTGCTGTAATGTAAATGTTTAGACAAAATCAAGAACAAAAGATGACACATTTTCTGCTTTGATCCTGTTTTAGGGCAAGCTTTCCCTGCTTACTTGCCCATAGAGGATGAATATCTTTCTTTGCTCTGACTCTATTCTTGAGACAGAAACAGGGTTTGTTCCTAAAACCCAGCATCCCAAAGCATTCCCCATTGCCCACCATGAAATCTAAAGAAGGCGTCGTTTCTTTGATTCGAGCAAGGCTGAAGAGTTGTAGCTGAGGGCAAAATTTGGCTTGTGGTTGGTTATTTTCTTAATTTTTTTTGTAGTTTGTGACGGGCAGTGCTGTTCCTCTGCACGGGGGAAGTGTTCCTATTGTTGCAGCAATCACAGTGGCTTTGTGAGGGTCGCTGCCAAGGAAGTTGTTAATTTTGGCTGAGGTGCTCTGTTTAATCCCCAGCAAGTTTGGAGCTCCTATGGAGTCTGTTTTGGCTGTGCTGTAGGGTTGTTTTTCTGTGCAAATATGCAGTTCTGCAGGTTATTTTGCTAGTTTGGTGTTTGATGGGGAAAATTTTCTTATTGTGTAACAGGCAGATTAGCARAGGGTTTTATGGCCAGAATTGCCTGTGGTGGTATTTTTGAACGTCAAGAAGGAGTTTTATTTTGTGTTCAATACTGCTGCCATTGTCCCCCTACACTGGGGATAGTATTTCAGAGGGAAATATTTCCTCATTGGCATGAGGCAGCAGACAGAGGATTTTAAAAGCCAGGCTGGAGGCTCGTTAGTCTGTGTTCATTAGGAATTGTGATTTCCACCTCAATTCTTGGGAGTGCAGTGCTCAGTGTGACTGTCCCAGCAGACAGAGCCATGCCTTTGGTGGGATGCAGTCACTGTCAGTGACCCAGTTGGGAAGAGAAGATTCATTCTTGGTGTTGTCAAACTCTGCTTTTTGTCAGTGCAAGGAGGAGTTGTGAGGTTCCTTCCCCTGTCCTTGTTTGTGGTGCTCAGGCTCCCACTTTGCCTGACTGTGAGAATCAGGCTCCCTTAAGTCCTGGCACCTTTCTGAGAGGAAATCTCCTCTCTGTAAATACCAGGTGATGTAATTTTACAGGTGCTATCAGACACTCTCCTGAGCTGCTGTTTCACACCTTAAGACATGTGGATATCTCAGCTGTGCTGCTGCCCATCCCCTGTTCCTGCTCTGAGCTGGGGAAACCTGTGGAGATTTTATGGCCGTGTCACCTGAGGTGCTGGTGACAGCAAGGTGCAGCTCTGCAGAGTTCCATCTCATCCTGAATTCCTCAAATTGCCAAATTCCTCAGCCTGGAGAGAGCAGCCCTTGAGTGTGGCCAAGGCTGGCCAGGCAGGGGGTCCCAGGAGGAGAAATGAGAGGGACAAAGCAGGAAGCAGCACCCAAATTAATGGAAGGGATTRAGGGTTAGGAAATTCCATGGATCCCAAGTATTGCACAAAATGATGAGGAGAGTGAAGAACACCGTTGTTCCTGGGAAAAGATTAGCGTTTGTTGGCAAAGTTTGTGGCGAAAAATAAACATCAGCCAGGAGGAAACCTGGAAAGTGGGAGTCAGGAGCTCCAAGAACATTTTAGAAGGAACTTTCAGTCTCCTTGACCAGAAGGTGGAGGGCTGGACACTGCTTTGTTTATCTGCAAAACTCTTACTGTCTTCCCAAACCCCCATAGTGTTGGAGTTGCTGTAACAGAATAGCAAAAGGSAAGCTGCCGAAAATAAAAAGAAAAAATATTTTGACACAGAAATAAAGCAAGTGGAAAGGATGAAAAGAGAGCGCTCCAAGAGGAGGTGCTGTGTGTGAGTGGTTTGTTGTTCCAGCCGATCCAGCTCGGGTTCTGTGGTTATGTCATTGTTTAATTTGGTTCCTTCAATCCCTGCTGGCCATGGCCATCCCCTGATTTTGGGAGATGCACAAAGCGCCCGCTGGAGATGTCAGACAGCTGATGGAGAGGGGGCTGCTGTGTTTTACTAAGAAAGCCCTTTGCTGCCTTCTGATGGACCCACTGCGTGGTCACAGTAGGAGCTCGCTCAGATCTTCAGCCAGTGAAGTAGGAGTTGTTTTTGCTGTCTTCCAGCAGTAGCTGYGAAAAGCAGAGGAAAAACAAACCCAACGTGTCACTTATCCTCCGTTTGTCCCTTGCATCCAGGATTTGATTTTCCTTGTTGGTTGCTACTGATGTTATTTTCTGTCTTCCATCCCGATGAAAAATATAGATCCAAACAATAATGGAGAGGCAGGGAGGATTGGGTGCCCTTACATTTATTTTTAAAACACTTTTTAGCCCAGGTGACTTCATTATGTGCATCTGAATTCTTCCACATCTGCACCTTATCCATGTGATAGCAAGTACCTTTGGTTAAAGAATAAGCTGTGAATTTCCAGATATTTTGGAGTATCCTGTCCCATGGACAGTAGGATAGTGAAGAGTCAAGGTGAAACTAGAAGGTCAATAGATGTGGGTTATGGCCAGGACATCTCTGAATAATGGGATTAAATTTATTCCTAAATCACGGTGATGTGGAGGCAGAACATTTCAGTTATCCTTTGCTTTATTGTCCCAGTGAATCAGGATGACTAGAGATTTGATTTTTTTTTGATTTTACATTCTGAAAATGTGATTTTCTGGAGTTTATACAGGGRTTTTGTTCTGTTTGTCTTCAGTTATTCAGGGAGTGGAATGATGGGGTTTTTTTGCTATTTATATATGATTTTGTCTTTAAGGACAAATAATGAGGGATAAACTTCTAGGCATAAATTCAAGTGTAGCAGCAGTGGGAAGGCACTTAGAAATGGAAAAATTGTGATACACTCATGCACAGCAATTTTTAAAGAATTAGAATGTCTTAACAATTGTATCTAAAYGTGGATAATTTCAATCTCTACCTTTGTCAGGGGAGCCATAGCTGTTTTATTATTGGTCTTTATTAGTTTCCTTGTAATGAACAGAAATTTGAAATATTTAACCTTTAGAAATCTCCAGGAATTTGTAGGCATAATTAATGATCKTCCATGGTGTTTTACAGGTTCAGTATGGTATGATTGACTGTTTCGAATACAAATTTGGGKTTTTTTTCACAAGTTTTTTATTCCAAAGGGCTCCCTTTTTTGCCCAGTTTGGAAGTGGTGCTGGGAAAAGTTGTGTAAAGTGCCATGTGTGATGCAGGATTTGCCTTTCCCAGTGTCACATCTGTCAGCCAGCAGCAGCCTGGCAGTTTATCMATGACCCTGCCCTGGGCTGGGCTGCCTTTCTGACAGACTGAAAAGCTGCATCAAACTGGATTAGGCAGGAATTTGTCCCAGGTCTAATTTTATTCAATATTTTCATTAAGGACTTGAAGGATGGAGTAAGGATTGAGGTTTATTAAATTATAGTCCATATCAAGCTCTGATAGGGTTGAGAGTGCTTGATGGGTCAGGGAAGGAGAGCTCTGAAATGGCCTTCAAGGAAAAACTTTGATCAAGGCAAGAGCCACGTACTGCACTGCAGCTAGTTGTTCTCAAACCTTCTGGTTTTTTTAAATAATGTGGTAATTCTGGGAGGAATAGTAGATTACAAACCCCAAGAGTCAAGGAAGGAGTTTCAGGTGCAGCAGGAAAGTGGAGATGATCTTCCCAGCAATGAGGGGAGTAAGATGCTGTGGTAGTTCACCCATCTGAGAAGTTTGCAGGTTACCATGATCCTGGGGCAGAGTTAATTTATTTAATTTTCATTTATTCTTAAAGAATGGGCTAGGAGCCATCTCAGAGCAATGCTTTGGGCACAGATGATGGTGTTTCAGTGTAGGAGGATGGACTCTGGCTGTGTCACATCCCCTGTGCTCCTGCTTTCTGTGACTCAGCTGCTGCGTGACATCTGCAGCTTTAGGTTTGTTCWTGTACAGGGAGTTTATTAACTTAGATTTCTGCAATTCCCTGAAAGCCTGCATGTGTTCCTCTTGCTGTCTGAAGCTTTGACATCGGCAGGCAGCTCACAGAGGAGCTGGGCTGTGTTTTGAAGAGTTCATTTTCTCGGGGGCTGTAGGTTGTGCTGTACGTGACTGATGAAAGATCTTTCCCAGCATTAAAGCCGGTCACAGCCCCGATAAATCTGGAACAAATTCTCAGAAAGCATGTCGTGTTATGACTGGCATATCTGTGAGCGTGGAGCTCTGCTTGAGAATCAGACTCAAAAGTTTGCAAAGTGCTGGTGCTGATGTCATTCCCTTGGAATGGAAAGGCTGTTGAAACAGTAAATACTTTCTGTGGCCAGAAGCTAAGGCTTGAGCTGGACCTTTTCCTCTCTTTGGAGGAAAGAATGCAGAACAAACCTAAAATGTGTATTTGCAATGGGAAAATCTTAATTAGTTTAGAGATTTTAGCTATTTCAGACCATTTGCATACACAGCTGCTGTTCATGCAAACATGTAAACTATTGATGGAAACTTCAAGCTTACCTTGAACTGACTTTTTTCCGTTTTTTGAAAGCTGGGCTTGGTGTTCAAAAGTATGGTTGGAAAGAGCTGAAAATTATATTTGTACTGTACGTGCAGAAAGGAACATAGACACAGGCTACCAGAAGCACAGAATAAAAAGCTTTAGTTCAGCAGGACTTGACACTGAAACCCTGTTAGCACCAAACAGCTGCTGGGAAAGTGCTTAATCTTTAGGGGCATTTACTCCTGGTTGTATCTATGGAGTTTTGTTTATGATTCAAAACTCTGAAAAAAAAAAAAAAAAAAAGAGAGGACTGAGACACAAACCTCGATGTGGTCCAGATCTTTCAGCTTGATTTTCTGCAATAAAAGATGAGTGTGAAACATTGGATCCAAAGAACCCACAGCCTGGGAATTGGAGTTTAATGCTGGAGCTTGGGAGTGCTGTAAYATCCCTCAGACAGGGAGATTGACTGGGTAACTCAGAGTTTTGTGCTGTCCCTCACAGGACCCCATCGAGCATTCATGAGGAATTCATCCCCACCCCCAGCTTCCTCCTAGGAGGAAGAGTTTTGCCATGACAGATGTGGGGAACAGATGTTGGGAGGAAAAGTTAAAATGGGACAATGACCTGAGGTATGGGTTGGGCTCTTCCTCACWGTGACTGAGCTCCTGTTCCCCATGGCACTGGGGAAAGCAGCTCCTGCTGCCTGTCCCTGCAAGCCCCAGAGCTTTCCTGTCTGATATTCAGGGTTCAATTCAGGTGAGGGAGAGGAAGGGACAGAGACTGAAATGCAAATCGACTGTCTGTTCTTCATGGATGATCAGTCCTTGGTAGGTGAATCATGCTCAGCCACCCACCACCTTTCCTGAGCAGTTCTAGGTAGATTTTTTGAACCCGAATCTGCTGTTTTGCATCAAGGCTTGCCCATTTCTTGCTGCTGTTCTCCCCCACTTTCCCACCACTGTTTTCCATCTGTGTGTCCGGGGGTTGCTCATGCTCCTTGTCCCCAAATGCTCCAGTGAGTTAATCTAGAACACAGCCCTCGGTGACTGCTGAGTAACAGCAGAGAGAAAAGCCTGGAGAAAARCCTTCAGCAGCTCTGTGTTATCAGACAGGACATTATCAGATGGTTTCTTTCCTTTTCTCTCATCCTCTATTGCAGAAAGCTTTCTGCTCTCTGTTGGCTCAGAAGGAAGATGTTGATTCTTGAGTGAGGTTGGCAGGTCAGTCCCTATGAGGAGGGATTTGGGACTGGTCTCGTTCTCCTTAGCTTAGTCTAGCTCAGGAGACTGTGAATAATTATGTTTATTACAGAAATGAAGTCAGCTATCCATAGAAGTCTGAGATCTTTTTTTATGGCTCTTGAAATGGGAAAGGAAGTATTTGAAATACTGTAAATACTGTAATACTTGATAACCACTCCTGAGGTCCCCTTTCAGCCTGAGCAGTTCACTGAATTTATTACAGACATCAGTTGGGGGTATTTATTGCTTTCTGCCTTTAATTTAATATTTGCTTTATTTTCACAGGGCATTATTTGTTCTGTGTTCCCCATTGCCCCTCTCCCTCTCCCCAAAGTCTGTGAAGACGACTTCTCTTCTTCCAGCTCTAGCTTATCTRTGCAAACACCTGGTGGCATAAATGTCCATATTGACCCCATAAATGTCCACGTGTCTGTAATAACCTCAGGCTTCTGTATCTGGTACCCAGAGCCTTCTCTGTGTGGACAAGATCCATAGCTGGGACATCAGTGGGAAAGATTTCCTGAGTAGGACTGTTCATTGACAAGTTTGAAGTACTTAAATTATTATTTATTTGCTGGGTGTACCCACCTCCCTTAGGTCTTGGAGTGAGTTCCTGTGCCTGGAGCAGTTTGAACCCTGAGCCCTGAACTGCAGAGCAGTCACCTTTCATGGGAGAGGGAAGTGAGATTTCTTTGGGCTTTGGGGTTTGTTTTCCTCTCCTGCTCAGTGCGACAGAGCATCCTTTCTAGAAAGCAGAGAGAGGAAGGAAAATTCAGTCCACATGTTTGGGATTTAAGGTTGAGAATGATTCACGCTCAGCTTCTGGGGGTTGTAATTAGGGGTGACATAATAACCATAAACTTTCGATAAAATAGTAGCAGCTTTTTTGTTGCACTCTGAGCTGCAGAAGCTGCTTCTGATTAGGATCCCTTTGAGATAAGCCTGCAGGATCTCCACAGTTTGCAGATCTGGCTCCAGGCTTTTTTTTGGCACAGTTCAACTTCTTTACTGATGCCAAAAGGAACCCTGAATTCTGAAACACCCCAAATTTTGACATTTTCACTTGGATCAGCACCTCTGCCTTTTCCTTGGCCATTTTAGTCCATCTGTGTMGTTTTGAAGTCAGTATTATCTGATTCTGGTTCAATCCTGCCAGTTTGTGCTCTTTATAGTGCTCTGAGGGTTATCTGCTATGCAAGAAAAACAATCTTGCTATCCTCCACGTCTCCTGAAATATTACTACTCCTTTCTTTTCCAAGTGGCTGAGACTAAAAGGAATCCAGGAATGTGTGCAGCAGGAGATCTGTCATTCCCACTCCACACCAAGGTGCATTCTTGTAGGGAGAGATGGGCATTTACACTGGAATTCTGCCACCAGCATCCAGCCAATTCTATTTTTTGGCAGTCGAGCACATGGAATTTTTAAAAAGAAGATGTACTTTTTTAAAGCAGGTCACAGACAAAAATAAAGACACATTCTTGGGCTACGAGAAGTAGGTCAGGTTTTGGGGGAATCATTAGTGAAAGCTGTTGATCTGATCCCACCTGTTTATTAATGTTTTTTGCTTCCTGTGCCAAGTACGTCTGGCTCATTTTTGCTTTAGGTGAGATATGTTCTTCTGCTTCGYTGAGCAAACTTTTTGCATTAACATTTTAAAAAAGAAAAATATAAAGAAAAAAACCCCAGGAAAATATGTTCCTAGTTTTCCATTAGAGAATACTGTAGTGGAAAGTGAGGCCTCTCTGTGCTGTCGTCCAAAAGGAATAAAGCTGCTTTGTGTCACCTCATTACTCTAAGCTGATGTTTTACCTCGAGATTGTTTTT
>NW_026623340.1:1290169-1316451 GCF_030028575.1 Malurus melanocephalus | reverse complement strand
TCTGAATGCAAATCACAATTAATAGCAGGGCTTATGGAGGATGTCTCTACAAATAGTCTCACTTCTCTGAATATCTACAATTGCTGGAAGTTTCATTCCCTCCTTCTTCTCTTTTAATTTTTCTGTAACATTAATCCATGTAACTGCATGCCTTAAATTCACAAGAGCAAAACAGTTGATGCTCACATGCAGGTAATTCTCTCACTTTCCCTCCCCTATTTTTATTGCTATAACTGAAATTTTTTTTATTTTTGATAATTTATTTCTCCTCTTTCCACTTTCTCTGTTTTACAGAATTCGACTCAGAAACRAAAAGGGTTCAAGACATTCTTTCTGGAATGGAGAAACCACAGGTATGTGATCCCAGATTGCCACACAAAGGTACAATAGCAAAGGTGGTGAGTAGATTGTGGTGATTTCACACAGAGGGGAACACTTCTGATTTTTTTCCTTGGTAGATTGTTGCCACTGTGTATGTCTAACTCATTTTGCTGAGCTATAAATCTGAAGGATCTTTTGTGCTCATGGGTGTTTTAGGGCTCTGCCCAGTCCAGGAATTGCACCAGTTTTCTGTTTCCAKAGGACAATTCCCAGTATTCAAACTGTGATGGGGAACTCAGTGCACTGGGGTGACATACGTAGCTCTTACCCCCTCTCCCCTGGGTTTAATTTTATTTGTCATGACCAATTTATGTCTTTAATCATGATTAAATTAAGCTAATTCTATTATTCAATGGCAAATTACTATAGTCTGTGTTTGTCTGAGCCATAAAAGCCCATGAGTTGTAATGGAGTTGAATCACCCTGTAAATAACCCTAATGCTGAGTGTGACTGCAGTCAGGTGAGGTTATTAATAAATCAGGTTGTAAACCCTTTGAATGTCATGTTTTTCTAGTCTGGTGTGTCAAATGAAAGCCAGAAGAGTTCTGTAGGTCTGAATGGATGGTCCTGGRGGAAGCAGTCATGGGGCAGAGGGAGACAGAAATCCCAAAGCACAGCCCTTCTCCTTTGCTCTCTCAGGGCTCAGGCCTTTCCTTGTTCAGCTGGGGACAGACAGGGAACAAATAACCAAATAAATAAAAAATAATGCTGGAAAAATTAAAAATAGGCAAAAATAATTTTCCTTTAATCATACCAAAAATAGGATTTTTTTAAAAGAAAATCTACACTGAGACAAACACTGGTTCAATAATAATGACATTTACTGAGGTGATGTTGGGAATTATCTATTATTCTCTCTCTGTAACTTTGACATTTGTGAGTAATTAAACTCACAGGACTCTCACAATTCATTAATTGCTATGAATGATTATGTGTGTGTTTAGTCAGTATTACATCTGATAGAAATATATCATATTATGCATAAACAATCATCTTGGTCGTGTTTCTTGGCAAATCTTAATGCTTCTACAAGTGAGAAATAAAACAATGTATAGAAAAACAACAGAGAAAAAAGAAATTTTGTGAAACAGAGGAGACACAGAGAGGTGAGTCAGTGGCAAAAGGGGGATGCTGTGTCTGCAGCACATRGATTTGATTTGTCCAAGTGGGCAGCTCCCTCCATCCATGGGGGGAACCCAAATGAAGGGAWGGAGCCATCCAAAGGGATCAGCCTTGTGAGCATCTCCTGCAGGAGARCTGTCCCTGGGGAGTGTCTGCATTGCACAGGTACCTCTGTGAGTACAAAATATACACACACTTTTAGAATTATTCYTTCCTAAAAAGTCTGTTTTCAATARTGTTACCTGTTGGAGAGATGTGCAGCCAAGCTGTAAATTTAATCAGAGCTTTGTCCCTCTAACAGCCAAAATTTTWAAAAAAACACCTTTTGCTTTTATTCCCCCTTGCTTTTGTGTAAACTGAAATGTGTTT
This sequence comes from Malurus melanocephalus, assembly GCF_030028575.1. NCBI lineage: Eukaryota > Metazoa > Chordata > Aves > Passeriformes > Maluridae > Malurus > Malurus melanocephalus. The sequence continues at coordinate 1,314,578 of NW_026623340.1, read as the reverse complement.
TTAATTCACCTTATCACAGACAAAGTGAGCATTCTCTGAAACAAATACCTTGCAGAGGGGAKGGAAACTTGACTCTGGGTTTCCAAAGTGTCTGTGTCTGACGTTTCTGTGGCTGTTGGGGGGCTGTCCCCCCGTGGGGAATCACCACAKCCCTGTCAAAGCCCAGCTCACACATCAGCCTTCCTTTCCAACATCAGCCTSCTCCCGCTGGCTTGCTCTGCAGAGAAACTCATATTTAATCACGGGGGGTTTTTGCCTAAAATTGCAGGATTAGAGCCATAATTTAAAAGCAGAATCTTGACCCGGTAATAACCGTGAATTCGTTTGACCCCCGAGTCTTTCAGAGCTTGCCCTCGAGGGAGTAAATGAATGTTGCTCACAGTGTCGTTCTCACACACACAATGAGCCCCTGAGCTGCACGGTGCCTGTGAATGCTAACCCGGAATTTGAAAGATAATGAAAGTTGCACAGAAACATTTTTCATTACCTGAAAGACGGGAAGGACCCGATACTCATCAGTCTTGTAACCTTATTGAAGTGGTGCAGGAGCTGGATTCTTTCCCAGGGGCTTTTATGGAATAATTATTTACACCACCGAGTTTTGATAGAGCAGAAAGGAGGCATTTACTGTGTAAACTGAGAAGTTTTCAGAAACTAATTAACTGTGCTTTTCACCAGACGTACAGAACTCCTTGTGGGAGAATCTTTTGTTAGGTCTCAGCTGAAAGGCCCAGCCAGTCCTCTTCAAAGCAGTGCAGTGATTTTGGGGACAGATGAGACAGGCTGGGGGAACTCAGAAGCAGCACTAAGGTTTACCTGCCCAGCCTGGGAAGAGCTGCTCTGGCTGGTTGTATTTTGGACAGATGGAATTAGGACACTGTTAATGAACAGTAAGCTGGTTTTTATTGACAGGGACATATTTCTGTCTGCAAGTTCAGAAGGGCCGTGGTGGTAGCTGGGCTGTTTTTTGCAGCATGRAGAGGGCTGGTGCAGGTCTGTACCTTTGGGAAGGTGGAAAAGTTGGAGGTAAAGATACTGAGCTGCTTTGCCAAGTGCCTGCTTGTAATTGCCWACATATCATAACCCCATTTATTTAATTTGCCCTTTTCCACAGCAAAGCTAGTGCTTCCTGCTCCAGGTAGGAGTTCCTTGGTAAACTGAGTGGTGGCTTTGGCTGCTGAAGGAGATCTTGGCAGGTAGCTGTGATGTGATATCAGCCTGTTGGTCAGCAGATAGCTTTATCTCCAGCCACACAAACAAACCCGTTCCCAGCTGACGTGCGCAGCCCGGGGAGGGAACACATTTGCCTTTTCTGCCTTATCTCTCAGACAGTGACCCCTCACTCGCTTTCCTCCCCTTGCTGTGTGTGCTCAGACCGGTATTTCACCATTTCTGGTGTTGTTTTTAAACTCCAGCAGCATTTGCTGTGTACCTRTGAGCTCCAAGGCAGCCAGAGCCGCTCCGGGTGCTCCTTCCCTCGGGAATTCATGGAGCAACTGCTTTTGGACTTTTATGCTCTGTCTGTGTGCTGACCTCACAACAACAACCTGACAGTTCTAGCACCACAAGATACTTTCTCTTTATTTTGAGAAATCTAAGACCTAACTTTTAGCAGATTGCCCAAGTTCACGGAGGGCCAGAGCTTTGCCGTATGCGGAATATATACGTGTGTCCTTGGGAGTAGTCATAGAGAAAAACATTTCAATAGAACATTGGCAGGATATCGTGCCTCCAGCTCCAAGTCTGTCTGAATTTATGAAAAACAATTATGCAAGCATATTTCCATAATAAAAGAAACTGCATGTTGGTGGGCTGAGCTGGCATGATAGTAATGTCTGTTAAAAAAAAAAAAAACCAGCTAAAAAGTCTATTTGGATTTTATTATTCAGTTTTCTGATCAAAATATTATTTTAAATGCAGATTTTTGGCTCTTAGTATCTCTGCCATAATTTCATTTACGTGTGTGTGTAGATACACATATATATCTCAAAAAAATTAATTTATTTGTCTTATTTGAATCRTTCAAGTTTCTTGTAAGGTATCTGATCCAATATCAGGGTTGACAGGTCAAAGGTTTTAAAATAAGCATTGATTTCATAACATCAGAAAAATACARTAAGAAAATGCCATGAAAGCAAGAAATACCATGAAAATTTGTCAAAGCATTTGCATGTCCATATTTTTTACAAAGAAAGCTTGATATTACTTAAAACGTCTTGCCTTAAAACTTAYTTTTCACATTAGGTTGGACAAAGGTTTTCTTTTTTTGGCAAGACCTAAGTGTGCTGCTATAAATTAAAATCTCTAACTTTTGAGATCATGGTGTTTATGATGAGACACTTCATGGTGTCACCTACTTGTCAGGCTGTTAAAAATGGATTTATGACTTGCTCAGAAAGAATCTGCTTGATATATGGATATCAGAGACAGCAGTTGCAGCGCTCATCAGCTGGAAGCAATGTGTTTCCACACGAGAAGTTAAATGTTCTCCATTGCATAAAGATATCTAGAAGCTGGATTTGTAAACAGGCAGTCCCTGAAATCTGGCTGCTGATACTTCATTCCCAAATAATTTGTGGGTGAGGGGTTTCACTTGTCTCAACAAAAGTTAGGAAATGTGTAACTGAGCACCTGCAGCGCTCGTGTTACACCTTCTGAAATAACATCTTGCTCTTCGTGTTGCAAAAATCTGTCAGAATTATAGATGTAGTGCAATTTGTTACATAGGGAAAATAAAGAATATAAAATCTCAGTGTTTGGCTCTTCAATATGGAGGCTAACTAAAAAATATTCTTTATATATTCACTATGATTAAGAATAAAAAACATCATTATGATGACAAGTGGAGAGTTTTGGTGGAAGAGCATTTGAGGCTCTGGAGATGCTTTSAGGCTTCCCTGGGATGTTTCAGCAGGCTTGTATGAAAATGTGCTGCCTTTCCCAGATAACCAGTGCAGCTCTTGCATTTTATTTATTTTTCTTTTGAGACAGTGGCAGGGGGTGTTTTTCATTCTTCTTTTTGGCCTCATAACAGAGTTCTGCTCTCTAGGATGCTGCTGCTGTGTGCAGCTGATGWGCCAGTGGTTCTCCTGCTGACCAAGTGATGCTAATTCTGTAAGCTGGGTGAACCTGGCTCTCCAGGACAATACAGTGCCACTGGTGGAGTGATAAAATTATTTTGGTGCAGCGGTTTTAGGTGTTTTTTCCATGTTTTATTAAAAGAGATTCCTCACCTGTCTGCCAAGGAAGTGTCCTGCTCAGGGGTGGCTGCAAATCACACACAGTCCTACTCTCAAAACAAAAAGTGATTGATTTGCCATGTAGCTTTTAATTGATAAGTTGGACTTCTATTATGAATTTCCCTTGTGCTTTTGAGCCAGAATAACTTTTCAGCTTGAATTGGCTTTTTCTACTTATTTGCAGTTGGATTATTGTGGTTTCAAGCAGCAGGAAGGAGCAGGATGACTGAAAAAGCCATCGGATTTTTTAGCAAAGCTCCCCAACAACAATTTTAGGAAAATAATTGTGTACAAAACAATTTACAGGATAAAGTTCTACTTAGTTTCACTCAGTTCAGCAGCAGGTACCTTCAGAGGCATCCTCTGCTGGATGCTCAGACAGTGACGAGCCATTTCACTGCAGGGGAGCCTCTCTCTGTACTCCTCATCCTCAGAGATTATTTTATACCATGAATCTGTGTTTTTGTTTGTGTTGTTGATCATTTCTGACCTTACACTTTCCAACTCCACCTTTGAGATTTCCATTTCACAACAAACCGATTGTAAAGATGCAAGCAAAAAGCAAATACTTAAGGAATAGTGCTTTTTTCTTTTTTTTCCTCAGACGAACTGATGTTTCTTTTTACAGGTTACAAATATTCAGGCAAGAACAGTTTTGCTCTCCTGGTCACCTCCCAGCGGCCTTCTCAATGCAGACAGACACAACAATGGTTTGCCTTACACCTGTACCTACGAGGTTGCCTTATCAGATAAAGGGAGGGATGGAAAATACAAGATCATTTACAGGTAAAACCATCATTTTTACCTTTTTTTTTTTGTTTGTTCATTAGTAGTAAATTTTCTGAGCTTTTTGAGCTGGTTGAGTGCTTGTCCCCATCCCTCCCCTCCAGCACGTGGCAGCTCCTGCCTGCGATGCCATCACTCCCATTGCCAGTGAAAAGGTTMCTTTTTCTTTTATGTTAAGTGTACACCACGCAGGCAGGAGAGTSGCCTTTCTAATGGGCTAATTTTGTGTGGACTTGCAGAATTTAGAATGGTAAAGCTTATTATTGCAGCTAACGAGCAAAATTTGAGGGCTTTGCTGCTTTGCAGTGTCTTGGATGAGCAGAGGAGGGAGTGCAGCAGTCAGTAGATTACAGAGGCTCCCCAGAAAAACCCGAATCCTTGGCTCTCAGCAGCCCTCAGTAAAAATTGTGAGGGATTTCTCTGTGTCTCCTTGCAGTGATCCTCTGAGCTCATTCTGTGATCAAGCACATATGGTGTTGTGCCTTTCTTTTCCCCCGCTAATGACGTCTAGGAAAGAGAATTTGGAGATGTGACCTTGGCTGTTGTGAAATAGCTAATCCTTCCCAAATCTCATTAAATAAAGTCCAGGTGATAGAGCATTTAAGGAATTACCTCTTGAGACCAAGCCATCTCCTTTCTTAAGATGTCCTGTGAGTTAGGGTATTCCTCTTGGTATGCTAAAGGCAAGCCTTGGATAATGCAAAAAGGGTGYATTAACCAGGAAAAGGCTGCCTGATTTTACTTTTTTATTTTCCTGGCATTTCCACCACCTGTTTTTTGAGCCAATGTGAGCATCTCTGCAGTTAAATATGTGCTGCTGAGCTTTTAAAACGGGAAGGACGCTTTCTAGTACTCCTTGTGCTCGTTGGTGTGGTGGCTGCACATTTTCTCCTGGTTATGAAATGTTGTGCATCTGTTTTAAAGCTGCTGGTGGTGATGTGTCTCCTGCTGCTGGCCAGAGCTCAGCCTTCAGCTTGGTGTGCTATGTTCCATCAGGAGCAGCAGTAATTGTTATTACTACAGGCAAAAGAGAGCCTGCAATATGTTGAAGACATTGTCTTTGCAAGGAGGTGCACTCGTTTCAGAGGGGAAAAACTGGATTTGCAGAGCGCTGGATTATATGAAATAAAAAAATAAAAGGCTTTCTGGTGGATTTCTGGCAACCCAGCAGGCATGTGCTTTCTGGTGGATTTYGTTCTATTGATTTTGAGACATCTCCCTGTGTTTGTCCAGCTAGCTATGAAATATTTCTTTATGCTAAATTGAGAGCTTTCTTGTTTCCCATATTGTAATAAAATCATGAATAAGCCAAGCTCTTACATGAGATGGCTATTACTTATTAAGCACTGACCCRTACCTTAATCTTCACAGAATTGGCAACACATGACTGAGCCCAGTGTTCATTTACCAGCAAACAAGCCAGAAGGAAAAAGAATAGCCCTAACTATGCTGGCTGCTTTTGAAATTAATAGATTGTATGCTGGGTTTTTTTTTTTTTTTCCCTAAAATGTCTAAAGCACTTTGCTTTAAGTTTTCTTGGCATTGAAGGAGAGCTGTTTGGGTGTTAATTAAATGCCTCCTTGCCGTGGTCCTCACAGGGAGTGTGGTTCTGGAGGAGAAAGCAATAAGTGAAAGAGTTGTGCAAGAAATTCTGCTTCTTCCTCTGAAGTTCAATGGGTCACTTTGTGTGAAGTATTTTGAATAGGGAATATTCAGAAAGTACAACAATAATGTTTGGGTTTTGCACTTTTCAGCCCTGGGAGGGTTGAAAAGCACAATGAGCTTTATACAAATATAAGCAAAATACAAGATAGCATTGAAATGAACCCATATATTTAGTTTACTGAATAAGTTGATGTGATAAATTCTTTTCTTCTGTGCATATGGAGCTTGATGAAGTTTTCAAGAAATGTGAAATATGTTGACAAATCGTTTGTATATAATTTGCTACTATTTCTTTTTGAAGGAATTCTTTTTCTTCTTTCAAATGGTATCACTAGAAAATTACTACCTGTGCCAAGTGTGAAACTGCTTTTCACAATTTATTAATTTGTTGGGTTTGGATTTCTTTTCTGCAGTGGAGAAGAATTAGAATATAACCTAAAGGACCTTAGGCCAGCAACAGATTATCACGTCAGGTGGGTTAACATGAATAAGAATGCTAGATATAAATAATTTAAATATTAACTCTTCCATTATGTGAGAATAAATGTAGAAGTTTTTAAACTAAATATATAGTGTAGTTCAAGAATTTCATGGTCACCTCCGTAGGAGTGTTTTTCGGTGGTTTCTAAATATTTTACRATAGATTTTATCATGGACTATGAAGTGCTTTTTTGAACAGTATCTTTTCTGTTGTTGTGTCAGTATCTTTTGATATGTTTTGAACAGTTTCTTTTCTGTTGTGTTGTTGTCATTGCTGTAGTAAAAGGCAGAAAGAACTCTATGTGTCTGTATTTCTGTAGGGTTAACAGGCCTGGAGTACGTGGTATGAAAGTGGGGTATTTGAGGTTGTTTAAAAATTTGGCTTAATAAAGTGCTTCTTCAGTTCGTGTAACATGGAAAGTACTCCAGCATCCTTCCTTCATAAGTAGGCCATGCTTGGGGARGTAAATCTGAACACAGATCCATCTGACCGTAGCCATTTCAGCATTTATTCCAAGAAAAAAAATGGATTCACACTGACCTGTGTTGATACTTTCATAACATATTTCTCTTTGACTCTGAAAATGTGTTTTACACATTTATGAATGATTAACACATTCTAGGTTTGCTCTCTGATGGTTTTAACACTGTCTGTGTTACCTGCTCATGTTGCTTTTTTTTAAAAGACTTTATTTATGAACCAAGGCTTTGAATTCACATCCTGTTCACTCACCCTCAATATCCTTAAAAAAAAAATTCCTTTCACTCCTGCCTATTGTTCCCTTCTGTTTTTCCAGACAAGGGATAGGTTTGCACACCGTTTCCCATCGAGGCTGCTCTTGTTTGTAAAACTTTAAAGAACAAACACTTTGTTTCTGAGCTCTAAAAAAAAAAATTCAAGAACCAAACTGTGTCCATCTAGCTCTGACATTATAGATTCTTTTGATTTTTAAAGGTAGTTTGTAGTGGAGCACTGAAATKAATTTTGCAAGTAAAAGCACAAGACCAGAAGGAACTTCCATAAATAAGGRAAAGATGCTGCTCCCGAGTTGGGCAGAATTCTTGGCTTTAGCAGCAAAGGGATGGTAACAGGGAGGAGAGAAGGTTGCAAAACACTKTTGAGCTTCCTTCTGTGGGCTTTGAACATCTCTTTTGAAGCCAACTTCAAACATCAGCGAGGTCACCATGTGCAGCTGGGCTGAGGTTTTGGTCATTTTTAGGGGCGTTGTGGGTTTTTGCCACAGGTTCTGTCTGACTTCTTCCCTCTTACCTACAGTTCCCTCCACCTTCCTGTGGGTTTGCCAAATTATAGCTCATTTGTGAGCAGTTCACARTGACTTCTGTTCAGAAAGAAGTGTCTCAGTACAAAAGTCAGGCTTGCAGAGCAGCAGCAGGTGTTTGTGGTGGAGCAGGCTGACTCTGGACAAGCCGCTGTTTGCTTTCCTCCACAGCTTTTTTTCTTTTTTTTTCCTTCACCAAAACTGCATTATRTATTAATGACTGTGAAGAAATAAATCTGTTGAGTAAAGAAATTTATGAGGCCAGCAGTTCCTGGGCAGATCGCCCTGGGTCTCCTTGACCTTGGCAGCATCTCTTGGGGCTTTGTCTCTGCTGGACAAGGTGCTCATTGCTGCCCTGCTGGGACAGCCTGGAACGCTGTGCTTTCACTGAACCACCACCTGCTTTCCCTCAGGTGTGTTGTTTTGGTGCCCTTAGGGCTGTCTGTGCTCAGTTTTGCAGAAGATGCCCCTTGAGCTGTTTTTTCACACCATTTTATTTCCCTTCTGCTGTGGCTCACGCTCATTCCCAGCACATGCACACAGCCCTTGCCAGATGCAGACTCAATTAATTAATTGCATTTCTTGTCCCTGCTGCCTGCTAACAGGTGATGTGTAAAGCAGCACCAGATTTCTTGTCTGCCTCMCCCAAAAGGTTTGATTCTACGTAGGTGGCCATTGTACATGAATTACTCTTATCTACTGAAAACAAATTTAGAAATTGCCCTTTCTTTAGGTCTGCATTCAAGCCCTACAATAGCTACAGCCAACTCAGAGGTCATTGTCTGGTCATGGCCTGAACTTTTTTYATGAGTAGAAGACTTCCAATTTGCACTTTTCTTTTGCTGTATGGAAAATGTGAAGGGAAAAAAGAACGTCATTAATTTTTCGGAGAAAAGCACCTCGTGAGGAAGTGCTCAGCTATATCCTATTTGCTTTCCCATTTTATTTGGTATTGTATGTTCTATGCTAACATATAGAGGATTTGCCTGAAATCTGATTTGCTTTGAGGATTTTTAGTTTATCAGARCAGTGTTGYTGAGCTTTATTAGTTCTGATCCATRGAGGTCCACTAAGTTTTGATGGCTGAGTTCTGTAGGAGAAGATTGTACCCAAGGAAGGAGACCAGCAGATACCAGCATTCAATGTGGTATTAATGTGAAATAAGTGTAAACCAGGCATTAAAGTTGATACCTTTTTCTCTGTTATATTTTAAAGAGGATTTTAGCACAGTGTGTAGGAGCCTGGCAATAGGCAAATAGTGGTGGGAAGAAAAGATAATGTAGATAACTCAATGATCTATGGGAATATTTGTGTAAAACACTCTTTCTCTCTGCTGTAAATTTGTTTTGAATTTTTGTGTAAAGTGAAATAAAATAAGGATAGCCATTGGTGTGTGATAAGTGAAATTAGGGGATGGTGTCGCAGTGGGTGCTTTGGTGGTGAAATGCTGTGGCTGAGGCAGTGCCACTGTGACTGTCAGCACATTTATAACCCCTCTGAATGCTSTTTCCAGGGTATATGCAATGTACAACTCAGTGAAGGGATCCTGCTCAGAGCCAGTGAGCTTCACCACTCACAGCTCAGCACCAGAGAGTCCCTTCCCACCCAAACCCTCGCACAGGACCAAAAGCTCCATAACCTTACAGTGGAAGGTARGTGACACTTGGATCAGGGGAAAAATACTGACAGTGAGCATGAATGTTGGAAATAATTGAAAGCTGAGACAGTMATTTTTCAGTAAGGGACTTGAACTTGCTGTACTCGGACAAATCCCTTCCTGTGCACTGAGTTGACTTTTAAAATGTACGTGTTTCATTATGTCCAGCTTCTTCCCAGCATTYGTTAAGAGGTTGCCAAGCCATGTGCAAAGCTTTGGTTTCACTTGAAACTGTAGTTATTTGCCTGGGGGAGGTGAAGTCGTTTTCTCTTATTCCCCAAATCACCTTTTGTTTATTTTTGTTCGTAGGCACCCATTGATAACGGTTCAAAAATCACCAGCTACCTTCTGGAGTGGGATGAGGTAAGCAGTAACTAGTGGAAATAAATACACAAATAAATGGCACTCAGACTTTGCAAGGATTTGCTGAGTAAAGAAAAATAATTCAATGCAGGAGAAAGCAGAAATGGGAAAATGAAATCCTGATGGCATTAGGTAAAGAGTTGGAAAGGTGAAAGAGGCAGCGGGGGGTAAAACTTTCCATTCAGTGTATTTTATACAGAGACAGCTGTTTCTGTACCCTTGAAATCTTTTATCACTCATTTGGTGTACTTTATCCCTTAATTAGCATTACTTATGATTTAATTACTTGTGCTGTATTTTAGAGTTCCGTTCGTGATCTCTTTCTTTCTTCTGGTTGCTGAGTGCAGAACAAACACTTGTTCCTGCCTCAGAGGAGGAGAGCCACGATCTTGCAGAGAATGTGCTCAGGGTCAAAATAAGTGTCCTTTGTGTAGTGTCAGTCAGTCCCTTCCAGACACAAAGGGAAATAAGTTCTCTCTTGAGTATCTTCCTGAGCACTGAGCTGTCCCAGTGACAAGATCATGTGCAGGATTTGTTGGAGGTGGGTTCTTGATAGTCCTCCCTCTGCCCCCTAATTACTTTGTATTTCTGCAAACAGCATGAGTTCCTTTTTGAAGGAAAAAAGTAAATATTGGGTGGCAGAAAGGGCTTGGACAGCACGTAAATAAAAAAAACCACGAGTCGGGAAATTAAGCACATGAAAGGGTGTTTGGTTGTAAAGTCTGAGAAACATCTCTTGAGGTCTTTTGTAGTCTAAAAATATTCTAAAGGGAGTATTCTGTTATGAATAGTTTTCCACCATRGCATTAGTAACACATTCCCTGCTCRTTCTGCTGCGTGTTGGGTGTTTGGAGCAGCTCACTGTGCAAACATTTATTGTGTGCACTGTCACAGTGAGGAGGGTCTGCATGATGGCAAACCCTAACCCTAGCCCTCAGAACTTTAACTAAAGTTAAACAGTAACTGCAGAATRACTTGCTGTCCCTCTGCACATCATGGAAAGCCAAAGGTTGTCACTGAAGAAGGGAAAGAAGGGAGTGTCAAGTCTGGAGAAGGAGAATAAAGAGAGATTTCTCCAAAAGGATGGGCTGGGATGATCCCATTAGACCTGGTACACCTTGGCTGTGCCCTTGTGATCCYTTCCAAGGCTTCCAGTAACTTGGAACTGAGAGAGAAATGGAAACACGGATGGTTCCGAAAGGGAAACAACAGAAGGTCTGGTCAGAAGAAAGACCATTAGCAGATAATTAATGCAGTGCAAATACTTGTAATGTTACTTTTGAGTACATGAAGAGTAGGCACAATTTTGGAGAGATAGGTAACATGGCAATTCTATAATGCTTTTGTGCTGTAAACTTTTCCATAAGAGTTTTGTCTTCAGAAAGAATGGTTATGACACCTGTTTTTCACAGAGCAAAAGTAGTTTGGTTTAGSGTAGTTCACCTGGCAATGGGAAAAAATTAAGGTGTCCAGATTCCCTGAGTCTGCCTGTTTTAATTACCTTGTTTTCTCAGTAACAAYCCTGAAATTGGAGATGATAATGGATAGCCAGCCAGCACAGATGAAAGAATAATGGTCCTGCACAAATTAATTTGGTACATCTCCAATGGTCTGACAGGACTCCTGGCTGAAATGTGGCTGTCAGGTTCTGAGACAGTTAATGCCACAGGTGTAGCTTCTCCAAAAGTTCTTTTTTTTTTTTCTGATATGGGATAGAAATGCAATTTTGATCACTGAATTGAAGCCTGCCATTAAAGCTTATTGAAGGAGAAGTCTGAAGATGCAGGCTGGGTTTGCTGGAGCCTAATCCCATGTCTTGGTGGGCTGGCAGGCTGCTGCACTCCCTTCTCTGTGCCATGGCAGGTTCTGCCTCTGCCATGAAGTGCTGTAGCTCCTGGAATTATGGCAGCTGAGCACAGAAGAGAATTCACTCTCAGTGCCCCAGCTCAGTTGTGTAAACTCCACGTAAGCAGGAGCTCTGCCCTCCCCACAATGCCACGCTGTGTCCTGGGGAAATCAAGGAATACATGGAGGGAGGCACAGGAGAAGCCTTGCCAGGCAGCGAGAGCGTGCTGCCAGATCTCAGCTAGAGCAACATTCATCAGCTGCGAGGCACAGGGTGAAATATAAACAGCAAAATCAGCCATCAGGAGGAAATTAAATCGTGCAGAGCAGAGAGGGCTTTGCAAGAGCGGAGAGCAAGAAATCCATGAGATGATCAAGGTAGAGGAGATGTGGAGAGTGGTGGAGGCATCCTGGCAAACACTTCCAGCTGTTCCCCAGTCACAGCAGTGTGTTCCCTTCTTGTGTTCCCTCCCTCCTGCAGCCCCTTGGTGCTCCCTCCTATTTAGGGGTCACAGGTTGTGTCTGGGGCAGCTCAGATCCGAGGGTGTCAGATGCTCAGCAGTATCTCACTGGTTCCTCCTGGTTTTACAGGGCAGAGGCACAGCTCACAGTGTGTAAAATGCAACCAGGAGTGYAGGTGGCATCACTTGTGTGTGCAGAAAAGGAATTGTGGCTGTAAAGCAGCAGCAGAGGTGCYGTGTTTACAGCCCCAGGATTAGGTGAGGTGGGGAATTCTAGAAGGTTATTCTGCTGCTTATGTCACTGTGCCAGCCCTGCCCAGTTTAGTTCTGAGGTTTGGGGTTTTTCCTGACCTGCAGAAGGATTGTCAATATATAAATCTATTCTTGCTATCCATTTTCCTATCCCAGTTCAAAGTAAGTGGTTTGTAGTGTGATGGTGCTCCATGTTCAATTAGAAAACACAAATGTTTTCCCTTTACTGATCCAATTCTTTGAATTGTAGTTGTAATACCTTGCTAATGAATGTTATCTCTTCAAATGTCTGAAGAACTCTGAAGGACACTTCATTCTTTAATAAGAGAGTAAAAGATCAGTTCAGCAAATTGTCACTCAGATTTGATAGATGTACCCTAGGAAAATTTCCTCTGACTCCAAAGGAGTTAGGATCAGCCCCTGGCTCAGGTATTCTGRATTTCATTGGGATTGGAACATGCTTGCACAGGTGCTGGGGTTGGTATTAGTTTTCTATCAACAGAATCAGTTAAAATTAGTAATTAAGGAAAACTTCACCTTCTGRCTCTTTTGCTGTGAACWTTGAACTTAWAAACCTGAMCYAATCAATTGAAGACTTGGTGCCAGKATTKATGATTCAGGGTAAGCAAAAGGCTAATCGGGGGAAAAAATAGCATTAAAAATATACCAAACAGWAAACATGACTGTAAAGGAGGTGATGCTTTCCCTGATGCCAGCATTCATCAAAATCAGTAAACTGTAACTGCATTGAAAAATGCTGCTGGCACTGCTGTAAGAACCAGGCCTTTGTTACTAATTAGATGTGAAATGCTCGTTGTGTGATTAAGTGGTAGTAAATAAATGTTTCTCTTGTGTATATGGATAGGGAGAGTATCCTATTCATTCTCTATGGGAAAGGGCTGGAATGTTCCTGAGCCAGAGACAGGGACATCCCTCTCACGCAGTGTGTGTCCCTGTTTTGTGTACAGCTCAAAGCAGCTTTAATTCTTATCCACTAAGCAGCTCATTTTAATTTACTCGAGAGAGGGACAGATACAATAGCACACTATTGAATGATTTGATGRTGGATAGTTAATAATGAAATTTATGTAGAGATAAATGGGGATGGTTTTGTTCTGCCACAAAGTTTTAAATTTCTCGAGGTGGCAGAAATGTGTTGTTTATCCCAGCTGGTAATTTGAGCCAGGTRTCCCAGTGGTGCTCCCCCAGAATTGGGTACAGGGAGCTCCASGTTTGTGTTTGTTCACTCCCCTGCCCTCTGTGTCTGTTCTGTGGCTGTGCCACCCTTGTGAGACATTCAGGAGGTGATAGAATTGGGGTTTGTGTGTGATTTAGGATGTTTTGTAGGTCCTTTGCTGTCTTCTCAGTGTTTGTTACTTGCATCACTGACACAGCAAATGCTCTGCAGAGATCTTGGGGCGTGTTGCRCTAATTGCTGACAGTCTGCTCCACAGCCCTGTGTCAGATTGAATTTCAGGCTGTTCCTTTTTATTGCCAGCATGGYCCAAACACAGAAGCCAGTGCTGGTGTATCCTCAGCAGATGTGGGTCGTGCAGCCTGCTCACAGATGTGCTGAGCTTTGCTGCAGCCCTTTCAGCGAGCTCTCATGCAGGACTGTGCCCCATTCCTGCCCTGCTGAACCTCCCCTGGCCCCTTCTCTTTTTGTGTTTATTGAGTGGCTCTGCTGCAGGGAACTCAGGCAACAAAACCCATTGCAAACCTCAAATCCCTTCCTCCATAAACACTCTCCAAAGACAATCGAGCACCCTGTGCTGAGTGAGTATGCAGCTTGAAATATTGCTGAAATGGCAGGCAGAGCTGTTGTTAATTGTGTTAAAACACTGTGCTGGAGCATTGTGCAAACCAGAAGGGGTTTGTGGAGCTGGACTGTCCCCATTTCCTCAGGCAGGTCCATCACAGGGTGGGCTGGGCTGGAGGAGAGAGGGAAGGCAGGGCTGGGGCAGTCTGACAGCACTCTCCCTCCCAAATCTGGGGATTAGGAATACTCACAGAAATGATACAGTGTATTTTAAGCAATTTACGAAACATTATTTGAAGGATTAAAAACTTGGATGCCGAGTGCACAAAGAATAGGAGAAGGATTCTGGGAAAGCTGTAAGACTCTTGGGTGGCAGCCAGTACCAGCCTGCCAGTTGTTCCTGTCTATAATTATGCCAGCATTAGTGCTTTCATAAATCTTGGGAGAGAAGGAGCGRAGAGGCTATTTCCAGGCTATTAATGCCAGGATAATTAGAAATATCGGCCAGCCTCTCCAATTAGTGCCAATAGAATCCAAAATACCAGCCAGTCTGAGTAATCTGAATACCAGTTGGTCTCTGAGTGAGTCTGGGGAATGTACAATACCACTTCTAGAAGAGAAATATATACAATATCAGGGTTTTTACTGTTCTAAAGTTAAGGATATCTGAAATGTTTGGCAATCTTGGCCAAGTTTTACCCAACCAGTCTGACAAATGAGGGTTTGCTTGGCCCGTTGCTCTCAATTCAGGCATTGTGCTGTAGGTGAGATTTTTTCATAATTTTCCTTTTTAGCCAGCATTGTTTTACGGACCACATGCTTAGCAACCAGTCACTTTGTTCTCTTGGAAAAAAAGCATAGGAAAATCATTTTTAAAAGGCATTCTTAAGCAGAAATCCAAAATAAATTAAATGTTTTTAATTATTTATAARCAATGAAGTCATTAAAGAGTTGAARAAAAATTAATTTTACGTAACTCAACCTGTAAAAGAGAGTTTGCATGGGGAAAAAGATTCTATTTTTAGCAGTGCTGCACTGATGAATGGMTATTTTACTGAACATAAGATTTCTAATTAGGTTTTGTATAGTGTGCATATTAAACATATTACTGCTGAGCCRAGGAGTGTGCTCACCTATTATTTTTGACCTAAAGAAATTCCAGCATAGAACTCTATAACTAGGAATTCCATCACAGCACCCCATAGGCAATGACTTTAGATCTGAAAAGGTTTCCTCATTTACAAAATGTTTCTGCTTTGGGTTTCACGTTCTCTTCCAAGTCCACCCCTTAATTTGCTTGAGCTGTGCAGTGATGCTGCAGCTGGAGCTGGTGGGTGACGTTGAAGGAAGTTTTGTGTGAAGAAGTTCTAGAACAAATGTGGGCTCACAGTGTGTAAATAAAGGTTCTGGTGTTTGCCAGAATCCTAAATGTCCCTTCAGTGCCTCCACATTGCTGTGTTGTGCTGGAGATGTGCATGGATGTTTCCAGCCTGATAAACACATACTGGAGATTCACTACAAACATTTCAGGGAGTTTTTGCTTCTGTGTCACAATCTGAGGGAGAAGAAGTAGAAATTGTCCGGGGTTGGAGAATGGGCCAGTGAAAAATACGTGTCCCACTCAGGGAACATTTCTGAAATCTTTRGTGGTGATGTTCTGGGGGAAGAAGAGTTGGTGAGAGGGCAGAGCCAGCCCACAGCAGGTGAGGCTGTTGGCCACAGGCAGGGATGCCTGTGTAAACAGTAAAATTAAAATTWAAAATKGTACAGACACGTGCCAAAAATAGTRAAGGGCTCAGCAGAGCTTTTCAGTCAGAAGAAGTTGCAGAGATGGGCATAACCCCATCTCCTACACCTGCTGGAGCCCACGGATGTGCTTTGTCAGGCTTCTGTTCTGATGTACTTGTAGGTACTTCATAATGTACATTATGTCCATTAATTTTGTATTTAAGTATTGGAATTAAAACTCCTTTCAACTGCTTCTGGTAGATATTATTTATGAGGAGCTGAGCAGTCCTTGTCCTTTCTCCTGCAAGATTTCAAATTGACCATTTTCCACATGTGGCATAGGATGGGTCCAGATATTCTTTGTTATTTTAGGGTCTCTGTCCCACAGGCAGCTCTGGGGTGAAAACTGGGGTGGATTGATGAGGTTTTTGTTGTGTTTTAAATGTAATGGGGTGGGGGAAAGAACTTGTGATTGTGCTTGAGGGACCAGCCAGGACCTGAGGAGGTGTTTGGGGGCTGGAGCAGTGTYTCCATCACCTCTGGCTGCTGCCTGRTGTTGTCTCTGCCAGGATGGATCCATATTCCAGGTCATGGTGATGTGCAGCTCCCATAAATTATCCTTGTGGCATCAAACTGCGTTAACAGATTGCAAACTTCCCAACAAATTGTGTCCACTCATCGCATGCACTCATCGTGTGCTCTGGGCAGTGGGGTGGGTGCAGAAGCTGAATATTCCCCTGGGATGAGTAAATGTTTCCCTGGAGAGCACGGGGCACACCCAGCTTGTCCCTCTGGCTCTGCTGGACCGTGGGGAGCGAGAGCCCTCTTGTGGGGTAGAGAATTCCTGAAACAATCCCTGCCAGGATGGAGCCSTGCAGGACAGTGCCTGCACACAAACACTGACTGTGCCTTTCCTGAGCTCCTGTCACCGAGTAAATTCAGACTCATTTCACTCATAATTCTCCCACTTTTTTGTTCACCAGTGGGATAATCTGTGTTAAACGTGGAGCTGTAGATACAGTCCCAAAGCAGGTGAGAAGAGGAGGGATGTGGCAGCAGGCTGGCTGTGCTGATCTGAGTGACTTTCAGTGTGCAAACATCTCATCCTGACACATTTAACAGCTCCTTCAAAATAAGCACGGTGTGGTTTTGCTTCCCAGCGTTCCGATTACAGCTTTCTCTCTTTCCAGGGAAAGAGGAACAGTGGTTTCAGAGAATGTTACTTTGGGAGCCAGAAGCATTGCAAGCTGACCAAGCTGTGCCCAGCCCTGGGTTACACTTTCCGCCTGGCGGCGCAGAACGACATCGGTACAAGGTGAGCTCCGCAGGGCAAAAAGGCTTTCCTGGCAAAAAGTGGCAATTGGAAAGTTTAGCTGTCCATGGCAACACAAAGAGGAATTTCTGGGGAATTTTTGTTCCTTTTCTCTTTATGGTTTTGAGTTAAATATCTGACATTTGCTCTGTTATTAATGCTCCAAAGCAAGTCACGCTTTTCCTGGTGATATTCTTCACCTCCCAGGGAATTGCTGTGTGCCTTCAGCACGATGAGATCAGCCTGAGCAGATAGGCTCCTTTTGAGGTGTTAAATGGTGTTTTGTGGTCTATTCCTAATACAAAAAGAATACATCTGTTATGTAAAATTCCCACTGGGGACCTCCGTGAACCAAGAAAAACAAGCAAGGCGAAGTTGAGTTACAGATTTTGAAAGGAATCTTGATATRTTTATTTTTCTGGTTTAAAGCAAAGCCCTTCTGTCTCTTTTCAGCAGCACAGTCCCTTCCTTCTTCTTCAGGGCTGGCTGATGGGTGGGAGAGCAGGGGGAGACAGACTGAGAGGGCAGGCACATCCAGGGCACTGAAAGATGCTTTAACTTCTGCTTTY
The DNA here is from genome assembly GCF_030028575.1 of Malurus melanocephalus. Taxonomy (NCBI): domain Eukaryota; kingdom Metazoa; phylum Chordata; class Aves; order Passeriformes; family Maluridae; genus Malurus; species Malurus melanocephalus. Next base: position 1,297,182 of record NW_026623340.1, on the reverse strand, counting down.
CCTTGCATGAGAACAAATGCACTCAAAGATGGTGAGAAATCTGACTCAGTTCAGTCCTGTGGGAGCTGCTGGGAAGCACTGGGATGGAATGTTGTGCAGCTGAGGAGCAGAGTGTGCCCAGAGAGACTTTGTGCTGCAGGGGCTGTGTGTGCTCCTGTGCTCAGGGAAGTGGAGAAGGCCAGGAAGATTTTGGCTGTGGAAAAGCCAAACATGCAGTGCCCTTATGTGCCCCTCCATTGTCCTTCCTAGCCAAACAGGATCTAATCATTATTGCAAGGACACCAAAAGAAACACTGCTGGTGTGTAAGTGTGTGTTTTGTGGAGGGAGACTCCTGTATTGTTCTCTCTTCTGACACACAAGGCTCTCAGAGATAGATGGCTTTAGAAAAGTGCTTTATTCATGTTCCTGTGTTTTCCCTGAGATGGACTGAGACCACTCATGTGTGCCTTTTGGCACAGAGCCCCTTTTCCCAACTTCTTGCAAGATTAATTCCCTCCCTATTGAAATCATACTCAGTGTGGAGAGAGAGAGAGGGGGCTGGAGCTGGAGCTGCTGAGTGTAACTGGAAGGGAATTGGGTTTGTGCAGAGTTCCCACTTCTGGCATCTCTTTTCTTTGCCAGATTCCAGATTTTTAAAATATCTTAGGGCGTGTTTCAGCACTCCCATCCCCCTATTCCTCCCCCCTCTTTTTTTTTTTGTTTTCTTTCTCTTTTTTCTCTCCCCTCAGGCTATTGAGGAGGGAGTGAAATAAAAACTATTTATGGTCAGCTGTTCTGTGCTAATCTGTGAGATAAGCAGCAGCAGCAGCACATGCCTTATTTTTATAGACAGCACTCAAAATTGTGGCATGATAATGTCATATAACACCTCGTGTCATAAGATGGTTTTGGTTTGTTGCAATGCTTGTGGACTTATCATTTCAGATGATTTTTGTCATGTTTGGGTTTTATTTATAGATATTTATATATTAGTGAGTTTTAGTTATAGATGGTTTATTTAAATACAAGTGGGTTTTAGTTATAGGTGGTTTATTTAAATACAAATGTATTTCATCTAATAGGTTATTTTTGAGAAAGAAGATTCAGAATAAGGAGACGTGGCCTTTTCTGTATGTTAAGTTCATGTTGTGAATTTAAGGCACAAAATAGGTTTTGTTCTTTGGAAACAGATTTGAAAATTGCAAAAATGTCACCTTCCATTGAGAGCTCTTTGCTCAGAGTTTGTAGTAGCTGTATTCTGCTCATCTCAAGTTCAGCCTCCAAAAGTTGAACACTCGAGGCTTTATTTCCTATACTTTAGCTCCCCTTTGTTAAATGAGATTTTCYTCTGCTTCACAGTTAATAGTAAGATAAGATTTTTAGGCAATCAAATAATTTTTTCCAATGTTATTGTGGTGAGATCTGTAAAAACGACTGTTAGGACACATTATCCTGCATTCTTTTCTATTCTTAGTTCTGGCACTTCCTAACTGGGTGTTCATCTTTTCCACCTGAGCAATTTGAACATTGTCCAAATGTTTTGAAAATGTGAAATATTTCTGTTAAGTACATTGAGGTTTAGGTTTCTTTAGCTTTGTGTTTTTGTGGCGCATTGTTTATAGTTTGTTTGTTTGTTTGTTCTGGGGGTTTTGGAGGTTTGTTTGTTTGTTTGTTCTGGGGGTTTTGGAGGTTTTTTTGTTTGTTTTTAATATTCCTCTCTCTCTGCTGTGTCTGAGCAGTGGGTACAGCCACGAGGTGGTCTACTACACTGCAGGGAATATCCCTCAGACCCCCTGTGCACCACGGCTTGTTCGAGCTGGGGTTACGTGGATCTCCCTGCAGTGGAACAAGGTAGAAGGATGCACACCAGAAGAGGTGATTTCCTACACCCTGGAAATTCAGGAAGAAGATAATGTAAGTGCTGTGTTGCTGTAAAGTGCGTGCCTTYAGGCTGAGTTTTGATTTATTCATTGAAGATTGCTGGGATGAACACAGGCTGCTGCTTTGGAGGGACTTCCAGGAGTGCTGGGTACTTGGCAGGGTGGAGCTGGGTGATTTGCTCAGCAGAATTAGGAATCCACAGCTAAAAAACTGTGCTGAAAACAATCCATGATTACTTGCAAAGCCACCCTGGATTCTGTGAAGGGCAGCTTGTCCTCAGCCAGGTCAGTGTGCCCTGTCCTGCCTGCTCCGTGGTCAGCTTGTGTGCTGTCATCTGTCACTTCCAGTTCTGCAGCASGTTGAACTGCCACAATTGCTTTTGTGCTTATTTAGCAGCAAAAGTAAATTATTCAGGGCAGCTGCAACATGTTTCTTCTAGAGGAAAAGTATTCTGGCTTTGCAGCTTAAAAGCAGCAATAGTAATAGTAATTAATATGATGATATCTATATGTTTGTTTTTTCTTTTTTTTTATTAAACAGTTATAAAACCTCGTGTGTGTTTTGTAGCTGCAGATTGTAACACAGAGAACACTTTCTCAGACTCCTCAGTTACAGGAATTTGTGTGGTTTTGTTTTTTTTTAGGATAATGCATTTCACCCAAAGTACACTGGAGAGGAGCAAGCCTGTACTGTGAAGAATCTCAGAAGAAGCACACAGTATAAATTCAGGGTAAAATCTTTTTCCTCTCGTTGTTGTGTGGTATTTTCTGCATTGGATTTTTTTTCTAGGTGCTGTAGGGTCCTTTTAGGGCTCTCTCCACTGCAGTGGCTCCACAAGATGTGTCACCCCGAGTGTGGTGTCCCTTGAGGTGGCCAGAGGCTGGCACCTGGCTTCTCTGTGYCTCAGTATATTCAGGAGCAACAAAAAGGAAACCTTACATAAAAACTCCTTTAAATCACAGATTCAGTGGTTTGGGTTGGAAGATCACCTGATTCCAACCCCCTGTCATGGGCAGAGACATTTTCCACTGTCCCAGGCTGCTCCAAGCCCTGTTAAACCTGGCCTTGGGTACTTTGTCCATGGGGCAGCCACAGTTTCTGTGCCAGGGTCTTCCCACCCTCACAGGGAAGAGTTTTCTCCTACTCTCTGGGACAGAACACTTTGTGAATTTGCATGAGGATCTACCCAAAGAATTGGGAAGTTTTTGCTGTGTCCCTCAGAGATTATGCCCTTTAGCTTGGTGTTGTAAAAACTGGTGGGAGAAGAGGGCACTTGCTGCTTCTCTGCAGCCCTGCTTTCAAATTGAGCATGGATTTTACCAAACTGTGTTGGTACCAGAGCAGATTTGTACCTGGTGTCACTGGTTACAGGCACAACTTGAATCTGTTACTCATGGGATTACTGATACACTGAATTACTTTGTTTTAAATAGCAGTTTGAAACACCTTCAAAACAAAAATAGCAAAGTTGTTGTCACAGTTCTCTTTTTTCTTTTATGAGCAAAATTCTGCGAGTTGACTCAGTTACTTTAAAAAGTGACTTTTTTTTTTTAGAAAGCCAGCAGTATTTTTATTGTAAATATGTCATGATCTATTGCTGATGGAGGGAGGGGAAAAAAAAATCACTGTGTTTAGTAAAGAAACATCATGACAATCTAATATCTGTTATTAGAATCCCACACACTTGGGGATGTGACATACTTTCAAGTTTGATGACATTTCTGCAATTACTAAAGGAAATCTGATGCAGAGCTGCCAGAAAAGCAGCTGCAGTGAACAAACTCKTTGTGGTTTTGTTTCAGCTGTTTGCTTCCAACGTGGAAGGGAAGAGTTCTCCCAGCGAGGTGTTGGTGTGCACAACCAGCCCAGACAGGCCAGGACCTCCCACCAGACCCGTGGTCAAGGGGCCAGTAACATCTCATGGCTTCACTGTCAAGTGGGGTAAGCTGCTTCAGATTGTTGTCGTTTTGGAGCTGGAAGAAATTCAAATAAAATCAGATGTCAGTATGTGTTAGAACTGAGGGTTTTTGTGCTGCTTCCCAATCCAAAGCTGAATGTGTTTGGAGARCTTGACAGCTTAATATTTTTAATATTGTAAAAGGTGTGTGGAGACTCTTAATTTTTCAGAAGCAAAAATGTTGTTTTGTTTTTGATTAACTTGCACTCAAGCACATCTTCAGGCTTTCCACTTTACATTTCATGTCCCATTGCAGCTTCACTCCAGCTGCTTCCTTTATTAATGGGGCTTCTCTCTCAGTGCTTTTTCCACACTTTCTGTTTGGGCCATCATTATCCAGCAGCCTTCCTCTGATTCATGCTGAAAACTGCTGTCTGTCACCCACTGCTGCTGTGCATTACTTGGTGTAGTTAATGTGGAGGAGTTTGTGGAGAAGGAGCTGAATCAGAAACAGATTTGGTAATTTTTTTTTGTTATCTTTCACTCCTAGTCTTTTCCTGTTTTTGCAGATCCTCCACAGGATAATGGTGGTTCAGAAATCCTGAAGTATCTGCTGGAGATTTCTCAAGGAAGTCCAGAAGGTAAACTTGAGACAAGTTGTCTCCATTTCCATCCACTATGTAAAGAAGTCTCAATTCTTTAGGCTGTTATTATCATTTATGTCCTAATAATTATCATTTATGTCCTAATAATTATCATTTATGTCTTAATTTCTGTGATTGAAACAGAGTTATGTACTTTGCAGGGTTTCTGGGTGAGTTTGGGTTGGATTTTGGGAAGGTTTTGCAGTAGGGCTTTTAGGTATCCTATTTTTCCTAATAGTGATAGACTTTTAGGTTATATGACTAAATCTAGAAATATTTTTACTTATATTTCTATGCATGTATTTGCATATTTATACATTATACATAATACTTTATTTGTAAATATATGTATTTGCACGTGTCTATGTGCTGTGTCTTCAAGTGGGAAATAATATTCATAGTGATGGCAACGCTAATGATTTTCCTGAAACACATCATTTGTGGAARAACACATTAAGGATTTTCCTTTCTCCTAGACACTCCTAAACTTTTTGCTTTCCATTTCTCTAACTTTGGTGTATCTTATTTTTAGCAAATCAGTGGGAAGTGGCCTACAGTGGCTCGGCTACAGAATATACCTGTACTCACTTGAAACCAGGCACTTTGTATAAACTCCGGGCATGCTGTATCAGCACTGGTGGACACAGTCAGGTGGGTATTACCTAACAGTAAGSCCTGTTGGGGTCATATTTTTCAGAGATCTATCTGCTATTTTTGGTAAAATACTTCCTCTTTCAAAAAAATGGGAATGTTTTCCCTGCAGCACAGTAAAACTCCACTGATTGCAGCTAATCTTATGTTGCTGATTTTTAGATTTCTATGTGTGCCTAATTKTCTTTTCAGCAAGCTGCAATTTAGGGAGATTTGCTTTCCTCAAAACCAATCTGTAGTTGTTTATATTTGCATTAGAAAAGACCATTGTGTTCATCTAATGTGGCCATTTGATTGAAAAAGGCCTAATGTGCTTGGCCCTGTATTGACTGGAGATGCAGAAAGAGGTAGTTTGTTGTAACMATTATCTTTCATATGGCTGAATTCTGTAAATTTTTGAGTTCCCTTTTTCAGACACTGATTCCCATAATTCCCTTTTATTTAAATTCACTTAATTACCTATACTCTTACTCCTCCTGCTTTGGTATTTTTTTTTCTCAATTAAGATTGACTRCTTTAGGCCTTGACTTTATTTTAAAARGAAATTAAGGAGGAAAAGGAAAATTAAAATAGAGAGCCCAGTTTGGAGAGTGCWCRTRAACTCTRTTAATTSTGTTTATAAGAAATGTKCTTGATARCATCTCCTSTCCTTTATTGTTGATATAAATATCCATGAAGTGGCGGGTGTAGAAGGCAGTTTGCTGTGCTGCTCTGTTTCCATGGCTCAGTTTGGGGGTGATGGCCATACCAGGGGTGTAGCTCTGTCTCCATGGCTCAGTTTGGGGGTGATGGCCATGCCAGGGGTGTAACTCTGTCTCCATGGCTCAGTTTGGGGGTGATGGCCATACCAGGGGTGTAACTCTTTGTCCATGGCTCAGTTTGGAGGTGATGGCCCTGTCAGGGGTGTAACTCTGTCTCCATGGCTCAGTTAGGAGGTGATGGCCCTGTCAGGGGTGTAACTGAGCTCTCTTGTCCCGCAGTGCTCCGAGAGTTTACCGGTCCGTACGCTGAGCGTGGCTCCGGGGCGCTGCCGCCCGCCCCGGCTGCTGGGCAAGCCCAAGCACAAGGAGGTGCAGCTGCAGTGGGGTAAGCCAGCACAGCATCCTGCTGCCCTAAAGCTCTGCTTTGGGCTGGCAGCTGCTGATCTTGATCAGGCTGTGTTTGTGCTGCCTGTGTGCTGTTCCCTGGGAGGTGCAGAGCAAAGTCCACTGGAGCCTGAGCAGTCACAACTGCAGCTTCTCATTAACACCGGTGGCTCCGTGTTGGATTTCTGAGCTCAGTGTCCTGCAGGTCTTGCTCTGTGCTCCCATTTTTATTCTTAGCCCTGTAAGCTTTCCTCAATATCTATCTTTCATTTCAAAAATACCATGTGATTCAAAATCTTTTTTTTTATATATTCCTTTGCAGTATCAGCGTGGCAGCAGCGTTTTGCTGCTTCTAATATATAACTTCTTTAAAAAAAATTGAATGAGAGCATATTGAGCGTTTTGGGTGGCATTTAAATCCTGATCCACAGTATAATACACTCAATCTACTGGACACCTGTTGTTTTGCTAAGATGCTGGACTACAGTCATGGCACTAAATTGTCCAAAAATGCACGTTTTTGGGAACACAAGGCACGTGCCTGTTTCCAACAGAGCTTTTTTCGTTATGAGAATAATCTTCCAGCATCCAAGTATTTTTGTGGCATCATTTGTTAAACCAAATTCTGGATAAGTAAATTTACTGACTGTCAAATATATTTCAAAACCAGTGTAAAAATTCACCCAAAATACCATGTTGCTTCCTGGAAGCGTTTTGGTGGCCACTGTTTTTCTGATGTATTCTGTGGCACTGGCTTATAACATGCAAGTATTTTCAAATAAATTGTTTTCCTGGGTAAAAAAAAAGATGCCCAGAACAAAACAGATATATCTGTGTGTGTATCTATACAAACACACACATGTATATGCATTTCT
>NW_026623340.1:1265124-1289056 GCF_030028575.1 Malurus melanocephalus | reverse complement strand
AGAATCCCTGCTAAAAGTCAGAGCTGCTTGCAGGGAGGAATCTGTTCATTCTCATTCAGGTTTTGTTTCAAATCTAAACTATGTAAAAACAGTTACTGCAGATTCACCCAGGTGATGCGTTTTGAGGTTAACTTGCACTACTGATAGTTTTTTTGGTGTTAATTTGAAAAAAATAGATGTTTTGTAGACTCAATGAGATTTTTTTGTTAGATGAGTTCCTTGGAAGAAGAGCCTTCCCAAATACATCAGAAGTTTTCTGATATCCATGGGGATCTGTTGAAAGATCTTTTTCAATGAGGTTTGGGTTGGTTCTGCTTGCCTTTGTGTCGTTCCAAAGGTGTTGTATAAAGTCCCAGCAAAACTACATGCATTGATGTTTCTTCCCAGGAAATCTTGATGACAAACAACACAAAGGTTTAAAGCTGCTCACAGGGAGAAGTTCTGTTAAAACTTAACTGGGGTATTAGAAAAATCTGCAAGGCTATTCAACTGCTTTGTCTTAAAAATACCACAGTTTTTGTTTTTGTGAACAATTCATTTAAAAACTTTCATTAAAAATTCATTAAATTAAATTAATGKGAAGGGATTATATTTGCTTGCTGGAATGAAAGCCATTGCCTGCCTGATACCTTTGAATATGTAATGTCTTGCCTTTTTTTTTTTTTGGCAGAAGAGTTGCAAAGCATTTCTGGTTACAGCCTTTTTTAAATGAGGGAGTTCTGGTTTGGCTGGATTTTTCTACAAGGTGCAAAATAGGGGAGGATGTCCTTTATCAGATTCTTCCTCRAAAACAGCAGGAGTCAATAAATGAGGTTTTTTGACACTGCATTCTTTGTAAGCCAAACCAATGAGTGTTGGCCTTTCTCAGTGGCAGATGCTGACATATCTGATGAGAAGTTTTTTGGGGTTCATCATTTCAGTGTMATTTGGCCCTTTGTAGTGGCTCCTTTTTTTTCATACTCACTAATATTGCATTACAAAATAAGTAAATATCAGTGTTTTTCCTCTTTTTGCTTCCTAGTGARGTTCCTTTGTTCTGGAGAGCGATTTCTAATTAACTGAGGGATGTACTGAGCAAGCTTCTCTCTTCCACTCAGGACGCCTCAGGAAGGCTCTTTCTCTCCTATCTCCTCTCCTCGCACTGCTGGCTGAAGCCAGTCTCCCAGACTCCTGAAAATTGCCTTTTTTTTTTTTGCTAATATGCATTTAAATTACTCTGCTGCCACAGGCTCAGGAGTTGTCTGAGCTGAGCTGCCCCTGGAGTGGAGCGTCCACGCTGTGCCAGGCTGGGGTTCCAGCACATCCTGTCCTTTTGCATTAACCTGGGGCAGGCATTTTGTGTAAAAGGAGCTGGATATGGACTCCAGTTCATGCTTTGCCCTTGCTGTGCTCCTCTTGATATCCATGGTTAGGATATGTGAACATGCTGTGCTGAGGTAAGGCAGAGGGGCACACGCTGTTCCTCAGTTATTGAGTGCACATTCTCACTTCTGGGCAAATTGGAGGTGGTTTCTGCTCTCATGGGCACTGACTGCCACACAAGAGGATGCACAAAGGTTTTCCATGCTCTCTGCTTGTTCCTGAGCTCACCTCCCACTGCAGCTCACAGTCATTTGTGTGCTCTCATCCTGAGCTCTGGTGTTTGGTGTTGGCTGTTGGAAGCCCAGGCTGTYTTTGAGGAAGTTTAGTGCACTTGAAAAGTTTTTGTGATGTTTTTGGAAAGCCCTTCAGGGTTCTGATMTGGGTGCACAGCTGTATAATAATCATAATGCTAATAATTATTAATAAATAATGATGATGATAATAATAATAATAATAATACCTTGTCCCCCCCAGTACGGGCCGTATTCGGAGGCGACCGAGGTCACCACGGCYGCAGGACCCCCAGGCCAGTGCCGAGCACCTTCCCTGTCCTTCCTGTCTGACACACGAGTCCTGGTGAGCTGGGAGGTGAGTCAGGTCCCTGCTGCCTTAATTCCACCTTGCTTATCACCACAAAACTCAAAAGCGAGCTTGAGAGCTGTTTGCTGGTCTGGAATTACCTTTTAATGCAAAGGAACTCTAGAAACGATTCTATTGCAGAAAATCTTCTCTATTTCTCTCTTTTATCATGAGTCTTCCAGACCAGGATTCAGACACAAGCCCTCCTGCACTGGCAGCAGATGATAGAAGTTCTCTCTGCAAGCTTTTAGCGCATCAACATGTTCTGAGTTGGAATTATGAAGACAAATATTTGATTTTGGCTGAAACWGGAGTCTCTGATATGAAATTAACTCTCTACACAGTGTAGGGCTTTTTCCCCCTCAAAAACTGTTTGTCTCTTCCCCAAATATTTACTTTTATTTTAGTTTGTGTGCATTCCTCCTCCGTTCTACAGCATCTTAGGCACTGGACTCAAGATAAGTGTTAGCTGTGGGGATGATCAGTGCCATTAAAGAAAAAATGTTGTGTAATTAAGGCAGGAAAGAGAGGCTGTTACCACAAATAACATTGTGATGTGGTTCAGTGGGGCTGTAGTTCTGCCACAGACTTAAAATGAAAACCTAGCAGCCATTCCAACCCTGTTTCTCTTGAGTTGCTCCCCAAAATAATGCCCCTGGTGAGAAATAAGTCATTGACACTCACTCAAAATGCTCAAAGAAATGGATTATGCTAACAACATACCTGGATACAAACATAATCTGCAAAATCTTTAATTTTATAAGAAACAGGTGTGTTTGGTGCAGTTTGGAGTATTAATATTTTTTGCAACTGGAAATCTCACTAAACTTTCAAATGCTACCTTTTAATGCTCAGGGATTTGCTCTCCCCAGCCATGAGGGGATGCAGCAGTGGCTGTAGTAGGCTCTCTATTTATTTGAAGGATATATTTATTTATTCTAGCTAAAAATGAAGCTGTGGTTTGCAGTGGTTACGTTTTCTTAAAGAGTGTCGATTTTTGGCTGATAGGAACAAGAAGCAAGAACAGTGAAGCACTGTGGAGTGTGGCTAGRGAGCATACTGTGATGCTTTTTTCTTACACATTGTTCTAAAATCTGGCAGAGCCAGAGAAGCCCCTGTGCCTGTGCAGGGTGTGCAGCAAGGCTCTGCATCCTGGCCCTGGAAATTACACCCTGCCAGCAGTGATCACAAACCCCTTTGGGCCACACTTCTGCAGGCAGAGCAGCACTTCCCTGAGCTGCTTCAGGCCACACAGCACAGCTCTGGGTGGTTCTGCTAAAAACACTAAATATTTGSATTTGGGAACTGTGCTGTATTGGCTCATCTCCAGCACTTTCAGGCATTCATTTTGTGTTCCCCTAAATAAAGGGATARATGCATGGAAGAGACAGGTTTAGATTAGATATTGGGAAGAAATTCTTTATTGTGAGACACCAAAACAGGTTTCCCAGAGAAGCTGTGGCTGCTCCACTCCTGGGAGTGTCAAGGCCAGGTTGAATGGGGGTTTGGAGCAGCCTGGGATAGCAAAGGTGTCCCTGCCCATGGCTGGGGGTGGAATGAGGTGATCATAAAGGTCCCTTTCAACCCAAACCATTTGATGATTCTGTGATCCCATGGGAGTCTCTTTGTGGGTGTGGATGTGCCAGGACCCACCCTTTTGTGTCCCATYCCACTGAGACCCTCAGGCCAGCTCCTCCCTTGTTGAGGGTTCTTTTTTCAGCACATGGGTGATGCTTCAGGCTCAAAAGGCCAGTGCTTCCAGAGCTGTGTTTTTATCTCCCAGCTACGCTGCACCTGATTGATGCTTTTTTTGTGCTCTCCACGGCTGAGCTTCTGCCAAGCCAGTGGAGAGACAATTTATTCCTGAGTGTCCTGATGAAAAGCAAAGTAGCTGCGTACGCTCACTCATTTCTCTGAATTTCAATCAGGTAATTTTTGTGCAGAATTGTCCTGTTTCAGCAACCTCTTAGGGAACATTAACTCAGTACATTTCCATTTGCTGCAGTAATGGTGTATTAATTTAAAAATAAGGGTGGTTGTTGGGTTTTTTTCCCATGTACTCTATTCCTTCCCCACTGAAGCACGGCGATCCGAAGTGCTCGTTTCTGAACTGAACYACATAAATATTTGTGTTGCAGAGTCCTGAATGTTCTGGTGCTGACATCTCTGAATACAGATTAGAGTGGGGAGAAGAGGAGGAATCTCTACAACTTGCATACAGCGGCACAAAAACCTGCTTTGAGATCGGCGACTTGTCGGCGGCAGCGCATTACTGCTGCAGGCTGCAGGTACTTCCACTGCTGGAAGGAAARCTTATTTTTATCATTAGCCCCTCTGGAGTGCTCTGTAAGGCAGGAGGAATGCACATTTATTTTAAGCAGTGCAGAGTGATGTGTTGCTTCAAAATCGTTCTGGTGTTTTGTTATTTTCAGTGAGTAATGCATGTAAAAGCCACCTCGCCCTCTGACACCAAAACAAAATGGTAATGGTTCAGAAAATTAAACAAACAAAACATTTTTTTAATGATAAATAATATCTACCACCCAACTGGGTATTGAAGATTCTCCTGGCTTCAGTAATGAGCTCCAGCATCTGTTTAATTTATCAAGTAAAGCAAAGATAGATTGATATGGGTAGATTCCTGTGTGTACRGGAGATGGTACCTGCCAGAAAGTGAGTTCTCACCTTTGCCATTTTGTCTCTTAGATTTGTAAGATTAGATCTCCTGAAGTCTCTGTATGCTTTCTTTGATCTCRTTCTCTCCTATTATTTTCAGAAAAAAGTAGCAGTTAAAATATATTTTATATATCCCTATGAAAGTGAAAATACAGGACTTTCCATCCTTTATATCTACTGAGAAATAAATGGAAGGTAATGCAAGTGGGGRTGAAGTAAAAATATTTTTACCCAAGATACTCTTCCACAAGATATATTTGTATGTGAAAGCAGAATACCACCACTAATCCAACCCAAATACCCACCCAGCTGGTAACATGTGGACCACCCAGGGGAAGTTCTTTGATCAAGGACAACATGCTTCTGTCAAATGTTTCCTCCTTATATTTTTTTTTTTTTAAACAGGATATTGAATTTTTTTTTTATTTTTTGGGAAGAAGGTTTCGAGGAGCTGGCCAGCAGCCCAAGAGCTCAGATCCCACAGCTCCAAGTGCACTCAAATGTATTTTGTGACTTGGCCAGAGCTGGGYTGTACCTTGCTCTGGCACTGGGGGAAAAGGAGAATGAGGGAATGTGTGAGTGGCTGGGAAGTGTGAGCCAGAAAGTGCCTCTTGTTTCTGCAAAAGGGAGAGCATTCAGCATCTTCTGGGCCAGGAGGAGACACTGAGACCACTGCTGTGGGGAGACCAAGGAAAATTTCATGTTAAAAATGGAAACAGCCAGCTGTATGGCATCTTTGATTTCCAGTGGGTCCTTATTCCAAACTGCCTGCCACAAAAATGTTGCACAAATCTACTCAGTTTTGAGCACAGCCAGTATAATTTAATCCATGTGAACAAGAGCAATGAGACATTTTATTAAAGTCCATCAGTRACTCAGGCATTACTTTCTAGAGAGCTTCATCCTCTGGGTCTGATTACTGTATTATGTGGAGAAGAGTTTCTTACAAGATACACTGGAATCTTTAAACAACTGCACACAAAATACCCCAAAAAAAGATGTGTAACAGACAAAGTTAAATAGTATCAGAAATTTTACTTTATTTTTAAAAAGAAAAGAGGGAATAATTGCTGTTTTTCTTATCTGTTAGCAGCTTGAATAGAAAAATCTTTTCCTCTTCAAAAATAAAGATTCTCCAAACCACATTTATTCAGCCTCCTAATAAACACACAGTATTGCTATCTCAATCTACAGTAACTCAATAAAAGAGGGAATTGAGACATCAGGCATATCTAACTGCAGGGCAGACAATTGTCTTTACTGTTGCTCAACTTCTTTCCTGTAATGAATATTCCTGAAAACATTAGTGGCTTCTGCAAAGGGAAATRTTGTGTCATTTGGGGGTGGTGGGGGAAGGCATCTAGGCAGCAAAGCCCCATCAGTTATGGTGATGAGATTGTCCAATAAAGCAGCTAAAAAACACCACTGACAATAAATTGCTTGGAGCAAGATACAAATTGCCAAATTCTGGTTTAGGGGCAAGACAAATCATATCAATGGCAGAGCACAGCACAGGGCTCACTTGTAACAGCTCAGGGAACGCTGCACTAAATAGAAGATTTCCCTGGAGCAGGATTTGTTTTGAAGGGCTTTTTAAAGGCTGACAAATCTAACTTTATTATCTCTTTCTTCAATTGAACCAAACGCCTCCTGGAAAAAACAGAACACAGCTTTGTGTTTGTGTTATGCAGAGCAGAAATAAGTTACTGCAGTTAAACATGGATAAGAAATCAAACAGTTGTTTGATGAGTCCTGTCATTGCTATCGGAGTCCTACTGGCAAAGTTGTAAGCCTGGATTTTTGAATTAATTGTAATCTGATGGGAGCCTCTGGGGTAACTTTTCCAAATGTAAAGGAAGTGTGGATGGTGGAGGGTGCTGGGCAGTATCGAAGCTGTTTCTGGAGGTTTCTGCACTCCTGTAATTTCTCCTGTACCGTGTTCTMTAAGCTCTTCCCATTCCTTGTGTTCTGGAAGGATGCTGGGCTGTGCCAGGAGGAGCCAGCAGATCCAGGGATGGTGGTGTTGCTGTTTCTGAGAACCTGGAATGCTGCATCCAGTGCTGCTCCAGGCACAGGCTGAAACAGGGATGTTCAGATGAGATACAAAGAGAAAAGTTAACACTGTGCAGGCAGTTGAGGATCTAACTGTGGTCCAGAGGGGCTGTGCAGTCTAAATCCTTGGAAYTTTTCAAGRCACAACTGGAAAARAAGCCTGAGMAGCCTGGTCTGACCCTGGCTGGAGTAGCAGGTTGGACAAGATGTGTCCCACAGTCCGTTCCAGCCATGTCGCCTGTCACTGGCAGCATGACTCTGACATTTTCCCTTACCAACCAATGTTTGCCAGTGATAAAATGGTTATTAAATATCTATTAGGGAAAAGAGAAATATTCTCCATTTTTTTCTAAGACATTCCTGAGTGGCAGAGGAAGATGCTCATTCCTTAGGATAGCAGAGGTGTGAGTCATGCTTTAGAAACGAATCCAGCAGTGCATATCCGTATCCTCTGAAGAATTCATCCAGCTCTCCCAGGCTGTGCAMAATCCATCATTACCAACTTGTTGCATGTGTGAGGGAGATAATTTTTATAATTTATTAAAGGAATATTTTTTTATTTTACCACCCAGGCCATCAACCAGGCTGGAGCTGGGCCCTACAGCGAGCTGGTGTCCTGCAGAATCCCCGCCTCCGTGCCTGATGCTGTGTCCACCCTGTGGGTGCTGGAGGAYGAGCCCGTGGGTGCCTGCCAGCCCTCACCCTCTGTGTGCCTTGTTCTGAGCTGGGAAGAGCCAAGCAATAACGGGGCTGAGATCACCTCCTACAACATCGACCTGGGAGATGTCAGCATTCCCGTGGGGAACGTCACGAGTCACGTCCTGGAGGGATTGCTGCCCGAAACCTCGTACCGGTGAGTGCCTGTGCTGCTTTGACACAATAAATGCTTGTGGCATGGAGAGGAAATTGAGATGCAAACCAACAGCCCAAAAAAGCCAGCCTAGGGAGCACAGAAATCTGCAGCCATTCCTTGATGGAGTGAATCGTGGTAGTTCACGTTCACATATTGTTTTCTCCCACTTTTTTTTTGCTCTATCTCCTGTCCTTGCATTATCTCTGACCTCTCCTTCTTTTCAAGTTGGTCTGCTCCAGTAAGATCACCCTGGTAATAACAAATGTTAAAATAAATAAATTTTTAAAATAAGAAACAACTAAATCAAAATATTACATCTGATAGTTTTTCTGCTACTTAGTAGTACTATTCCAGAGGTTTCGATTATTAAGTTATTGATCCCTGTGCAGGGTTAGCAGTTTTCACACAATGAACTTCTATTTGTGTAGCTACACCTATTTTTTCTCTCTCATTTTTTCTCTCTGGTATATGGAGATTAATGAAAAGATAATCTGAATTTAAACACAATTTATATTGCTTCAGAGTCTAAATTRCTAAGTGGGATTGCCAAAATTTTATTATTTTAATGATCAGGCTTATATGTTTTCTCCCTAATTGCTAATTAAAAATGAAAAATGGTTCCATGCAGGCAATGAACAGCAATACAACAGAAGATGTGACAAAAGAAATTCTATTTTAAGTACTGTTCTAATAATCTGATCATGCTGTTGTAAAATTAGATATGGCCCAGACTTGCTGCAACATTTTTCTTTTTTTTACTTTGTACTCAAGGTCACAATCCTACAGGTCTTGTACGTGGTAAGTTCATAATTCAGATTTTATCCTGTACCCAAAAAAAAGAGAACTTGTTGTGGCAAGGATACAAATACTTACAGAGATTAAAAGTTATTTAAAGTGAGGAGCACACATTGCTTGCTCACAGATCATCCATGTAAAATTGAATGARTTTGTCTATGGGTTGGTCACCCAGCTGTGGAAATGCATCATCTTTGGGCACTCTTGTGTTCCCTGTTTCTCCTCATATGTTTGTCCAATCAAGAGCCAAAAAAGCTGAAAAGGAAATTTGAGCAACTCAGTCAAGACAGAATGTGCCATTTAAATTCTTCACCCAAATCTTACTTCTTCAGTCTCTTTTTTAGCTGCTTCTTGATTCTCCACAGTTTTCTTTAAGGAAGTGTCGTTGTCTTCAAGGCCTAGAAATGGAGATTGCAATGATTTAAATTTTTTTTGCATTCTTATTTCGTTATTTTGTGAAAAGCACCATGCTAAGTCACATCGTTTTAGTCAGGGATTCTGTCTGTCTCTGATCCAAATGAAACGGCTAAAGCCACAAGCATTAGCTGTTCTAAATATTGTTGTAAGACTAAGTTCCTACCCAAAAAACCCTACTGAAGAGCGCAGACCCAGTGGATGACTGATCAGAAATAATAATGTAGGAAAGCTCTTTTCTTGAATAAAATGGGAGAAAGAAACCCCAAATCTTCCATCTCTTGACTATCTTGGGAGACAAGTGACTGCTGCTGGATTGCAAATGCATCTCTTCTGTAGTTTGAAGTATTATTTTGTTAATCAAAAATAGCAAGTGTTGTGACCATTAACTTTTTCATTGACATTTCTTCATCAAGCATATCTTGACACATCAGGGAATGTCTGCTGTGATCAAAAAATCCTTAAGGAACAGGATGATTGAGCTGTGTGCTAAAAGTTGGTGCATTTTCTGCCCTCCCTGGTTTAATCAGAAGAATATTTCAGAACATCCCTGATCTCATTCCCTACATTTCTCCACTGATGATTCTTTTTTTCGTGTCAGTTTTGTTTAACACAGCTCACTCTTCTGCCTCTCAAGTGTTTATTCCCTGCTGTGTTTAAAAACAGTGAACATATTTTTCCTAGACTAAACAAGCCAAGTACTACTGGGTTTGAGACTCTGAACTCTCTTGCCAAAGTTTGAGCAGAATTTGAAAAGGAAATCAGCAAAGGGATTTTATATTTCAGTTGAGTTGGAATTCTACTGTCAATGTTTTTGGTCGTGGGAGACCAAAATTGAAAGCAAATCTTGGTTATTRTGAATCCAGCAAGTCCAGAATTGGAAATTTAAATGGTTTTGGATCTGGGGGTGAATTCTGACATCCTGTCCATGTGTGTCCACCCTGCTGGAACTGTTGGCTTAGGTCTGGCATTGCTTTGGGAATGTGGGAATGGCTGTGGAGGAGCAGCCCAAGGATGCACAGAGGAAGTTCTGTGCAGAGATGGGGTCAAAGCTGACAGGATGGATGCTTGATGTGTCTTACAGCAAATTCAACCTGCATGAGCAGGATTTCCATCCCAAAGTGCATTTGAGGCAGGAGGAGCTGGAGCACAACTCTGTGACACTGCGAGTGGCCCCCCAGGGCTGAGTGCAGGGGACTCAGATGCCTGTCCCTGCTCTGTGTGAGCATCCTGCAGAAATGTGTCTGAGCTCTGCAGTCCCTCTGCTTTATTGACACAGCCACCAAGCTCTAGAAACTCCCATTATAGGGTAATACACTTGGCCTGSTTTGCCGTGAGCTGATGTAACTAGGAGTGAGTTAATAAATATTCCACAATAARTAAGTATTCAGCAGTCACAGAAACACCAATTTTCTGTTACACTCTGTTCCCAAGCTTCACTTAACACATTCCATAGATAATTGTGCTCTGCTGTTGAGATACTTCACTGCAAAACAGTTTCCAATTTTAAGAATTCTTCTTCTCCTCTGAAGTTACACAGTGTACAGAAATATATCGTTGCATTACCAGATTTTAATAGCAACACCTAATTTGGTTTAGAAATAAAAATTCTAAATGTTTTAAATTTTTAAACCTTATCAAGGAAAAGGTCATCYAAGATGGAGAGAAAAATGCATGTGGATGCTCAAATCAGCAAAGTTTAGGTAGGCTATAAAATAGAATATATTTCAGAGTGAAAAACTAAGCCTTCTTCCAGGAGTCTGGAGCAGGGATTTTTGGGSCAGTGTGTGATTCTGTTCAATGTCCAGGCTGCTGCTGGTGGAGGATGCTGCTTCCCCTCCCCTTTGGAAGTCCAGGGCWTTTTAACTCCCACAGGTTTCCACGTGCATTGCAACTGGAGCCATTCCTCTCATGGGAACTGGGGAATCAAAGTCTTCTCATGTCAGACTCTCAAATTAATTCAAAACTTGATTTTTCAGTTTGTTGGAATACCATACAAAGGATTTTGTGACCAATCTGAAAATAGCATCCTGTTTAGTGTGTTTATTTCCCTGGGTCAAGAATCTTTTAAGAGAGAAAGATCTGTTAAAGATCATTCCATGATTTCTAAATTAGCCTAGTCTGATTTATGGTTTTTCTTTCTAAATGTTYAAAAGTTGTAGTGGGAAAATGTGAGAATGAATACAAATATTATTGGTCCAGGGTCTGCAGAATTAGGCATTGTTCCTAAATACAGTCTTTACAYTTTCAAAAAACCTGTTGTCACATTGTGATTGTCAGATTGTTAAACCGTCTTTCTTTCCAAGAGGATGTTTGGGGTATTTTCACTTAGAAACCATTAATGGAAAAGTTGAAAGGAATTCAGGAAGTGGTTTCACTGCAAGTATTTCTTTCCAGTCTACTTGTCTATGCCATACTTTTACATGAAAATAATTGTTTTTTCCCTGTAGCAGTTCTGTAAACATTAATTGKTTTCCACTTAATGGTGGATGTTCCCTTGCCCACCCTGGCAGTGCCACCCAGCTGGAAGAGCTCAGTGTCAGGCTGGGGCAGGGATGTGAAAAAGCAAATCTTAATCTCTGARCTGGAGCAGAGATGGTGCAATATGAGGTGTTCTCCCTCCACATGGTCTTCCTTCCTCCCTTTTCTGTTTCCCCTCTTCCTTCTCCCCTTCTTTTTGGACTTTAAAAGCCTCATATCCATTGAGGAGATGCTGCTGGGATTCAGAGAGAGGTGACACCTGGGTCTGGGCTATGCTGCCATGTGCACAGGAAACACAAAATCAGTTGTTTGTGTGTGTCTGATGGAGCTCAGCCCCTGCGAATGGCAGTGGCAATTTACAGAGCTTTACGGTGGCGCAATCAGCAGGAAAGAGTGGCCACATCAGCCATGGTGGAGTCAAATAAATCAATTCCTGCTTTCCCAGTGCCATCGTTCATTTGTGAAGATGCCTGTCTCTGTTTTGAGGCTGAAGAGTTTCCATCACTGAGCTCCAGAGTCAGATGGGCTGGGTGTGTGAATATTTGTGTGTGTCAGAAGGGGGAAGCAAGAACTCTGTGCAGCAGAGGAAAGCAAGAAAAAAGGA
Organism: Malurus melanocephalus; assembly: GCF_030028575.1. Taxonomy (NCBI): domain Eukaryota; kingdom Metazoa; phylum Chordata; class Aves; order Passeriformes; family Maluridae; genus Malurus; species Malurus melanocephalus. The sequence goes on along the minus strand of NW_026623340.1, from coordinate 1,277,240 downwards.
GTGAAGAGACACATTTTTTACCTTGTGCCAATACCTGGCAATAGCAAGGCAACTAGACACAGGTGTATGTTCATGCATATATMTAAAAAGCACATTATCAGTTTTTAAATTAATTTCACTCACTGCTTGTCTTCAGGTGTGGTGGCTGCCATTTGRAAATCAGCTGAAGTTACAGTGCTTGAGGGCAGGAGTTTACCAAAYAAAACAAAAACAAAACAAAAGTCTGTGCAGTCCCGAGCATGTTGCTGTAATCARTCTGCAGAAAGAGTGGTAGCATTTTGTGATAGAGCTGTTATTGTTTATGTGTGTATGCTAATGGATACCTTGCWAGAATCWGGTGAAAATTCAGGCAGGCTTTGGGGTTTTTTTGTTGGAAATACCATTAAATATTGRTGCAATGACTCTTCAATCTAAAGCAGACCAATAACATAATGTGAAGTAAGATCAATGTTTTATATTAATTGGACTTTTTCAGACCCTAGAAAAGCCTTTGGTTCTTTTTATGTCAAATGCTTGTCAGCAGCAGTCAAAAAGGAGGCTCCCACTGAATTTTTGTGCCACCCACCCTCAGGGAAGAAGGGGATGAATGTGGTGTTGTAAGGTGGTCAGACTTTATTTGCAATATATTTGTTAATTTAACCCTTTAGGTTCTTGAAATGCAAAAAATTCAATTTGGTTTTTTTTTTTCTAGCGGGGAATATTTTTTCCCCTATTCCTTTAACATTCTTTTCCTGGTGGTAGAGCTGAAAACTTGCTGTTCAAAGYGAAGTAATTTTTCATATGTTGTTTGTGTGAACTTGCAACACTTTATGTTCTTCAGTCAAAATAAGTAGCTTTGCCAAGCGAAGACAGTTCTTGTGAATAGTCTTTACCCATGAGAAAATAGAAGGCTGCTGTGCACAGGATTTCCMAAGTAAATGGCATCTCTCCAGCTATCTAAACTAGGCTGAACTATCTTAAAAAAACCGAATTCATTTTCTCCATCCTGATTTTTCTTATTTTGACTTTAAYGAACTTTTGAAACCTTTCAGGCTCATCTGTACCAGTATTTCTGCTTACATGGTCCTCAGAACTGTTTAGAAATGGAAATTTCCCATTTTTGTTATGGTGCTGTTGATGTTACCATAGTCAGTCACCTCCAGAAAGCTCTTCCCTTGTGATATTTTTATATCCAGAATCTCATGAACGCACTTTAACACTTCTCTTTTTACTGTTTGTTTTAGGATCAGGATCCAGGCTGTCAATGAAATTGGAGCTGGACCTTTTAGCCACTTTATTAAAGCAAAAACCAGGCCATTACCACCCTTACCTCCACGGCTGGAGTGTGCTGCAGCGGGGCCTCAGAGCCTGAAGCTCAAGTGGGGAGACAGCAGCTCCAAGCTTCACTCTACAGATGACCTGGTTTATATCTTGCAGTTAGAGGACAAAAATAAAAGGTGAGAGAGAAATGGATCTTTTCCTTGGGCTAATGGAAAGGAATTCTGGTTCATCATAATGCAGTTGTGCATGGGAGAAAAATGTTTTCCTGATGCTTCGTGCGTACGAATATGTGCAAAATAGTGTTTTAATAGGGGTTCTGCAAAATCCTCTGCCTGTAGTCTGAGCAAGTCATGTAGCAGAGCTGTAAATTATATAGAATTGTGGAATCATTAAAGGTTGGAAAAAAACTCAAAATCACTGAGTCCTGCCATTAACCTAACACTGCCAGGTCTAGCAGAAATCAATCCTGTACTGGTGRAATTTCAGCAGAACCTTGGCTTCTCTGCCAGTAAATTTAATATCRAGTTTCATGGCCACTGTGCTGTACCTTTTGGAATATAGGAAACAAAGAYACTGCACCCAGCTTGCTGTGTGTATTAATAAAACCAAGGGTTACAAATCAGAGGTCTGGGAGAGGCAAAAATTGGCAGAACAATGTTTTTTGGGCAACATGGTGGTCACGGTTTTATGGCTGTRATGTTTTACTGCATTAGAAAATACGAGCTTGGCATCAGCTTGGTAGCTCCACAATAATTTTGAAATAAGATGTGCAAGAATAAAAAAAAATTTGTGTTGAAACAGTGCAAAGTAAAAACTATCTTCCAATATGAATTTTGAAGAGTTGCTATTGTGGCTCCTGAGTTGTGATGTGATATATTGAATTAAAAAAGGGAAGGAAACAAAGACAATATGCAAGTATTGCCTGACAGTCTGAGCTCTTCAATGAATAAATATCRTAGATGGCTCATAATTTACTGAGAAACACTCTCAGCTACTTCAATTAGGTAAAATAAGTGACTGATCGAGTAGATAATCCTTGGAGACCTTCAGCACAGATCATAATTTGATGTGAATTAGCACAATTCCTTTAATTTAAATAGAGCTGTGCTGAGTTKATGCCAGCTGAAGGTCTGGCCCAAAAGCTCTAATTTCAAATAACAAACCCACCATGAATAATGCCTTGATAYCTCCCAGAATCACAACTGTACTGATGCAGGGAGGGTATCTGCTCCTCTGTATTAATCCTGAGAGGTGCCCAATGAATATAAACATCCATTTGAAACTCTGACTGGTGCAAACAAATCCCTCAGAGTGCAGTGGTGCTTGGCAGGAGCCCATCCCTGCAGCTCCCTGGGATTCACTCAGCTCTGGAGACACTTCCAGCAGCTGCTTTGCTTTGCTTTCATGTAGAACTGCAGGTAGGGTGGCAAAGAGCTGTAAATTGTTTTTAAGCTGTCTTTATGCTGGGGGAAACAGTGAAGTTTCCTTGTAAGAATGAAATGTTACCTTGCAGAAGCATTTTCCTCTTTTGCTTTGGCATGAGATTTTAGTGTGATCCTTTGCTTTTGCACAGGCTTTTGCCACTGCAAATGGTCTCTCAGRAGTTGTTATTTAGGAGAAATTTGAWTGTAGTRCTCTGCTGATCTTCTTAGCTTTGAGTTTGGCTTACAGTCCATGTGAGCTCCCAGAGRTGCAGGGAAGCCACTCCTCTGCATTGTGCTGTCTCCTCCTGCTTGATCAGAGCCCCTGCAGGACTTGGCTCCCTTTGGTGGTTGGGTTTGTGACAATTAGCTCAGATAATGCCTGGAATGAGCCAGGGCTGGGGCTGATGGATCCATCCTGGGTGGGCACAGCAGAATGGGATGGGTGCAGTGATGTGTTTGAGAGCAGCCCTGGGACTGACCAGCCCTCTCTGGTGAAACAGTGGCACAGAAAAAATGATCTAGAAGGATGTTTTGGCATCTTTTATGGTTTGAAGCATTGTAGGAAGGTGCCATGGTGTCCCCTCCATTGGGAGAAGTGATGGTTCTTGATTCAGGGGAAGAGGTTGTGTTTTAAACATGGATAACTGAAAAGTGACCTCAGTCATATCCCTGGTCTTTCAAAGGATATTGTTCCTATATTCCCTGGGACATTGAAATTACTGATAACACCAWTATATTGAAATCCCTCAACTCAGTATTACAGTTGTCCCATCTTTGGTTTAAAATCGAAGTTACCTTTGAAATGCTGTTGAAGCATTTTCATCAGCAAAAATACAAAGATGAGCAAGTTMTTCTGAAAAAAGGAAATAATCAGTGAGTCCCAATGGCTTTAATGGCTTTTTGGTAAAGAATCAGCTCTGGTTTTATGTAATGATAGTCAGCCAGTGCTCTCCAGYGTGTCCTGGTCATTAAGGATTGTTTTTAACTTTTCTTTTCCGTAATGAGGTTTAACAGGCCAGTTGTTGGAGACCAAGTGTTTCATTGATTGCAAGAYCTGTGAAGCAAAATACTTGGAAATYTTCTGCCACTGATTAGTGTGAGGGCTTGAGGAGATGTGCACATCAGAGATGTACCTGTGTTAGCTCCCATTAGTTCTTCGGGGTGTGACATTTAGGGAGATGAAATTAGCATCACTTGTCCTTTCAATTATGGGTAGCATTGAGTGGAAACGAAGAAAAATCTGTTTCTGGAAAGCTCAATACATAGAAATGTTAGTTGAGAGTAAGTGACCTTTATGTAAAGAGGATGATGAAATTCCTTTCCTTTTTTAAATAAACCAGCAGGTTTGACTTCGTTTTCTAATTGTGGTAATGTCAAGAAATTTATGTTAACCAAATTGCACTGGTTTCCAGAGTACTATGGATTTTTCCTCTCTATGGAGCAAAGGAACCTAATTAATGCCTTTTTTTTTTTTCTACTGCACTGGTAATTAATCTTTAGTTGTTCCTACTACTAATTACACCTCTTAGAGTCTTAAAATGCTCACAATATCCATTCTGAAAGGGAGAATTAGCAAGTCAATTAGTAGTGGATCATTTATCAGTTGCTTGTGTTTCTTTGAGACGACTGTATGTTGCAGTTGAGGTAAATTCTGTGTTTTTTGTGTGTGTGCATAATTACAGTAAATATATATAATTATACTTTAAGGGAGAGCCATTGGTAAGGTTGACTGAGAAACATCCTAAACATATTCTTTAAAAATATGATGTAATGACTACTGACAATTCTCCCACACTTCAGTTGGTGGTAGCAGGGAGTGGTGGAACATATGAGCCTCAACMTGGGGGTTTGCTCTGCTTTAATCTGGAGGAAGGTGGAATAGAAACACAGAGGGATCAGTTGCTRAATGTGCTGCCCTTGCCTGATGACTTTTGCATAATCATTCCCTGGTTACTGCAATTTTCAAGCAGTCTAATTAAAAAATTGTTTACACTCCCTATTTGACGGAGACAATTTGCACCCATTTTAACAGCAATTACTGTTATGTATCAGTCCTACTGGCTTGTGAAATTCTATTAAAATACAAAATCAGTTAAGTTAATGTATTTTTGCAAAAAGCTGCAGGAAGAAATCATTTTCRTATTGGGTAAAACAGTGATAAAAGGAAATTAGGCATGAGCACCAAGACAGATGGCATGCTACAGTTTCCAGCCTGGCTAGATAGTTAACATAAAAGTTTTCCAGGTAGCCTGTGTTCATATTGCTGCACTGTGTAGGTGAATATTGCTATTAATAATAGTGATATTTATGTTAGGAGCATTCTGATCAGATCTTGGGGCTTTGCAAATGGAAAAGGAGAGGGAGAATTGTCCCCAAGTGTAAAAAAGTTAACTTGGYAGTACATTTCAGCTTTCTTCCTGGAAGCAGGAGTAAACCCACATTTGTGGTAAATATGAGTTAATTGTATGTTTGTCATTATTGGATGCAGAGGAACATGTGAGAAAACCRCATTAAATGTGTCAGGAGGCCATTGGGTGCTCCCCCTGGTTTCTCCACACCTTCCATTCAAATTCTGTTCATTCCCATTTAAGTTGTGCTCAGTATTGTCCTCCCTGCCTGCTCATGTCCCCAGATGTGGCTGCACACAGGAATCATCTGTCAGGCCTTTGCTGCTCTGTCTTCCATTCCTCCTTCATGTGCCCAGATGCTTCTTCCAAAAAAAAGCAATTTTTCTTGCTATGAAGGAACTTCTGTAGGCTGAAATACTTCCACTCTCAGTAATTCCAGACATCTGACAGGTTCCTATCTGTTGTAAATGTGGATTATAAACTCAAATCCAGCAGCAGATGAAAGATAATSTAGTAGAAACAAGGTAAAAATCGATTTTTGGCAGCAAGCATTCTTTGTCTAGTCTGCAGATGTGCTAGATAGTTCAGGGAAGAGAACCAAACTCTTCCTATCTGTTATCACTTCTTTTCCTGCCTTTTTCTGTTCTCCACTTAGTTTTGCTTTTTTAAATATGAGGAAGGAAATGTTGTCTCCTTCACTGGATCCTGTTGTTATTATTATTCACAGAAACAAAAATAACATTGAGCATACTTTATAATACAGGTGATATATATAATATGTATTATTGATAAAACTTTCCAAAAGGARTCTTCCAGAAAACAGATCATCAGGTCAAAGGGGCCAGTGCATCCCATCTGTTTGGTCCACACTTCATTTCAGGATGGGAAGCCAGGTTTGGGGAGGTTGTGGGAGCACAGAACTTTTGAGGAACTCTTGCCATGTGTGTTTGCCTTCCCTCAGCTCCTGCCTGCAAAAKGAGATCCCAAAGAGTGGCTTGGAAAAGTGCCCCAAAACTGAAAAGATTGGGTCAGTCTGGTGCTGGTTACAGGAACAGTTGATGGGTRTGGAATGCTGCTTTTCTCTTTCAGCAGAATATTTTAAAAATACAGCAGAAATGAAAATAATTGTGTGCTGACTGTACTCCTGCATCTCTGAATGAGATGGTTTTGGTTTGAAGCTTCCCTTTCCTTGTTGCCACCCAAAGTACAGGGAGCTGCTGGTGGGGAGAGAAAATCACATAAATCAGTGAGTTTTTGGTAATGTTCTGTAACCAAATGAAAGGAATAGTCTAAGAAAGTACGTGGGGGCAGTAAATATGTAGGTGACAGGAAGTTGCAGAAGTAATAATAAAGGATCTGTTGATTTCAGGAATTTAAAGTAAAATTATTGCACTTTAGTTTCTAGTTAAGCCTTGTAATTTAGTTTCTGATTTACTTGCCTGAGTGTGCAAGGTTCCCAGRTTGGAATGGTGCTGTATTAGTGATTCCTCCCAGCCAAAATCTTGGCATTTGGGCCATATTTTGAGAGGCAGTAACAGAATCACTCAGATGGTTATTTCAGCCTTCATTCCTTGCCCCAAGATTGCCCCCTGATTTAGTGTTGTACGGTAGAATTTCTTTCAAATTAAATCCTTGTAAGAACCAATGGGTTACCAAAATATAAACAAAACCCAAGAGTTTGAAAGGGAACCTGCTGCTCAGAATGTGCTGGGAATTAATGAGCAGAGGTAGAGTGAGAACATTGATATTCTTCTGCTTGACTGGAAGTGACTGAAGTGGAGGTAACAAAATAGCTGTGACATGCAAAATACTTCCCAGAAGATCTTCACTGAGGATGAAAGGGTATTGATGAAAAACTAACAGCAGTGGTGTCTCCCTAACAATCTCTGYAGGACATGATGTTCTCTCTCCTGTGCTGGGTGCAGGTAAATGAATAATCCGTGCCTGATGTGAGAACGTCTGGGAAGGGAGAATTGGGATGGCTCGAGTGAGGTGAGGGAGCAGCAGCCTCTGAGAGTGTCTCCATCCCTGGAGAAAGTTCTTTCTTTTGGATATCTGCTGTCAGTAAATTGAAATAATTCAGGTTTAATTGTGGATGGTTCTGACTTAAAAAAAAAATACAGCTGTGTGGAGAATGCCAGTAACCACAGAAGCTGAGTTTTCCAAGGCAGGATGCCAGTTAAAGTATGTAGCCTGTTGTCTTTTGAATTCTGAGCTGGGCAAACCTCTGAGAATTGACAATGTCTTGTTTTGAAGAAGGTGAGAGAGAGGTGGAGGACATGGAAGATTTCCATAAACAGATTAAGTAAACTTCGAAGTAAGAGATTGTTTGCAAGGACTTAATCTCAGAGCTGACTTGCCCTTGAGGAAATATATGGAATGAGGCCTGGAGGAAGCACATTGAACAACAACAGGTTGCCAAGAAGGCAGAGGTGTACAGAGCTCGTGTTCAAATATGCTTTTAAAATTAGATTTGGATTTTAAAAGTGAAAGTGCAATAATATGAGCAAGTTGCCTTACTTTGTATAATTTTTAATGCGTGCAGACCTCAAAGTAGCAACATGCAGTTACACTGATTGACTTTACTTGAAGTTCGTTGTGGTCCTTCAGCAGGAGAGTGAAAAAACACATGTAGCTCCATGCTTATAGCCACCTGCATCAATTAAATACAACATTTTTTAAAACAGCAGAAATAATCCTGGAGGATTTTTAAGTGCCTAATCTACAAATGAGGAAAATACTATCATATCACCAAAAAAATCTCTAGTATTTTGAAGTTAGTCTTTCATTTTCATTACGTACCTCACATCTGCGTCTTCAAACAAAATTACAAATTACAATAAAGCCAACAGCAATTGAATTTGATTGGCTTGGTCATCAGCCTTTCTTCTTCCAAAGCTGGAAACCCTTTCTTCAAAATGGTCAAATCTCAGAAGTTTAGGTGTGTTTCCATTACAGTCCTGTGGTACAAGCTTTTCTGTAATCTTGATTTCCTTACAGATTTTTTTTGAGACAGAGAGATTAGAAATGAAKGGAGATGGGAACTGGATGGGAGTATTGGTATTACTGAACTGGGAGTATTAGTCCAGTTCCAAATGACAGAAGGAGCTCAAGTGTTTTTCCAGATCACTTCCTCAGTGTTCAGAAGTGTTGGTGACCTCAGTCATTTCCAGAAGGTGAAAATGTCATTTGAGTCATTGGAATTGACCATATAAATGTCTGAAAATGTACCCTTAGCCCAACCTGGGTAAAGGTGTTCTTGTCTGTTAGCTGGGAAGATACTTTTATCCTTCCTTGYTTACCTAACTCACAGATGATTGCAGAGAGGTCATTAGTCTAAAATATGCATTTGATCTTTTCTGCTCTCTGCTGCCCTTGGATCAGCATCAGAGACAATTCTCTTCACTCAGTGCTGCAGTGGTTTCTGAGCCTGATTGAGCTGCAAGAGCTGCAGAGGGAGAGCAGTCTCATCTCTTGAGCTGTGATGCTGCCCTAAGTGTGTGTTCTTCACTCATCACTCAGTGAATCTCAAACTTTATTCCATGAGAACGGGTTTGTTCAGTTTTTTTGAAACGAGCTGAGACTGCTCACGTGAGCCTCAGAAGTGTGGGATAGAAGGAAGTTCTTAAACTGGGTAAGCTTCAGGTTAAGAAAAAAATTGTTTGGAAATTTGCTCTTAAAGATTTGTGGGCACAGATGTTTGGTTTTCTATCAAGGTCTGGGTCTCACCAAACTGGGGTGGTAATTCACATTAGTCCTCAGAGTACATTTCCAGCAATTTGAATTACCTGAATATTTCCTTTTATTACAGATGATTCTTGATCTCTGTTTGTACTTACATGGATTGTAATCATAATGTAATACAAATTGATTTCTGTCCCTGAGAGCTAATGACAGACCCAGTTTCTTTGAAATGCTCARATTGGTTGTACTGTGTGTCTCATGCACAGCCAAAGGACAAAGCTGGCACTGAGAGAGGGAGGTCAAAGAAAAAATATCTTTTGCCTTCCTGGTGGTTTAAAACCTTCTGAAATGGTTGAGATCCTTGAATAAGGKTACTAAATAATCCAAAAAAAGTACGTGACCCTACGCAGCAAGTTTTCTGTTCTCCAAGGCCAGGACTATTGCATGCAGGACGTTGTACCCTGGAGGAGGCTGAGGGGWTGGATGCACAATCTGGGTGATTCCTCTTTATTTGCTTTCATCCTCATTGATCTCAGCTCCTGGGGTCAGGGGCTTAGCTAGAAATTGCTGGCTGACGTACAACTGTTAGTGAAGAACATTTACCTGAGCAGAGCAATAGAAAATAGAAGTCAGATTCTTGTCATTAACTGAAGTTTTGGGTTTTCTTTTAAGATGAAGTGGCACTGATTTTGTTCAGTATTACATTGCTGGACAGGTTTGTGTGTGCTCACTGTCAGCCTTGTCGATGGAGGTGTTTTGGCAGTCCCTGTCTCAGTGTTGTGCTGTCTCCTCAGCTCTGGAGCAGTGTGGCCATGCCCAGCACATCCTTTCCCATCTTCCTTAAAACCTCACCATAACTGTGCTCCCCTGTGCCTTTTCACTCACAGACCATCGTGTGTTCTCTCTGTTCTGTCTCTGCTCTTTGGCTGTGTTTGACATATCACAGATCTATCACACATGTGTATGTTCTGATTTAAATAGAATTTGTCTGCCTTAAGATGACACASATGACTGCAAGACATGGTCTTTGTGTCTTAATGAGCAAATAAAGTCCAAATCCATGAAAGAGCCAACATATTAATCTTGACTTTTAATGTCAAGGTGTACTGTAGCAGGACACAGGTTGGATCCATTTGGGTTCCCCTGGCAGATGTTTTCCCTGATAATTCATGTCATCATTTTGTAAGGTAGTAGTAGTTTCTGAAGGACAATGAACTTCTGCTTTCCCCAGCCTCCTCATCATTATTAATCTGTCATTAACATGACATTTTTATTCATGCTTTTAACAGCTCTGCAGAGCCCGTTGTGCCGAGATGGATCCTTCAAACGGATAAATGCAAAATCCAGCAATGTCAGTGCTGCCCCATTGTAACCACAGGCTCTCATTTTATCGTTGCAGGTTTATCCAAATTTACAGGGGACCAAGCCACACGTACAAGGTCCAGAGGCTGACAGAATCCACCTGTTACTCGTTCAGAATACAGGCAGTCAACGATGCTGGGGAGGGCCCTTTCTCAGAGATCTCCACCTTCTGCACAACCAAGTCACTCCCACCTGCAATCAAAGGTGGGTAGTGGGGTTTTTTACTCACATTTAAATAACATGTAAATATTTATGTCATTGGTAATTTTGGGGTGAGGTTGTAAGGGTTACCATGAGTATGTAGTAACACCAGTTTGTGCTGGCTGTAAGTTTCTCTGAGCTAAATCACCACCCAAAAAATCACACAGGCAACATAAATGTTATTGCAGCCACTGTTGTAATACATGAACTATTAAAATGCTGCTGATAACAATCATGTTTATTAGGGGATTGCTCTGGATTACCACAGCATTTGTACAAGAGACCTAACAGCTGTTGTAAGTGTGTACCTACCCACTTAAGCTATAGTAAAGTTTAACATTTTTAGTTGTGTAGTTGATGTCCAAGGTAGACCTTCAGGGTTTATTTTTCCTTTAATGTATAAAATTAATTATGATATTTCGCATATAGAGCACTAGGCTTAAACCTCAGCATGTGTTCCACTAGAAGAACTAAAGGCCTAATTAAATGAAGTTTTATGATGAAATGTCTTACTGTGTGTAAGTTTTTGTCCTAAGTAATTATGCTCCTGAGGAGGAGGAGGAAGGAGCAAAAGTGGAAACAGTAAAAACCACAGCAAAAGATGTTTCATTATAAAACTTCTGTAATTAGTCCTTTTGTTCTGGGCCTAATTAGGTCCTCTTTGGTGTATCACAGAGGCACTGGGTTTGCTGTATGGACTGTCAGATCAGCTGAGCTGAAAATCAAATGCACTTTTTTTTCTGGGTGCTGAAATCTCCTCTGCCAAGCCCTCCCATTTACTGAGAGAAACRACTGTCAGTCTGTCAGAGGGGTTTTGTTTGCTTCTCTGTATTTAAAATCTGGCTTTGGTTTTTTTGACACCTTTTGTAAGGGAATATTCAGAGAGGGGACAACACCGTGAGTCCASGTCAGCTCCTCTGAGTCACCCCTGGGGAGAACAGCACTGTCCAGCAAAAAATACCTGTGTGCTTGAGGGTAAAGATTTTTTCCAAAAAAAAAAAAATCAGGGTGAGTTCTCCTGCTTCACACCTTTGCACAGGTGTGGGATGTGTAGGGTGACCCAGGATGCCAGCACACACCGTAGTCACCTTTGCATTGCGTTGGATAAAAATCCATTTTGTTCAGTTCCCTTCACCTGGGTTTTTGTTTTGAGCTCCCAGTGTGCCTGTGGAGCTCCTGTTCAATGTGATTCATCCCCTGTGCTGAGTGGCAGGCATAGATCTGGTGCAAATACCAGGTCGTGTGTGGGCTGGGACCTCGGGTACCAACAGAGAAAAGGGCACCACAAACCCTGTKCTGGTGAGCCCTGCTGAGGGAGGTGATGCTGTAGGGATGAGTGGATGCAAAATGGTGTTGATTCCCTTCTCTGCTATAAGCAATACAAARGAATTCATGATAAACTTAGTCTGGCTTTTTATCTATCAGAAGAGAGTGTTTATTGTCCTATAAGGTCTCCTAATTACTCACTTAGTGATGCCAACCCTGGAATAGCTTTGTTGTTAATGGCAGTGTTTTGTAAGTGTCAGACAAAAATCTAAATGTATGGAAGTGAGGGATGAAAGGAGAAGGAAAAATAATTGAGATTGTTGTTGTCAGCTGAGATGAAGGCGTCTATTATCAGTCTCTCGACACGAGCAGATGTGCAGAGGGAAGTAAATGGATATTGATTACATTTGGGTCTTCATGAGTCATGTGTTCCTCTTGGGAAGTAACAAATCAGTCTGAAATTCGGGTAATGCATGCAGCAGCACTGGTTTGGTTGGTAGCCCCTCCTGTTTGTTTTTGTAGGGCTGGGGATCCAGATTGCCTTTAACAAGCTCGTGTCCCTGCACGTGCT
>NW_026623340.1:1248824-1265064 GCF_030028575.1 Malurus melanocephalus | reverse complement strand
TGCAGTTTTATTCATGCCTGCTGCTGGCAGATGCTTTGTTGTAAATAAAAATGTGCTGCCCCTGTCTGTGCTCTGCTCAGCTTCCCTGTGAGATTGCCGTGGGTCAAGGCACAGCATCCCTTGGCTTTCAGCAGGTAGCAGAGCCTCTACCGAGGGCAGCAGCCTTGTAACAGCTGACAAATTGAATTTCTCTGCAGTTCTAGTGAGAGCACTAATCTGAGTCTGGCTAGAAATAGCAGGTCTGATCAAGTGGATGCCAGGCTCAGAGTTAGATACAAATCCAAGTTTTGAAAACTATGCTTGTCCTTTTGCTTCCCAGCCTGGACTTGATCTCTAGTACAGGAGATTCTTTAGCTTCTCTTCTTACATTCCTTCTGTTTTTCCTGAATGAAATGTTTGATACTATTCCTCTCTTTCAATGACATGGAGCATGGGAGGAATGTGCTCCACTGGCACAGGTGTTTGCTCAGGATTTCACAGAACTGCTGCTTTTATGAATTCCTGTKTAATTGGTGCATTGGCTTCTGCTTTGAAGAGATCAGTGCACAGCATTGCAATTGAGTTTTAAAAGCTCAAAGTTTTCTCTAAATCCACTCCCCCTTTCTAGCAGCTCACTCAGCTGACAGGTAAGAGGTGCTCCAACCTGTCCCCTTTTTAAAAATGTTCTGGTGTAAATTACAGTGCTCAAAAATAAAATAAGACTTCAGTGCAGTCTTTATATTARCTATTAACACATCTCATTTTATTGTAGCCCCTCGAGTGACACAGCTGGGAGGAAACTCCTGTGAAGTTACCTGGGAAATGGTCCCACCCATGAAGGGAGATCCTGTTGGTTATGTGCTGCAGGTACTGGTTGGAAGAGAATCTGAATACAAGCAGGTAAGGAAATGTTCTGGATTTAATATTGTTAAATTGATGGCATAATGGAAATGGTTCTGAAAATCCACTGTGCTGCTGCTTTGTGCTGTATTGAATTACACCCTATGGTGATGTGTCAGGTGCACTTTGGTAAAGGCTGAGTCAAAATTAAGGGCTCTAATAGGCTGTTTTCTCCCCTAGGGGAATATGTAGAACACCATTATTTTATTGGAGTGATTTGTGCTCTTTCTGTAGTTAATTGCTATTTTTAACTGCACTAACCTTTAAAAAGTTACAATTCTGTCCACCCATGCTCGCTTCTGAGCTGGCTGCTCTTAGCCATTATCTGARGATGAGATGAAGTCAGGAGATGAATCTTTCTCTCTAAGGCAATTCCAGGACTGTCCATCAAGGTTTTCAGTCAAGTACATRTTAAGTGGTTTGTTCATCTCTCATTCCTGTCTGAGGTTCTGATGCACATGTATCTGCTGTGTATCCTTCCTGTCACTGTGGAAAAAAAGCACTGAAGTACAGCTGATCCTTCCTTCCTTGTCTCCTGATTAGACAGCACAAGTGGGCACTTCCCCAGAGCACCTGAAACAGAACAGCTCATTCTGTTAGTTARATCTTTTATTTCCTCCATCACACTTCTGACTGTGTCATTTGCAGTGCACTTCATCTGTGYGCTCTCTTTTTCCTGTGCTTTCTTTCATTGTCATGCAGATTCCAAATAAGTCCAAATTAGGGAATGAGATATGCTAATTGAACTCTTACGCTATGCTAATTAAACTCTCACAAAGGTGTAAGTCTTTGCAATTGTGTCTTTGTTCCTCTTCAGTCAGCTTTTGAGTGTTACTGTGAACTAATGAATTATGAAAAACAACAAAAAAAATTGCAAGACAGTTCATGGGGGGTCATAAAGATGCAGAAACCRCCCTACTGTTTTTGTCAGGAAAGATTTTTGGTGCTGGTGTAGGTAATAAAACCCCTGTGTACCGTGTTGGCCTCATAATGTCAGTGGCAAGTGGATAAGTGTATTTATTTAATGGACCCATTTTGCTGTTGCCTGATGCACAAAGTGGCTTTGGTGTGCAACCTTCAGGAACAGCCTCAGTAAATGCAGCCCCAGTGCCCAAAATGTTCTGGTGTCCATGGAAGAACAGGGTTCATGTTCCTTGGAGAGAAGGGATGGCTTAATTTGTGCAGACCAGAACTTGGGGTGTGAAGAAAACAGCTGTGAAGGAAGGAAAAAATACTTGCAGGGTCTTCTTGTGTTGAAGGTTTTCATTTCTCATGAAATGAAAGGGGTTTTTGTGTGAGTTGTCACACAAAACCAGTGTGACTCCASAAAATCCCTGAAGACACTCCTCAGAGTGGCCCCTGGCTGATAGCCAGCCATGAAAAACAGGGAGAATTCCCCTGTTTCACTGGAATCACCTCTGCCCTTCAGGGTGTTTTATCTCCACCAGGAGTGTGGGTGGTGTCTCRGCACTGGGGCACATCCCTGTGTGCTCTGAGTGATGTGCAGAGGAGAAAAAATACAGAAACACCTTTCATTAGCCATTTCTGGCTAATACATTTCCCTTCACCTCTGCTTTGACATGCCTGTGATCACCTGCTGCTATTTAACTGAAAAGTACTGTCACTAATATGTTCATTAGTGTTAAAGATATGTTAATTACTTTTGAAGTGCAAGTCCCGAATTTATTTTTAAATRTGTTTTGTTCCCTGCAAGTGACATACATATTTTGCATATGTATCTAAAGGGGCATATTATATTGGGAACGTTTTGCAAATTGTTTTGAAGGGTTGCACAAATGAAATACATTGTAGATTTTGGATTTTCAAGCTGTTAATGGAATGCAGCATCAGCTGCTGTCATGCTTTTAGGTAAAGCTGTAGTTTCTCTCTGGACTGTCACCCCTGAGCAGTCTCCCTCCTCTGTACCCTTGTCTTTGCAACCCTTCACAGCCCAAAAGCTGCTGATTTTCCACCATTTGATCTAGCAGAGGTGTGATACCAAAGTATTCAAAAGCCCTTTTTTTCACACTGGGACTAGAGCCATCCCTGCCCTCCTCTGGGAGAATATTTTGTAAATATTTCTCTGCTGAGAATTGTCTGAAGAGCTGGGATTGCTGGAGCTAAGAAGATAACATTTTAGCTCCCTGGAAAGTGTATTTTAAAAAWTGCTAACTACTCCTTTCCTTGTTCCTCACACAATGCATTCTTTTTGTGTGTTTGTGTGCTTTATCTTTACAGATAATTTTTTTAAAAAGCAATAGCATGGGATGATTCTTTTTAGGAAATCAAATCTGCCTTGTTTATGAATCAGGATGTAAACCACAGGATATTCCAGGAATCAGTGGCCTGGATTTGTTTTTCTGTTTCTTGCACTTTTATCTAGCAAAGCTTGCTCAGTCAGAGTTTAGCTCCAAAGTGTGTTGAATTGTCTCTGTGTTTGCATGGCTTTAATCTGGATTTTGGGGGGTGGGCTGGGCTGTGCAGCACTCACAGGAGCTGCAGTTTGGGATAACAGCTGTAATGCCCAGCAGCCTGAGGTTTATTCTCCCATTTGAGCAGCTCTGGGATGGAATCACCCAGGAGGCAGCTCCTCCTAAGAGCTGACCATGGCAAACAGGAGCTGAGCTTTTTAAATCTTCCTCATCCTTAAATAGTTCTCGCCTAAGGCAAAATGTTCTGCCTTTGCAATTTCTGGGAATTTGGAGGCAACAGTGTTTTCCTCAGCTTCTGCCACATCTCTTCCCGGAAAAAACCTCTCTCCAAGTGCTTCCTGAGAGAAGGAAAAGTGTGGGTAGGACACTCTGGGTGTGTGAAAATGCCCCAGCAGTTCTCAGCTCTGCACTGAGGGCTGGGTGCCTGGGAGAGCCCAGCCAGCCTTACCAAGCTCTCACTTTAATTCCTGTTTTTCCTTTGGATTAGATTCTGTAGACACACTATCTCTGAAATGCTTTAATGAAGCGAAAATTTCTGTAAAGCTGTAATTAGCAAAAAAAAAGGAATTTCCTTCTCTATTTCCAATAGGTCTTGTGCTGGTTGTGTGCCAGAATACAACAGAATTGTACCATACCTGTTGGTATTCAGTGCCACTTGCATTGAGTGTTTCCTCCGCCTCCTGCTGCCAATTTTGTGTCCTGAGATGGAACAAATCATTTCCTTTGGTTGGGGTTTTTCAGTGCAAACCATCTCAAACTGTTGTTTCTGTGTTCAGAAGAGGAGACAAGGTTATCTCGCAACCCTGCRGGGTTTGTGAAGCATCTCAGCAGTGGAGTGAGCGATGAGTTGGGGTGCAATAATAATCCAGTTTTTTAAAGAGAAATTGGTGAGGTCAGCGGGATGGAGGTGGGAGCACTTTGTGTCTAACCATGTCCCCATGGAGGTGGGAGCAGTTTGTGTCTAACCACATCCCTGCTTTGTCCCCACAGGTGTACAAGGGAGAGGAGACCTCGTTCCACGTCTCGGGGCTGCAGAGCAGCACGGACTATCGGTTCCGCGTGTGCGCCTGCCGCCGCTGCTCGGACAGCTCTCAGGAGCTCAGTGGCCCTTTCAGCCCCTCGGTGGCCTTCATCCCCCAGCGCAGTGCTCCTCAGTCCCCGGGCCATCCGGCCAGTGCTGATGTCCCCAAGGGCACCGTGCCCACGGACGAGCAGTTCGCCGCCCTCATCGTGCTCGGCTTCGCCAGCCTGTCCATCGTCTTCGCCTGTATATTACAGTACTTCTTTATGAAGTAGAGAACCCCACGGGAGCATCACCTACAGATTTAACTAATGCTACGCATTATAATCCACACATTTATTCAGATATTCCTCCTTTTTTTTTCTTTTTTTTTAAATCCTTCGTCCTACCGTGCGTTTTATATACTTCTCTCATTTTTTGTTTTCTTTTTTTTTGCAGTTCTAGCTTGACGAAAGATAAATCAAGTGTTTTGATGCACCTTTTTGAAATTCAGAACTAGGAAGTGGTCAAACTGGAGAAACAAAGCAAACCAGATACCAAAAGCGAGATTTTTTTATTTTTTTTTTAATTTTTCCTTCACAATTTCAAAATTGTCACCGATTTGCCTTTTCAATGTTGTTATGGGATTTTTCACTGAAGTTCGTGCAGTCTCTTATTTTATCTTACTATTTAGGAAATTTTAATCATGAGTCACTTTTAATGTCTCCTCTTTTTCCTTCTAAACATTAGTCACAWGTGTGTATAGTGGTAAGACTAGAATACAGTGTTAGTCAAGTACCAGTTTTTCCTTGAACAGTATTAGCAATRTTGCCTACAAATTGTTCACTACATTTGCCCCAATTTTTCAGGATAAAACCTAAGTTGTTATTTTAACTGGTTAGTACATTTAAATTGGAACAGCATCCTGCAGTTGAAAAACCTTTTTTAGTTACCTGTTATTCTTACAGTTACAAACACTATAAACTGCCTGTAAAAGAAATCAAATAACCAAACTGCGTATAAATGATGAAGCATTATAGATTTCTTTTTTTACCATTTTGATTCCTAGCAGTAATTTTAAGTAAGAGGGCATTGTGCAATAGTTAGTTATTCCCATGTTCAGCTATTTAAAAGCTGCTTTAACTTGTCTGTTTGTCACTGTATATAACTATTCCTAATCTAATTCTAGATATTATTCTATTATGTTCAGCCTGATTTATATGATTTGAGCTGGTGACAGCTTACTGCCTCTACTGAATTAGGTGAGATTTACACTCAATGGAAGCAAACTTTACTGTCAGTTGATCTTTTATTATTGTTGTTGTTATTATTGTTTGTTGGAGGGGTATCCATTTCATGGAATTTTCGTGGAGGTATCCGAAATCACATCYGTTGGTTTTAAATACTTCAAATAGGTGTCTATGCTGTTCTTACCACGGGGCTGATGGAAATTACTTGGTACCTGGCAAAACTGAGATGAGAGTCGTGCAGAGGAGCGGTCCCTGCTCTGGTGGCAGTGTCCCCCTCCTGCCTGCCCCTTCCCAGACCCATTTTAATCCATCGAGACATTCGATTTTTAACTCTTGAGTCGTGGGGTTATTTATATTAAGTCAACAATGTGCGAGTACCTCAGGGACATAATTGAGCTGGAGGTGCAAATAGATTCCAAAAGGGTGCAACAGACACAGTGTATTTCCCTGCCTCTTGTTTTTGTATATTTTTGCTACTCGGTTTTGCTTTTGTCCTAGCTTTTTTTTTTTTTTTTTTTTTTTTTTGTGCTTTGTCTCCACCGTCTTAAGATTCCGTGTCCTGTACTAGCATTATATTCCCTTAACCAAAGTAATGGGGAAAAAAACAACATTATTTTTGTTTTTAGGTTTATTTATACTATATACTGCATACAGTACTTTAAATACCAATTACAGTGCAATCTTTTTATTTATTGTAAAAAAAAATAAAAAATAAAAAGTGTACTTATGTACTAATCTAATCCCCCTCTCCACYCTCCCCATAGCATGTTACATTTTGTCTGTTTTATACTGTTGTACTTTAGGTCAACTTTTTACCTGGCAGCATTCCTAGTATTATTAATCTTCTTGCATTTTCTTGTGTTTTTGAAGATGGGAGCATCTAGTACATTAAATGCCAAAAAAACCCATTATCAGTGATTCAAACGTTTACATGTATCCAAAAACAAAATCATCTCTGGAAAGAAAGTGCTAAGATCAATGAATTATTCTGTGTGCCTCTCTAGATGTAGCAAATATTAGAAATGTTCTGTATTTTGTTATTGACTATAATTAGTTTGATTTAGCCTTGCGAACTAATGGCATTGAGCTAAATATATATATTTTTTTGTTTTTTGCCAAAGTCATGGCTTGTCAAATTTATTTACATCTTATTTAAATTTATTTGTGATATGAAACTCTGTGACCTTGCATCTGTATTTTGTGAGCAAAGAGTATACAGCTGTTTTCATTGGAGGGGAGAAGAGTGTATTTTTTAAAACGATGAAAAGACCGCTAGTTTGGAAAACCCAGAAATTTGAATAGATTCCCTTTTTTTTATTTTTGGTATATTCTTTGAGCAGTGCTGCTATGAAATCCGAGCTTGACRCCTTTTTAAAAAAAAAAAAAAAACAACAAAACAAAACCAAAACTGCTTTAATAAAGAAAGGAAAAAAAAAAAGAAACCCAACGTGCTTAGATTAGCAATTTTGGAAGTTTGAAATATGAGTGATGCTAAAAGCAGGGAGCAGGAGTGGAGGGGAGGAGCACTCAGTGACACCCAGAGCGTTTCTGTCTCTTGTGGTTTGTTTGGTCCCCCCTGAGCAGCCCAAATTGAGATTTTGGGAGGTTTTGCTGGAGGAGCTGGGCCATGCTCGGTGCGTTGGACATTTTGACATTTTCAGTCTGCACATCCTGCCCTGGCGATCTGAGTGTCACACAAATGTCAAACCCTTCTGTCAGGAGGGACAGTATCCCTGACCCCCCTCTGCTGATGCCTTGGCCCTTCCCAAAAATCCTGGTGCCCCTGATCCAGCCCTGGCAGTGCTGGGTCCARCCCCAGAGCGCTCTGCTCTCACAGAAATCACCACCAACAACAAAGGTAGAATGGAACACTAAATATTTAATACCCTTAAGGAAGGAGAGAGATGTTTTTATATTGTTCTGCCTTTTTCTTTATGGACTTGAAGTGTTTTCTAATCCTGTTTGTTGGCTCCAGTAGCTCAGTATTCAGTGTCACGATTGAGAAGTGCCCTAATTGAATGTGTATGAACCTTATCCTTGCACAGTTCTTTAAATTGAAAAAAAGAAAATAAAATGTTTTTACCTCACTACGGGAACATACATTCCAAGCTTTTCAACTTTGAAAAAAAAAATAATCAGAAGTTTTTCTTGTATTGTAAATTTTAGACTATTTCATATGCATTATATTAAAACTGCCATATCAATTTTAATGTATAGATTTTGCAAATACTACACTATGTATGTAAGACTTAACTGTATCTGTAGTGTATATGTAATATATTTATGCCCAATAAATGTTTTAATTCTTCCTGTTTTAATTCTTTATTTTAATTGAACGCAGCCCTTTGGGTTCACATGGCCCCTTTTTGGCAGCTCAGTGCTGTTGTGCAGCCTGGAGCAGGGGTGGGAGCCCCAAATTTACCTCAGGATGTTTCTGATTTGTAATTGGAGTGATTTTGGTGTTTTTGTGAAGGGTAAGTTTGTAGTAATAATCTGGAAGACAGCTATTCTAATCACTTCTTTTAAATAGCTTACATGAAAAATTAAGGATTTCTATTTATAAAAATATACCTAGGTTTTTTATCTCTTACTAATTAAACATTTGACATAGCAGAGATTTTAACTTATTATGTGCAGAGAATTCCTCATCATGATGAATTTATCTAGCATATATACATGCTTCTTGTCAAATGCATTCACATTGATTTTTGAAATGCTTGTCTCCAAATCACTGYATAAATACAACAATTCATTTGTTTGTGTTTTTTAATTACTTCAGTTCACAACATGAGCAGGGTTTTCCTAGGGAAATACAGTACTTTTTTCTGCTTGGTTGCTCAGCTTTTTTATTTAARCAGTGCTTGCCAAAACAATCTCTTTTAATAAACTTTTTCAGATATGTGTATGGAATCGTAAACAGCACTTTGGCATCTGAGGAGATCTTTTATTTTCAGTGGTCACTGGTTTTTTTGCTGCAGAGATGGAGGGCAGTGGGAGCAAAGGAGGATTTCAGCATTCACTGTGTGAGTTTTGAGTGTTACCTGTGTTGTTTCCACCCCCAGGTTTGTGCCGAGGTGCTGGGGGTGCCTTTTGCACCCCAGCCTGGGCAGAGGTGGGTAAATAACACCAAATTCACCACGGATTTTATTGTGTGAGAGTTGTAACCGGGCTTGGGCGATGCTGTGTTTAACAGCAGCTTTGAGAAGTTCTGGAAGAGAGCAGAGGCTGGGATTGGGGATATTTTGGTGGCCTTGGGAACAGGATTTGGGGTGGGGCAGGAGAGGGCAGTGGCCMTGGCATTGTCACAGGGTGGGCAGTGGCCTTGTCACATGTCACAGTGATGCCTTATCAATCAGGCTAATCTGAAACAGATGCCAGACAAACTTAAGAGAATGAGAACATACAACTTTAATCCAGGCCTAACAGCCCTGCTGGTACATTAGGGCAGACAAAGCCTCCTGAGGCTACACCCARAATAGACCCTGCTTCACAAGATCTTCACCTTTAATAAGTTCTGACTTATGAACATATTGGGTCTTAATTCTCCAATGATCTTTTCAGGTGATGATGTCACCTGAAAAACCACCCCAAACTTCCTCCCCCCAATTCTCTGTCATTTCCATATTTTGGGGCTCTGAGGCAGCGATGTGTCCTTGGGTTCAGGCTCAGAGAGGAATTGCTTTGTCTAAAGATGGGAGAACGGTAGTTTTTAGTGTTGTACTAGAGAACTACAAGAATACAGATGCATGAAAATAGAGAAACCAAAAATCCTAAGGCATCAGCAGGGTGTGTGGTGCCAGCTGTGCCCAGCTGTGYGYGCTCCGTTCCTATGGCAGCAGCGATTCTCTCTGCTCAGCGATCAGTGCTGCTCACACCCAGCTCCTGGTGCTTGTTCTGTTCTCCCTTCAGCCTCCCTTCTCAGGGGGGTCACTCTGAAAAACCAGGGGGACAAAGCCAGGCTCTGCCAGGACCAGGCAGGAGCAAACAGCATCTGGAGTGCATCAGTCCGTGGTGTTCATCTCTTTCCTGCTGGCTCTCCCGTGTTTTGGGGTTTTAGGAGGTGCTCAAATCCATTCTGCTATAAAAACGAGGAGTTGGTGAAGGGGGATGGATCTTAGAATCTCTGTCCCATCCTGAAGCAGAGCTAAGGTATTTTAAATCCCCCTGGAAATAAGAAGTTCTTGGGCAATCTCAGCCCATGGCAGGGGGCTGGAAGCAGATGATCATTAAAGTCCCTTCCAAACRAAAGCATTCCATCATTCCATCCTGTGAATTTATGGCCTGTGGAGATGGGGTGATTCCCCTCCAGCATTAACAACATCTACATCAGCAGGATGGCTCTGATAGGCYTGACTTGAAACCAGAGGTGTTAGAGACAAGAAGAAATTTGTGTGGTAATATGAAGTGTAAATTATATTTCCTCTGCAAGTCCTTTTCTAGAATTATTGCTGAGTTCATGATGTGTTGTCATTTATTGAAGTGGTGTAGAATTATATTCTCTGCCCTTAACGTGGCCTGGAGTAAGGATGCAAATGTTCTATCTCTTTATTTTTTTCTCAGAACRAGAAGCACCAGTAAGTAGAGAGATGGATGTGGACATTCTGTTTCACTATTTTTATGGCTGAGCAGAAAAACCAGCTGAGATTCCCTGAAAGGGCTATTTTATTGGTACTACATTTAATAAATTCTGAACAATTACATCTATTTCTGCTCTTGACAATTGCTCTCACAATGCCCAGATTCTTGGCTCAGTGAAATAAAAAAGTTTCACAAGATGCTTTCAAGCACAGTGGATTAGCCTGGGATCTGCTGTTGTCTAAGTGAAATGTTTTTAGTTTGAGTAGTTACATTTATTGCACTAATTGGTGGCATAGATGGTCTTGCATGCAATCAAAGCTATTTTTAGGTCTCCTGACATGGTTAATAAATAACTGCTTGGGTCAGTGTGCTCAGTGGATGTCATTTCTCTGTAATTTTATTAGCTCATCTCTCTCGCTTTCTGTCAAATGAAAGCTATTACTCACTACAAATAAAATGGAGCAAACAGTAGGGGTGCAGGAGTCTTGTGAGGATTAACTTATGCATAGAGTGAAAAATTCACCCTTATCCAATGCAAATATTGTCTTTATTAATTTATTAATTTCTTTTGCATAAAAAGCTCATGATCTGTGGTGGTGTCCTGGGTTCAGAGGTTTTGCAGTGCTGGTGGTGTTGGTGTTCCCTGGCTGTGCTCCGGGCAGGATGCACACTGCTGGGACTGGATGGGCTTTAAAGTTCTTCCAACCCAAACCATTCCACGATTCCCCATCCCAGCATTACWCCAGGGATCCTCAGGCAGTGCCCAAGGCATCTGAGGGATGAGCCCACAGCAGCCAAGGTGCCAACCAAGGCACACAGAAAGCCCTGGGCTGGCTGCCCTCTTCCCTYCTCACAAACTCACAATAACTCAGTGGGTTCAAAACTCCACATTCAGCCACAAACAGCTCAGGAGCACCTTCCACAGCCCCTCACTGGTGCCCACAGCACAGCAAATTCTAGAAAAACCAATCTCATTGTCACCGCTTGATAAAAATACGAACTTCCATCAACAGGGCAGGGTATGTGCCTGTGTGTGACTGTGATTCTCTGCTCCATCTCGGTGAGAATGTGCAGTAGGAGTTTTTGCTGCCTTTTGTCAGTGTTGAAGCTGTTTAAATCCATTTCWGATGGTGCTGTGGCTCATTGCAGAGCAGGCTGGTGCTGTCAGACTCCCTGCCTTGCCCCTTAATGAGCCACGGTTTGCAGCACCAGGTGAGTGGTGGAAGGAGAACAATGTGGACAGAGGAAATAGCCGTGCCTTTTCTTTCTCACMGACAGTGCTGCAATCATGTGAAAATCAATCGAACATGAGAAAAAAGCAAARGAATAATGCTCTTCTTTTGATCCCATGGCATCAAAACTGGGGGCAAGTGCTGGGAGAGCATCTCCAGASCCCTCAGAGCAGCTTCTGAAAGGGACAGTGGGGTACTTCACTTCTGAGAGCAATTTCGCCTCATGGGCTCGCACACAGCACCAAACCATTATTTTGCTCCACAGTGAAAGAATCAAAGCAGGTGTGGAAAGCCATAAAACGCCTTTATTGGGCAAAACACAAAGTGGTTTATCTGCAGGCACAGCTGGAAGAGCAGCCTGTAGCTCTCACAAGGGTGCATTTGTGCTCAGAAGAGAGCAGAGATGGCAGCCTGGCAGCAGCGTGGGTTGGATGCTGATTTTGGAGTGGGTCCTCTCCTCCTGGGGGCTGCTCCCATCCCTTCAGATGATTTGTTGGGATGCTCACAACCCTTGTGGTGCTCTGTTTACTCTGTTTTCTCCTTGCCCCAGTGCTGGCCAGCACTTTGAGAGTTTGGCAGTGTGTCAGGGACGGGATCCAGGTGATGCTGACATCGGTGCACACCACAGGCCAGWGGGGTTCACCCTCCAAAATTGGGCTGCAGAGCCWCCTCCTGYRRCTGAGCAGAACMAGATCAGTGTCTGCAGGACTCASAGAAACTCATTTTTGTAAAATAGGRCTGGTAGTTTTTGTTGTRAGGGTRAAATGTAGTTACAGTGCTTTCAGCTGCGGGGTGAGGAGGGTGGTTCAGGGTGTGGGGCAGTAACAGCAGGGGCATCACTGGGAGATGAGATAGATATTTTTGTTCCAAATTTGAATTTACTTCTCAAGATGTGATTTACCTCCTCAAGGGTTTGTGCAAAAGGTACAAATTCAATGGAAGCCCATCCAGAAACACCCACCAGGCTCAGAGCAGGAGCACCCTAAAACCAGCAGATCCATGACAGAGAGRGGGTTCTCCTGGGTATTTCAGCTATCTGAAAACTGCTGCTTTAAATATGGTTTATGCAAATGTYATTTGATCCAAACTTGCATGACTGCTGAATATCGATCAATTCAATTTTTGGGAAGAAAGTGCTGGTTTTCCAGTGTATTTTATTTTTGGCAAGAAATACAATAGGACATGATTTTTTGCCTGTGTGTGCCTCCATCAAAGGTACTTTTCTAAAATGAATTGAGCTTTCTGGTGAAGTCCTTTTGACCTATTTCATCTACAATTTAACACTGCCAAGRAAGAAAATGCAGCCAAATTGTTCTGCTTTATTTGTGAAGCTGTGACACAAAATGTAGAGGTAGAAAAAGCTTTTAAAACTGGAACAGTTTAATGAATGAACTCTCAGTTATTTTCTCTATGGGCTGCTCACATTTATGTCAGAAAGAACACAGCAAAATTTTGACTCTGAAAGTCTCTACATGTTTTGTTCTATTTTTTTTTTCAGTCAGAACTGGCAAAGATTGTTCCCAAAGGCAAGAGTTTACAGAAATGGAAAGGTTCAACTGCCTAAAAAACTTCTCCTGTGGAGCTACTCTGCCGTGCCAGTGTGTATCTTTCTGGAGGCATCAGATAGAAGTTGATTTTATGATGCAAAAGTGAGGGTTATCCGGGTTTTGAGATGTTTTTATTTCCTGTTTTCCCTAAAAAAACACTTCACTATGTACCAGTTTGAAGCACACATGCTGGTGTGACCTCCTGGCTTTAGAGAATCCATATTGGGAAAGTTTTGGTACTGAGGGAAGCAAAACTGATGGGTGGGATAGTGCCTGTGACAGCTACAGTGGGTGTTAAATGTCTGAGTGTTCCCTGCTAGGTAGGAAATACTTTCCTGCTTCTGTCATATGAAGGTGGTTACTCTTCTTTAATAAAAATGTGTGTATTTTGCTGGATTTGTCCAAGGACTTGCAGAAGGAAGGAAGGAAGGGTCCCATCCTCCCTCCCAAGGAGCAGCCAGTCCCTTTCTTTCTGACCTTTATTACCCCAGATCAAATGTTTTAAATTTCATTCTATACACAAAGTTGTGGAAATTTCACAGTGTTGGTAGAGCTAAAATTTGAAGTCCCTTCTGATGAAATGTTTAGGCTAAATGAAATTGAATTTGTGCAAAAACACTGATAATGTGTCTGCACAGGGCTTTAATGTTGCTGTTACTCTGGCTAAACAAAATAGCCTAATCAAGGTGGTTATGCAAGTCGGGGGAAAAATTAAAATATAAATATGAAAACAGAGAAATTTGAAGAAATTAAAACCCAWTTAAGTGAATCCCACTGGATCCTCCACCACCACAAAGCCACAGGGCTATAAAGGTTCTCATCACTTTATTTCTTTTTCTGTTCACATTTAACAGCGCGGGCACAGCTGAGATTTGAAACACCGATGTGTGTGTGGTCGGTTTGTTTACACAGACAGGTTGTTTGTGAGCTCACACCTTGCCCATCTCTCTGTGATTCCCAAATGTCTTGTTTCCCTGAGTTGCACGACATCTGCCACCAGATCTGCTTGTCAGTGAGTGAGAGTGGGAGTGGGTGGAGGTGGAGCAGGAGATGCCCTGTGGGGCTGCAGTACCTCAGTGTGGGGTTTGCACAGAAATCCTACACTCCTGGAGCGGGGAGGGGACAGGCCAGGTGCCACCAAGGAGCAGCAGCCAGCCCTGACCCCAGAAAAGGTGATAGAGAAGACACTGAATATAAAAATGCCAAATTCTTGTGAGTTAAACAGGAGCTGCACCATCAGCTGAAGGTGAGACAGGGGAAAGTGGCCCATCAGTGTGAAGGCAGGAGAGGTTTTGTTAACACACAATTAATTCATTGTGGAGAATTAAAACCCATTAGGGAGAACCAGCTGTGGAGCAYCTGGGGATGAGCATGAGAACCAAGTGAGCAGAAATCTGCTGTCACACACTCATGTTCCAAAGCTCTCCTGGGCCACAAACCCCACGTGCTGCTCAGACAATAAAAGCCATGTTTATTAGCACAGAGAATGGTTTTCTGGTTTGCCTTGAAATGGCATACTTGAGGTATAAAAATCTAATTTAAGGTTTTACGAATCAAGTATGAGAATGTGCCTGCCTGTGTCCTTTAATGCAGGTTTCTCTRTTACTTTCTAAGGTCACGGTGGTTAAAAGATGCAAAATGTTCTCAATTCAATACTGCAGCMAACGAGCACAAAATGCACACCAGGATTTACAGGGAAGTGGCACTGGGAACAGACTGAAAACAGAAACATGGGGGGTTTACAGGCAGGATCCCCATCCTCAGAAAGCTTTGGGGTGCAGTGGGGTGCAGTTAGGGATGGGGAGCCACAGACTCGTTACAAATATTGAAACAATTAAAAGCTTCCAAATTAGAACACATCAAGTCAATCACAGTCAAACTGAGCAGAACAAGTACAGATGATTTAACTAGTTAAAAAAACCAAAAAAAAACTTTGGTGGGTGATTGCATTCCACAATTCATAGCATCACTGCAGGCCTGAAGTCAGCACTGTCCTTGTCCCACTGATATATATTTTAAAAAAATATTACAGTACAGTCACATTCTAAGCCACTTCCGTGAAGGCTTTTTTATTTTGTTTCCTTTTAACTTGGATGTGACATGAAGGTTATTTATTTTTAGCATGTTTAAAAATGATCCACTTTATATCTCTTTTTTCTTTTTTTTTTAAGAAACCATTTTCCTCATTCAGAGAAAAACCTTAGCTTACTTAAAAATTGGTATTTATGAAAAGTGTATCAAATTTCCTGTTTACTACTCCAAAAAGGCAATTCAGTTTTCTCTCTCTAGGGTCTGGTTAGATGCTAGCAAAATTCTTAGCAAAACTAAAGCTAACTCTGGAAAAAAYTCAGCTGGAATTGGCCGCTGCTCAAGTCCTACAAACCCTCGAGTGAAGTGGGGCCACGTTTGCCTGGTCAGGACGGCACAGCCTAAATCTGGGCTGATCAAAAAATCATACGGGGGGGAAAAGCAGCACAAAAACAACACCTGGAGCCGTGTCTGCCACCATCCCAAATTTCTGTGTGTTTCCCCCAAATCTTCCTCCGCCCGCACCGTTCTTCCCAGCCCAGCCGGGCGGTGATGAGGGCATCGATTGTCGCGTTTGGGTTCGATTGACGCGTTTGGTTCCCGTTCTTTGCCCTTTTCCCGTTCCATTATGGCTTTCAGGGAGCTGGGCAAGCGATGCTCGGGTACCACTGGCCATCATGTGAGCACACTGGGCTCTGTCCAGCCCCTGGAGCTGCTCTTGCTCCCAGCCAGACCCTTCCTGGGCAGCGCTCGCAGCCCGAACAGGCGGCAGGCGGCCASGCGGTATTTCCTGGACATGATGTTGTAGAGGATGGGGTTGATGGCAGCACTAAGGTAGAACAGCACAAACGACACCAGGTTGCAGTACTGGCTGATCACTGCGATCTCCAGCGAGCCRGCCTCGAAGGATTTGGAGAATAAGTAGCGTCCCACGTGGAAAGGCAGCCAGCAGAGGATGAAGGCGAACACCACCACGACTGAAACAAAAACGGCAGAAGAGAGTGTGGTGAAGTGTGAGTATCAGCGTGCAGGTGAYTAACATTCTGCTTTGCACTCTATTCCTTTAACAAATTAGCCACAAAGTGTGAAAAAGCATCCCCTAAGCTTTCAATTATATCTCCATACATTCTCTAAGAGAGTAAATTAGTGATACTTGATACACTTGGATCATATCTAAACAGGCTGCCTGAATATTGCCCAATTAATATGTAGCAAACTTCTGACCTATAAAACTTACATTTGCATCAACAGAGCGTTAAAGAATCCAAATGGTGACAAAAAAAAAGTGTAAGCA
>NW_026623340.1:1231103-1248664 GCF_030028575.1 Malurus melanocephalus | reverse complement strand
GATAGACTCAACACTGTGGTTTATAATGAAGAATGTAATCACTGGGAAGAAAAAGTATTTAAGACAAAAAGCAAGATTGTTTAAAGCAAAGGCCTCAAAATGAAATATTGAATGAGGACTTGTAGAGCACATRGGCCAAGGCAGGAAGAGGAGAGTGGTGCACCCCTGCAGTTTGGCCATTTTTTGGAACATGAGTTACTCCCAAGAAGGGAAAAACCTAAATAGTATAGAACTGCATAATTATATTTATACAATCTATCTGTAATATCCCATGACTACTGTGGTTGCACTTACATGTAAATATCATGTCTGTAGAATAATGGGAACATGTGTACCTCTGAACACTGGCCCACTGGAATTTTCATCCGAGAGAAAGGGAAACTGTTTCTGTTCATTTCCTGTGAGCCTTTGACCTTTATTATTTTTCATATTGCTCTGAGTGTATCTATTAATATATTGCAGAGAGAAAAACCAGAAAACTCGAGCAAGGGTTTCTGATGCTCTTGTGCAATTTTTACAGTTAACCTGTTCATAACCACAGAATGGTTTGGTTGAAAAGGAACTTAGAGAAAATCTTCTTCCAAGCCCCCTGCTARGAGCAGGGACACTTTAGACAMGACCWGGTTGCTCAAAGTSSAGTCCAACCTGGCCCTTGTGYTCTCTTGTTTTAGCAATCCTCATATTATCATATCACATCTCAGAAAATAATAAAATTCAAATAGCTGAGAGGAAAGGTTATAGGTTATCTTTGCCCAAAAATTCTGCACCAGCATTCCCAAGTTTAAAAGGATGCTTATGCAGGACTTGTGGATTGGAAAGCACAGAGCCTGAGGTTCAAAATATATTTTCAGGCTCTGCACTTTCTTGAGCCAACCACTTTCAGTTTTCCCTCACTGTCTTCACTACAAAATTCAGATTATTCCCTAGCTCACATGGGGATTTGAGTCCGTGTAATGAATATTACCGTGATGGTCACAATGAACAGAGTTCTAAGCACAGTCTGTTGTGACTGGAATTTTAAGCACATGTAGGCTTTTGACATGCAGAATCCCACGGATTTCAGTAGGAATGGGGTGTGATAGCTCCTTTGAGAGTCAGGCTATACATTTAGGTGTTTCATTCCAGACCCAGAAGCATAACCTGTTAAGAGAATTGCTGATGCTAATCCCATTTACTTGATGTTCCATGACTTGATAAAKCCTCAAAAAGTGCCTTCTACATTTTAAGCAGAGCATTAACACCACTGAGAGTAGACTGCTTTGAGCATCTGCTGCCACAGAGCCCTCACTAACTTCTTCCCATCTTTCCATCAGGCATCAGACTGCTATAATTTAGGGACTATTGGCTCTCTGTCAGAGGAGAGTCTTGCTGTTCTYAGACCTCGTAAAAGGAAACAAAAATGTGCCTGAAATATTGCAATGTTTGTGGCAACACTTGAGGGCATAAATAAGCTTTTTGGTTTTTAATTTTGAAATTCTTTAAGGTAAAGTGTGTGGAATTGTAAGTATGGTAGTAATATATGTAATTTACTTCTAGCAAGTGGAAGTTCATAATCCTGAACCTCTAGAAGCGTAAACAATTAATTACTTCCAAGGTCACCCTTACCAGACTGAAGTAATTCTATTGATCATAAAACGGAGCTGAAAGGGCATAAAGAATGCTGCAGGTTTTATTATTCTTTATTCTTTTATTACTGTTGCATAGTAATAAATGAGGACAGGAACACARAGATCGGAGAGACTCCTATTTGATAATTAAGGTGCTTAGGACTCACTGCCACCTCCTGTTTGCCTCTTTAGCCCACCACTTCAACCCTGCTGAAAGGAGCCCGTGAAAGCTCCTTCCTGCAGAGCATCTCATCCTGCCCAAAATCCATGGGATGACTTGCACTGCAGAGGACTTTTGGCTTGGATAAAAGAACGCAGCAGCAGCAGCAGGATTCTGCAGTTTTCAGACACTAAACTGCAGAACAACTTTTTGAGTTTGTGTATCAAACCACATGCACTGACTCGGTGTGATAAAACTTGTGTTTCCATGTGCCAGCCACAAGTGTTGTTTAAAGCATTCAGCAGTGTCAAGGTGCAAAGTTAGGGATGACAGCATCTGTTGTCCTGTTTTCTTACAGTCTGTGAGATTTTACAGCATCACAGACCTCAAAGGAGACACAATGCTCCCAGTTCAGCATATCCTGATGTTTTACTAACATTAAAATGCATATCAACTTTCATAAGCTTACAAAGCTATGGTAGGAAAAAAACCACAATTTTCTAAAACCTCGATACTCTTTCCCTATGAATCTTAAGTGCACATCATGCCCTGCCTGCATAGCTKTAGCCTGCAGCTCAACTTCATGGCTTGGGGAGGGTTTAGTTTTGTTTAAAAATCAAATAAACTGTTCTTCTGTAAATAACATTGGTATCCACAACCAAAGAGCAAAAATGCTCAAAAATCTCTAGGGCACAAGCTAATTATAAATATCGTATTTGTCCTTGTCAGGGATTGTTATTAATATTTGTTTAACTGTTTGGGAGTCCCCAGCTGCAACYAGCTAGAAATAAATCTAAGGGAAGAGGGGAGTTATTGTATGGATACCTTAAGGGTTACATTAAGGGAAACATTTTCCATAAATGCTTTCCTTTGGAAGCAACCATAGTAAACTATCAGGGAGCTCCCTGTCTTTCCCTCTCTCTCTCACACACACACACACACACAAGCACGCACATCCTTTCTGAAAAAAAAAACACAGCAAGAGGACTCGTACCTAACATTTTCACAGTTTGCTTGTTGTTCTTATCCCTGATGGCAGTGTTTGGACCGATGTTCTTTCTCTTCCTCCTCCAGAGCTTCCTCCCGATGAGGCTGTACAGCACGGTCAGGCAGAACACGGGCAGGAAGAAGAAAATGCTGGAGGTCCAGACCATGATGGTGAGGAGCCCCGAGCGGATGGCGTACTCGGTGGCTCTGCACTCGTTGGTGCTCAGGGGGTTGGTGCCGTTCTCRTGCTCGACCCCCACCAGGATGAAGATGGGTCCGGCGCTGATGAAGGAGATGGCCCAGAGGAAGAGGATGACCAGCTTGACCTTCCCCTTGGTGATGATGACTTTAGCTCGCAGGGGGAAGCAGATGGCGACGTACCGCTCCACGCTGAGCGCCGTGATGTTGAGRATGGTGGAGTAGGTGCAGCTCTCGCTGATGAACTGGAAGAGCTTGCACAGGAGGTCCCCGAAGTTCCAGGGCCGGTACTGCCAGAGGCGGAAGAGGTCCAGGGGCATGCAGAGGAAAATGAGCAGGTCGGAGAAGGCCATGCTGGACAGGTAGAAGTTGGTGGTGGTCCTCATGTCCCGGAACCGCGACACCACCAGCATGGTCATGAGGTTGCCGATGATCCCGATGACGAAGAGCAGGACGCAGGCGACGGTGATGCCGGTGAGCACGGGCACGGGGAACAGGTGCAGCGGGGGCTCGGCGCCCGTCCGGTTCTCCGCGCCGCGGCCGCCCGCGCTCCCCTCCCGCATGCTGGCGCCGCGGGCTGCGCATCCCCGCCCGGCGCTGCGCGGCCCGGCCCCGCACGGTGCCCGCTGCGCTCCCGGACAGGTGCGGGGCCGGGGGCGGGGAGCGACAGCCACGGACGGGCGGCCCCGCTCCGCCTCTCGGCGCTCCGCCGCTCCCCCCGGCCCGGGGCGGGCGGGCACTGCCGCGCGTCACAGGAGACGTGGGCACGGAGCGGCCCCGCCGCGACCCCGCTCCGCCCGAGCCCTCAAACTTTCTCCGGGAGCCGCGGAGCAGCCCGGGCTGGGTCCGCCCCCGCTCCCTGCCCCGCCGCCCGCCTGCTCGGGCAGGTGCGGTGCCGCTGTCCCCGCTCCCGATTTCCCCCCGGTGCCGTTCCCAGCTGTCGGTGCCGCTGTCCCCGCTCTCAGAAGCCCCCGGTGCTATCCCCGGTGCCGTTCCCCACTGTCCCCTCTCCCGGAGCGCCCCCGATGCTGTTCCCAGCTGTCGGTGCCGCTGTCCCCGCTCTCAGAGTCCCCCCGGTGCTATCCCCGGTGCTGTTCCCTCTCCCGGAGCCCCCCGGTGCTGTTCCCCGCTGTCCCTGGTCCCAGAGCCCCCCGGTGCTATCCCCGGTGCTGTTCCCCGCTGTCCCCGCTCTCAGAGCCCCCCCAGTGCCGTTCCCCGGTGCTGTTCCCCGCTGTCCCCGCTCTCAGAGCCCCCCCAGTGCCGTTCCCCGGTGCGGTGCTGCTGTCCCCGCTCCCAGAGCCCCCCCGGTGCTATCCCCGGTGCTGTTCCCCGCTGTCCCCGCTCTCAGAGCCCCCCCAGTGCCGTTCCCCGGTGCTGTTCCCCGCTGTCCCCGCTCCCAGAGCAGGGGTCCCTTCCCCTGTCCGGGCTCTGTCCCCGCTCAGGTGGCCCCGCGGCGCTCAGCCGGTCCCCCAGTGATGGGGGTGATCGCTCTCTCCTGGCTCTGTATCTTTGCTCTGCCCTTGGATCTTGGCAGGAGCCCGGCCGGGCTCCGGCTCAGTGAAGCTGCAGCAGTCACCCGCTCCTACATGATTTACCTGCAATTAAATTTCGATTCAGCGTGTCACTGCTGTCCTATGCTGTGCCCTTTGCAGGTGCAGGCAGAGCCGTGCTTCCCCAGCTGCAGACTCCTACTCACTGTACTGAAGGATAATGTTGTGCCCAAGAAATGAGATGTAAACAGAACAGGGTGAGATCAGGGGCAGTAAAGCAACTTCCCACACATCTGTACAGGGTGTATCTCTCCACCTTTCCAACTGTTCCCACAAATTGTAAGGGTGTGTGTGCTGCAGCACAATCTTTTCTCACTCCTGTCCATCTAGAAGGGCTGGATCTCTTGTACCCCATCTCTCAGGGGGCAGCCAGTGCTCTGAGCCCATTTTGGCTTAACCATAGAATCATGGAATGGTTTGGGTTGGAARGGACCTTAAAGCTCATCTCATTCCCACCTCCTGCCAGGGSCAGGGACACCTTCCACTGGYCCAGGCTGCTCCAAGCTCATCCAGCTCAGCAGGGAAGCAGGCTGATGCTGTTTCCCCAGGTGCACTCCACCACTGCCATTCCCATTTCACGGCTGCAGAGCTTTTATTGAAGGGTAGGTAGAGCACAAATGTGCTCTGCCTGTGCCTCTGAATGTGCCTGTTTTCTGTAATTTGTGCCTTGTGTAACCATGCAGGCATGAGCCCTAGTGCCTTGTCCACATCCTAATTTGGATGATGTATTTTTCCAGTTTAACTGGAATCGGAATTTTCGTTCCTGCTCATGAACTGTGAGACAGTTTTGTAGCAAGTTACTCAACAGTTGCTAAATTTTATGAGGGATGGCTGCACATTAATTGCAGTTGAGAAGGAGGAAGAGCCTAATGTACTTCTCACTTTGTCTRTTCAGCTGCCTGTATAGTTCTGTTATATGTTTCTGAATTAAAATAATGGGCTTTATGCCACTAAGATAGTTATTTCCTTTTAGAATTGTGTCCCCAATCGAATTTACATGACATTGCTTTATATTACRGAGGAGATGGCAACTGCCCCTGTGGTTAGGCTGCCAAATACTTTGCATTATTATAAGGAATTATGTCACTCTTTTTTTAAATTTCTTTTCCCTAATAAATTCTCAGGCCAGTGGTGTTAGTTGCAGGATGATGATATTTGCCAGAGAAAATGCCCTGAAGCTATAAATGTGACTTTCTATGTAGAAAGGATCCTTCATTCTCATGAAATTCTTCCAGCTTTTGCTGACCTGTATCTTGTCAAAAGTGACCATTTCCCTTTCCCCAGGGAGAGAAAAGTGCTTTATTTTTTTTTTTTCCCCAGGAGAATAATTTATTCCTTTTTAAAATAGTAACTGAATTGTGTTGTGTGTTTCAAATCAGGTATCCAGCAGTGAGTTAGCACCGGATCTGTGCACTCCAGACAACTTGAGCTCACAATRCAATGACTTAACACTTAATTCCTTGGGATTTTGATGCTCTGAGTGATGACCCAATTGGATGAGAACTGGCAGTTGTGCTTCAAATCCAGCAGCATTGATCTCCTTCTTTAAAAGGTATCATGAGTCAAGGGCTCCTCTGGCTGCTTTTCCTGCATGGGGTTGGGGCAAGGCCAGAAAAAAATACCAGTTGAGAGAGAAGAAAAGCAGATTAAATTTTCTGATTCCTTCTGACTTCTTTGGCAATTGAAGGCCARATTTTGATGGAATGTAAGGATTTGTCAACCCACAAACACTGCACAATAATGGATTCCTGCCTCTGCTTTGCATGTGCTAAAGGACTGTGGTGCAGGTGGTGACAGAAGATGTAAGAGCTGTRAAAAAAGATGGGTTTAGGCTCCTCAAAGTTATCTACCAGCCCTCAGCTGCACAAACATTAGTTGTATATTGCCAACAAGACATGAATGAAGTCATTGCTCTTATTGCAATGAGAGAAATGGAGAAAAAGGGGCTAAAGTTAAGTGCTTTTTATTCAGTTCTATCCACTAGCCAGATGTATGAACCAACCAGATATTAAAGAGATAATTAACAAAAACCCACATTATACTGGACATTTACCTTTCATGGAACTCTAAAAATATTAGTGTTTCTCTTCAGTGTCTTCAAAACTGTGCTGAGCCCTGGAGATGAGGTAGAAGAATTTCTGTTTGCAGGGTTTTGAGGTCTTTCTCCTATGTTCTATCCTTTCCATTTCCTTCTCATCCAGGAAAGTTTGAATTCTTGTTTATAGCATTGTTTGTTGTCATGGAAATACCTGAAGGCTTTGAATATAGAATGATTATGTGTTTATTGTGGAGAGAAGAAGAAACTGAAAAACAGACCTCAAGGTAGAGATTCATTTTAAAAATGATACACCTCCAACAACTCAGAGGAAAGCAGATTCAGGGGTTTTTGTTATATCCAGGGACAGAAGGTGTTTTGACTGCTGTTGTAAATGTGGTTTAGGGCAGAAGGTAGCACCTGGTGTTTGCTTTCAAAGGTTATGGTTTAGCAGCTCTCCTCACTGAGGAGTGCTGATGGAATAGTGATATCCAGCTTAATAATGTAAAACCCAGAATGGGCTCCAATTACTTCAGTTGTTTGTAYGGCTGAAATATCTGCAAGCAGACCTCAAAACACTGCTAGTTTATTAATCAGCAAAGCTGTGCTCTGAGGTCACTAATCGAGAGGAAGGTGGTTTTCACTCAGCTTTTGGCCGTGTGTCAGCTCACTGTGTCACTGGGTCACGCCTGGCATCGTGTCCCCTTGCCTCAGGCTCATTCCCCAGTGCGGGGAGAATGTGATCCATTGGTGTGGGGATTCCATGGGCAGGGACTCCTTCCACCATCCCAGGCTGCTCCAAGCCCTGTCCAACCTGGCCTTGGACACTTCCAGRGATGGAGCAGCCACAGCTGCTSTGGGCACTCTGTACCAGGGCCCCACCACCCTCAGAAGGAAGAATTCCTTCCCAATATCCCATCTCATCCYGCCCTCTGGCAGTGTGAGTCCATTACCCTTTGTCCTGTCATTCTGTGTCTTTGTGGAAAGTCCCTTTCCAGCTCTTTTRGAACCCCTTTAGGTCCTAGAAGATGCTATAAGGTCTTCCAGAGCCTTCTCCAGCTGAACAAATACCTTCTGTCGCTGTTTAGTAATGGGTAAAGATCAGATATTTTGCTACTAAGAAAGAATTCCCAGTGCTTAAATAATTGCTAAAGCCCAGAAACATGTGAAATACCTCAAGGGAAATGCTCAGAGTGTTGTCCTCTGGTCACAAGATCATTTTCAAGGATTTCTTCAGCCCAATGCTTCCAGATGCTGTTCACCAACTGGGGTCTGGAAGCAGTTATATGGGATTACACAATATGGCATTGCTCAATTTGCATTTTGTCCTCAGCATTGCAAGCACTCGTGGCATTTAGTGGATTATATCTGATACCAATCAATGTCAGGGAAACTAYTGAAGACAGGATTGTTATGGAAGCCATAGGATGACACCAGTAATCACTGCGAGACTAAATAACTATTTAGTAAAAAYGTTTTATATAAAAGGCATGTAGAAAAATTTACAATATTCACATATTAATGCAACCTACAAAAATTTGCTACATATGTCATTCAGCATAAAGTGAGATGAAGTGTGTGAGTCAGGACACAGCGCAAACAGAACTTGCTGTATTTTTCCATTCTTCTTCTAAAGGTGTCCTGCCTGATATCCCTTGATAATCTTTCCCCAAGATAATATCTGGCAAAGATGCCTTCAGATCACACAGAATTTTTTTTTTGGTGTGATTCCTGTTGCAATATGCTCTGCATGCAGAGACCAAACATGAAACCAAGGGTCAGTCCCGCGCTGAAAGCACAAAGCCCAGTCCATTTGCAAGGAAAACCTACAGAAGTAATTTCTCCAAGATAACAAACGTACAGGGTGTGTAGGGAATGGCTCTGTTCTTCAGCATTTCTGGCAGGGAGAAAATTTCTCAGTTAAATACTGAAATCAGAAAGAAAACTGTAGAAATGTTTTCTGTTCTCTGTCAAAACAGATGTTTTGAGAAGGAGGAAAACCAAAGTGTTCCAGTAAATGGTGAAGAATTTCACATATTTGATTGCCACTGAAAACTGTGTGTGACAGTGTTAGAGCAGCAGGCAGAAGTTAAAACTCATTATTTTCAGCTCACACCGGTGTGTTTCTTTGTCTAACCTGCCAAAAGAAGGGTACTCCAGAAATTCTTCCCTTGCAGCTCCAACACAGGTATTTCAGTGAGCTGACATACCTGCTTGTCTGAATGGCCAGATAAACACAGGGGCTCATGTCTATCATTCCTTTTGTGGCTGGGTAGGAAGATGAACAGTGCCTGTTTATTGTGAGGCCCATGTGCAGGGGCTGCTCACTGATTTAATTACCTCAACAAGCAGGTGAATGGGAGGGTTCCCACGGCAACCCCAGAGTATTCAAAAAATAAATGGTCAGACTTTCTCCTGCCATCATTCTGTTGATGTAAAGTGACATTTGCAGAGCTGTCTTCCTTTCCCTCCAATTTTTTTTTCCACTTTCACCTTTCCCACTGTTTYCTCTGAATCTGGGCAAAATGCATTCATGGTGCAATTTGCTATTCCTCCACTGGCAATGCTACACATATGCTGATTTACACCACCTGACTTTTGATATGCATTGAGCCTGTACAGCTTAGACAAATCTTTCCAATACAAAATAGTCCTTTTTGTAGAGTTAAAAAATATACTGTTCATTTTGGTAAAAAAAAAAGGTATTTTACAAAAAAAATAATCATGAAAATTTCCCGCCCATCCCTAAAAATAAAATYGAGTAATTACAGCATTACCTAAATAAGCAGCATTTTTGTAAGTACAGATAGTTGTGCCTGTTTTCCTTAAAATGTTAGTCATTGGGGTGTGTTATTCTACATTACATCCTACCAAACATAGACCAGTACAAATAAACATGGAAGAATCTTGTCATGCCTAAATTGTTGCAAATTTCTCACAGAATTCAGTATTTACAGAAAACCTTTTTTTTTTTTTTTTTCTGGATCAAGCTCTTGTTGTCAACAAGTGTAACAGCAACTGCATTACTGAACTTATTGGGAGCCTGGTGAGATGTCTGCAGCACAATAATTAAGTAAATAGGCACGGATATAAAATGTTGATCAAAACACAGATTGATTTCAAAAGCTCTTCAGTGCCATTCCAGCAGCTGTCCTTATGTACAATATCCTGAACGAGACAAATGTGTTTACTCAAGACAYGATCCTGGAGAATGCTTAAGCACATACTTAATTTCAAGCTTGTGGATACCCTGATGCAGTCAGACTGTTTGTGTGCTTAAAATTAATTAGGTGCTTAAGTGCTTTGTTAGAGAAGACGGAGACGTGCAGCTTCTGTAAAACTCCCACTCAAAAAACTTTCGGAGAAATTCCACGGGTGCTTGGGGAACAGTTTGTACAAAGGCTCCTTACAGGRGCTGAGATATTCAAGACAGGGTCCCCTTGGAGACCACAAATAAAATTTGATGTCCAGTCTCAGCCTTGAGTAACCAGACTTGGAGCATATGGCATCCCTYGTGCCACAGCTGAGCCGGCCTGGAGCATCTGTGCTGCTGGGGAGTGCTCACCTGCCCGGGGTTCTGGCCAAAGGTGTCACCCGTGGGGTGTGAGTCCCTCACACCACTCCAGCCTGGCTGTCTGTGCCTGCACAGAGCATTGCCATCCCCAGCCAGCTGCTGCTGCTCATCCTGGATGCTGGGACACGACTYGGCATGGTTGGACCTCGTGGTGAGTGAGCTGAGAACAGGGAGTCTGCTCCTGTTGATATTGATACAGCTTTTGCTTAATATCCCCTATTTTACAGGGATTTAAGCTGGCCCTGTCCAGAAAAACTGGGCCACTTGGGATTGTGATTTTCATGTTCTAACCGATCATAAAAGCTCCAAAAAAACTTGCTTCTTTGTCCATGTCAACTATGTCACTGTTGCTGACAGAGACAAAAATCCTGTCCTCTCTCTTCAGCTGAAACACACCGCCTTGATAGATGGAATAAAGTCCATATTCTGCCTTTTTAGACCAGCAGCTTGTTCTTGCACTTTTCATGAGCAAAATGGGCTCAGGGTAATTAGTCAGTTTGTAAACATACTGCACGAGCTGTTTGGGGTTCCTGATTTGTCCCAGCAAATCTGAGTCCTCGTTCTCGTTCTCACGGAAGCGGAAGTAAATCTGTGAGTAGATGTAATAAAAGCCCGACTGGGGGATCACCAACTCGCCATTTCTCAGCTCCACGTTGTAAAGGAAAGAGTGGCCTTTCCTTGAGGATTCCCAGTTGTTTATTTTGTGTCCAATCCCTCTTCTGGGCAAGGGATTTACTTGGGAAAAAAAAAAAAGAGGGAGAAATGTTAACTTAAAAAGCAGGTAGTGAAGCCAGTGTCTGCTAGCTGRGGAGCCTGGTGTTTAATAACAAAGTAAGGAAACCTGCACTTCCCAGCAG
Source organism: Malurus melanocephalus (assembly GCF_030028575.1). Classification (NCBI taxonomy): domain Eukaryota; kingdom Metazoa; phylum Chordata; class Aves; order Passeriformes; family Maluridae; genus Malurus; species Malurus melanocephalus. The sequence continues at coordinate 1,237,696 of NW_026623340.1, read as the reverse complement.
TTCATAAGTAATTTTTTTTTTATGGTCCATAAGTARGCTTTGTGTGTGAATTAACATGAACTGCCTTCATTTTTAATTTTTGGGCTCCCAAGTAAGAGAAAAAACCCATGCTCTTAGTAACAAAATATCTGTTAGTGCCTGATACCCTCTGAAGCTGCATAAACCAAGCCCTTCSTTAGCAAGGCCTGAATGTCAAACCCCCTGTCTGTCTCACATTTCTAATAGGTCTGTCACCATAGCAGCTGGGGCTCACACAACCGACAGGAGGAAATGAAAGAGGAAAACTTAACACTAGGAAGAAGGGCATTGACATTTTTTTCTTCCTCTAATGAAGGTTCCAAAGGAAGAGTTAGGGAGGTACCCCGAGGAAATGGGCTTTCTCCCTTTTTGGTGAGAATTAACGGGAAAAAAACAATGTCTGGGACAAGATGACTCGTTTCCTACTACTAACTCAGTACAAGTATTAAAAATTGTATGTAATCGTGAGACTGGCAATGAGAGAGTAATTTCTGTGGTGTTTCACTGCTGTTGAAGGTTTGTCCTTACTGCGTGAGGCCAGGGAGCTCCTCCTGCTGCTGCTGCCCGTCAGATGCGCCGCGATCCTGCGCGCGGGACTCCGCGGCTGCTGCTCCTCCGAGTGCGGCAGCGTCAGAGTTCTCTGAACTGAGGGGAGGCCACAAAAGAAACCCCACATCAGAGGGAAGAAGATTGCAAAGCACATCTCTTCTATCTGGTTTAAGGAATAGGTATGTCATTTTTTAATTGACTGAATCACAGACTGATGCTATGTGTTGTTTAATAAGGCTCAAATTCCACTTTTACTCTCACTCTTGAAATCTCTTTATCAGCCTCTTTCTTCTTTTTCTCCTCCCTCTGCTTTTGAGTTACCAACAGACAAAATAACCCATAGTACTCAATTCAATGGTTAAATATTCCCAATCTTCCCTGTGAATTTCCACCTGGAGATTGCAATGCTTTTGCCCATCTTTAGTGGGAGCATCAGCAGAGTTACTCCTTAACTGATCTCTGCAGCTCTGTGCTGCTTGTTCCAGGAGCTGGGATGCTGGGAGGGCTTTTAAATGTCCCAAGTAACACCATGGGACTGAGATCTAGGGGCTGAGTCCTCTGCATCCACTTCGGTTACTTCACTCTAACCACTTGACCATATTTCTGGCTCCTGAAAATTTACCTCCTAGTAACCAGTAATAATTTTGCAAAATGACTTGGTGCCAGTACAAGATCTTAATCAGTTTTCTGCACTTTTAAAAAATCAAGTCACTACACATCAAGAGCTACTAGCAGCTCCTTTTTGCCACAGATAATAGAATCATTACAATACCATTGATTGCAGATATGTTTTCCTCGTAGCTTCTTGACATCATCTGCCAACAAACACAGAGAAAATGAATTAGCTTGTCAGCTGGGGCTGACAGACACAGGAGAAAGACACACCTTTTTTTACCCATGAATAAAATGGATTCTGGATTTGATCAACAAGCATGCAGAAAAAAAACCCCACCTATTAGTTTGTTGTAATAAAGAATTTCTAAGGGTGTATTTTTTAGGTAATGAAAGACAGCRGAAAACATTTTCAAGAACTAAGGGSTAAGTCTATTGAAAAATCTGACGCTCATGCTTTTTTTGAATAAAAGTGTCCAAGCACCAGCTTGCATTTGCAGAATACTTGGGGGTGTGAACTATAGGGTCTTAGATCTGAGAAATTAAATGTAATTTATTTTTATACCTCTATCTRTCTATGCTCTTAAAACAGTGTATTTTAGTTTGTGCATTCCCCTTCTTCATAACTGTTTGTTGACTGCTGAAACAAATCAGTATGGACAGTGGTACAGTAGCAGAAAATGTGGTGATGGTTTGAGATTATTTACCTGAGTAATTTAGGCCTGTATTGCCATTTATTGATGAGTTTTATCCTGTCACTTTTCTATTTATCCATCTATCTTATTATTAGTAGTAATAGTAGTATCATTWCCATAATTGTAATTTATTTCTTGCACCCAGGCTACCTTTTTTTTAAAGCAATTAGGGAGCTGGCAGGTATATTAGATGTTTAAACATCCACCAAATAAAACAACATTTTCTCTATGCAGAAGTTCAGGGACTTCACTGGCAGAATTTCCACCAAGCTGAGATCTTTGAGCAGAGAATCTGTTTTGGACTGCAAAATCTGTTTTTGCCAGGAAATTCCTGCCAGAAGTGAATTTTTATGGATGARCTTGTTTATGTGCTGGAGATGGGATTTTGTAAACCATTCCAGAAGATTTTAGCCTTTCTGATGTTGGAGCCASCCTGACTTTGTTCTCTGCAGCCCARATTGTGTGTGTTGTGTATCAGTCATGCAGGTATGACTGATACAGGGTGCTCTCAGGAAGGTGCTGTGCCCGATGCTGTGAGCTCACTCGCTCTTTCCTCCCTCACTCCATCACACAGCTCATGACTGCACCACTCCTTAGACACCTTTTCACCTCTCCCTGTGTTAGGTTTCATCTCATTTTCTCTTCCCTGTATTCCCAAAGAGGCATTGACAGCTCTGATAGCACCACGATCTGGATGGTCGGGTAGAAACAGTTCACCCTGAGGTATTTCAGACAAGCCAACCCATCACAGGAATCTGCTTAGTAAAAGCTGATTRTCTTTGCTTTATTATTTCCTGATTGCACTGAAACCATTTACGAGTTGGTTGTTTTTTTTTTTCTTCAGTGCAAGCTCTCTGCAGCTGGAGCTGTGGCCTGACAACTGCTCTGCAATAAAACAACCCCAGCCTCCTTTACTCTACTATTGAGATTTTTTCAGCTGTAACATCCCCAAGCACRCTGTTCCCAAATACCTTTTTAATTAACTTTCCCAGGTGCCACTTTACTTGCCAGCAGGGATCAGCTTCTCTGTCTTCACTTTCAATGAGATCCAAGTTCTCGATGGAATTTCCGATCTCCTCCCCRGTGAGACAAGCGATGCCGCTCTTGGAGTACGAGTCCTGGAGCTGCAGCAGAGGGGAGAGCAAGGAGTTTTCACCCATGATGTGTTTGCAGCTGTGGTATGTCATTGTATTTACTTTGCTAAGGAACAAACTTGCTTTTCTCTAAAGCATTTGTTAATATGGTGCAAGTAGGATCTTATGAGCAACATGAGGAACTCATCCTGATCCGATATATTTAAATATGAGGCACATGTCACAAGCAAAAATATGCTTGCATTGTCTGCAGGGACATAAATTTGGTATCAACTTAATAGGTTTTGTGAAAACTCAACAYCCAAACCCCTAATGTTGTAAATTCTTTAGTTCCTCTAGTTCRGCATTAAAAACATTTCTTTTGCACAAGGGTTTGGGGTTTTTTGTTTGTTTGGGTTTTTGAAATAATTTATCGAGGATGAAGTCAAATACTAGAACTTAAAAAGTATTTTCTCTGCTCTCTTTTCAGCCAATGTCATTTATAATCCAGACCTTTTAATTATTTTATATTATATATTATTCTATATATTCTATATATTACAGATAAATGTACAAATATATATTATATATGGATACTATTCTGTATATTATGTATTATATATTCTATTATTATATATCCAGTCTGGGGTCTCTGCTAACAGCATTTGTCCTAACAGTCCAGACAACTGAAATGACATTTGAGTCCAAATAAAATCATAATGCTAGATGTTTTTGACATGAACCTCTGTCTATACCGTCTAATCATAGAGAAAACACTTTTTGTTTGCTGAGATTGAAAAGATTGGCAAAACTCCTTTTGGCTCCAAAGGAATGTGGCTGGGATTTGATATCCTGGAGGAAAGCTCTCTCCCAGCTCCCCGCGGATGTGACACACACGACTCCAGCTGGCGCTGTTGGTTAATGTGGGAACCTGAGAGCAGCCCCTGTTTGATTTGAACTGAGCTCCTGCTGCATCAGCCAAACACCGGCAAGGCTTGTTGAGCCAGCAAAGCACCCCGGGAACTTGGAGGAAACAACGAGAAACATGCAAAGCATTCAGATGGAAGTCTGGTAGCAACTTTTAAGTTTCACTTTTYTTGTTGTGTTAAAGAAGTTTGGGTCGGTTTGCTAAACAGATGTATTCTTTTCCCTACAAATACCAGTTTTAGCTGTCCTTSAGACTGGGGTATTGAAGGCAACAAATGGCTTTCCTCCTTCACACTTCATGCTTTTCCTGGCTGTTAGAAAACAGAGGCGTTTAGGAAGAGATTTCCTGCTCCAGGGGGAGGAAATTTCACCTCCTTCAAGTCCCACGTTCAGTCTGCAGGAGCAGACTCCACTGAGCTTCAGCTAATATTTGAAATTACGTATTTTGAAGGCAGCAGAAGAAAAAGCGGCTCCCACTATGAGTGTTTGTGAAGGTTTCTGTGTCTTTGCCAAGGAGTACAGTGATATTTTTAAATCAGATTTCAAGAACTCGGAGTGATTAATATTATATGCTCACTGAGGTAAAACTACACTTAAAACTACAGGCTCTGACAGATTTAACTATACAATGAGCTTCTATAACAAAGCAGTTTGACGAGTTTAAGAAAAAAAAAAGCCAAACACAGGCAAGTTGTGAGGTTACTGTTTATTAACTTGCAGACCTGTTACAGCTCAGCTCCCAGCTTTGCCCTCCCATCTGGAAGCAAACAGTCCTGTGCCTCCGCCTCCACCTCACCTGCTCACTTCTCCCCAAAACACCTTTACTCTCCTGGCACTGGAACAGTATTTTGTATACAGTTTGAAACACTCAGGGAAGGCAACCTTGCAGCAGCACATTATGGTACTGAAGGACTGGAGTTTCTCTTGTAAGATTTACTCAAATGAGGTTTATCTGCAGCGCTGAAACCTCTGAGGATATAACTCCTGTAGGAATCTTATCTTGTAAAGTCTCTCTCCTGTGTTAGGAGTGGTTAGTGGACTGTTTTTGAAACAGAAGGAAAACTGAGGATGTTGTCCTTGCAGCCCTGTATCCTGAAGCATAAGAGCTTTATTGTCTCAGTACTTCCTCTTAAAGCAAAACAGTTAAACAAATGTCCTGCTCCTAGTCCTGTTCAGATTGCTACAGCTAGAATGGAAAAACCCTACTAGTTACCATGCTTTTCATAAAGACAGAAATACCTGCAGCCTGTGCAGCACAGTAATTCGGTGAAGGTGTAGAAATGCAGGTGTTGTGAACATCAAAGGGAAGAAAARCATGCGGACAGAGATCAGAGTTTACCTACAGAGCTTGATTCCACATGCACCATGTGGATGTGGGGCTGTTTCCAGAGGAGGCTTTTCCTGTTTATTGTGCACCAAACGGCACATGCAGGAATATGTGGTTAAGGCACCCCCTCCAGAGCCAGCAACCTTTGTTTGTAGCCCAGGACAACTTCAGTTTGGACAGAATCATCCCTTCACACCAAATGCAGGCTTGTTATTCCTCAGAAAAAATGAGCCGTGTTTTGGGCAAGTACCCTGGGATGTGGTTGTGTCCCAGGTGTAYGTGTGTTTGAATACAAGGAAGGAAAAGATAAGTGTGGTTACTAATTACTTARACTGGCAAGTTTGTTAGCAAGGGACTCTGAACTGTGTGCATGAAGAAATGAGGATGCCTTTATATATTTTTCTTCACTAGAAACCATATAACCTGATTTCACAAAGTCAGCACATTTCTGTGACTCCCCCACTTGACAGCCACACCTATAAATTCAGCAAGAAAATGTTTAATACATTTTGGAAGTATGAGCACTGCCTCCTGTTGCAGAACACTGCACACCCTTTGCCTCACAGAGAACTCTGACATCTCAGAAGACTCCACTGGCTCAATCTAATGTGGAATAAATGAATATATGGCATAATATGCATATACACATTATTAATAACCATATATTTAATTGCGCATTATTGAATGCATATATTCAATAGWAATTTACATTTTTGCAGTACTTTCTGAGGTTGTAGATGTACAGAACACTTACTTGCAGTTAGGTTTGCCTGTGTGCCAGGAAGAGAAACATACACAACTTAGAGCAGGACAGTAAGTCAGTCTGGGATAATACATTCATGGAAACCCTGAGAATTAACAGGTTCCATGACAAGCAAGGGACATGACACATGGAACTATCAACTAAATGCAACTTTCTCGGTGTGTAAGTTATCTTTTGCAAGAAGAGGCAAGAGTTAAGCAGCTGGCAGGCCTGAAGGGTGGCTGCAGGGAGACCAGAGCATCTAGACTATACAACGGGAATTTTACAAGCAATTGGGGGGAATTCTGTGCTGTTTGCCGTCTGGTGCAGTTCCTTTAGGATTAGTCACAGTCTCAAAACCATGTATTGTTCTACAGTAAGCATCTAAAAGGCAGCTCAGCTGTCCTCAGTCCTTCTCGCGGTGACTGGAGTGTCCAGCTGACAGAGCCCGTTCCACCCAGCCCTCCCGCACCGCAAAAAGTGATGAGACGGCGAATTTGCGCTCTAATGCGAAACACATTTGCTGCAAAAGCGCATAACTTTGGTTTTTTTTCGAATCAGGCACTTTGTAGCTGCCCCGGCTTTGAACTCCGCTCGCCGCGCACACCCACGGCCCGGCTGCGCTGCGGAGACAAAGGCGAGCGGAGCTC
>NW_026623340.1:1188752-1230508 GCF_030028575.1 Malurus melanocephalus | reverse complement strand
CAGGACGGGCAGCGCGGGGTCCCCCCCAGCCCTGCACCGACCTGCCGGAGCTCGCTGGTGAAGTACATGAAGGTGACGGCCACGCACAAGGACTGCAGGAGCACGGCGGCCACCAGCACGGCCCCGCAGGTCTGCGCGGGGCTGGGGCCGCCCGCCGGCAGCATGGTGGGGCTGGCTGGGGCCGCAGAGCCGGGCTGGGGGCTCCGGGGGCTCTCGGCCGCTGTCCCGCGGCRAATGCAGCCCCCGGCGAGCGCCGCGCTCAGCCCGCCCTGATGGTGGARCGGGCGGGGCGGYGGCACCGGGACCCTCCCTCCSGCCCCTCCCTTGCCGGGCTTTCCTCCCGGGTGCCGCCGCCTTCTCCCGCTCCCCCGAAGTGCGGGATCATTGCTGAACATGTGCGGTCACTGCTCAGCCGTTGCGCTGCTGGAGCATCTTTGTGCAAACTTTGTGAGAGGTCGCCACCAAAGAATGGTGGGAGTCGTTTTGAGTGTTTTTTTTTTTTTTTTTTAAATACATTGAGGCTCTGGTTATGTGCACAGGGAAGCCAGGAGTTTTCTTAACTTGTGTTATGGAATCATAGAATCACAGATTGGTTTGGCTTAAAGGGACTTAAAGTGCAGCTTGTCCAGCCCCCTGGCTTGGACAGGGACACCTTCCACTATCCCAGGTTTCTCCAAGCCCTGTCCAACCTGGCCTTGGACATTTCCAGAGATGGTGCATCCTCAGCTGTTCTGGACAGCCTGTGCCAGTGTTTCACCACCCTGTGTGTAAAAGCCTTTTCTTATATCTAATTTTAATTAATCCTCTCTCAGTTTAAAGCCATTGTCCCTTATTCTATCTAAACATACCCTGCTAAAAAGTTTGTCCCCATGTTTTTTATAAGCCCCTTTCAAGTACTGAAAGGCTGCATTGAGGTCTCCCTGGAGCCTTCTCTAGCTGAACAAACCCAATTATCCCAGCCTTTCTTCACATAAGGGGTGCTCCAGCTCTCTAAGCATCACCAGAATTYACTCCAACAGGTCCATGTCCTTCCTGAGCTGTCCTATCTGTGTCCTGTCCTCTGCAGCTTCTCCTGCAAAGCTTGTACACCACAGAAAGGTGCCTGTGAGCCAGTAACCTCTGCCAGGAGCTCCCTCCCAGTGTGACCAGTTCTTCTACTCCCTGGTCATGACAAGATTGTAGTCACTGCACGTGGACATCAGGTACGTTTGGAGCTTTCTTTATCTGAAGGTACTTTGGGGTTTGGTTGGTTGGTTGGTTGGTTCTCGGACCTCTAAGGCTCCTTCTTGCAATCTTTTSTCCAAACTGTTCCACCCAGACAGAAGTTATCCAAAGGCATGTCCATGCTTTAGGGTGTGTYGGTTGACTTTCCCTGGATTTTGACACCTTCACCACACACAGACTGCATTATAAGCAAATCCATAATGATCTACTGACAGTTTTAAATCAGCAAAGGTAGCTGACTMTCCTGACTATGTAGCCATGGAATTTCAAATCCAAATGCAGAGATTTGAGTTAGTTGCCTTTCATGCTGTTGGCTGCAGGGTGGGATGAAATTTTGGCTCCTGCTCAACATCTGCAGCCTGAATGCCAGGATGCAGGAGGGAGTTCTCAGTATAATTACAGGGGAAAATTCGAATCAAGATATCTGAACCTCCCCTGACTATTGAGGTCATATTTAGAAGGTGTAACTGCAYTGTATTCAACTTTTTAGAGAAAAATGAATTGTTTTTTCTTCCATCATAATGCARCAAAATAATCCCCGAATCCCTGTTCAACGTGGCAGCAGGCAGTTTATTYGCCTGACCCTTAGAGACATTCAGTCCATGTGCCAAAACTGTTCAGATCTGTGTAATTCCCACATGTCAGATGGAGAAGATTAKCATCTTCTCAAAAGTGAACTCATGGTCCCCTCCTCTGATTTCTCAAGAAAATYAGTGTGACTGTTTGGGCTCCTTCTGCTTTGTTTATCATGTTGCATAAATTCCTAAGGAAGAAAGTTAATGTGAGACAGTTATGGGCAGAATCAGTTAGAAGGTGGAAGCTGACTTGGATGAAGACTCCTGCCTGATGAAGGGAGTTTTTGTGGCTATTCATTCTAGTTGTTTAGGGAGGTCCTATCTCATTTGAGGGAGTTTCCTTTCAAAAAGAATGGAAACAAAAGTGAAAGAGAGCCAGGGCACTACAGAGCACTCTTGTTCACAATTAGGGGTTGGTTTGTATTCTTTGTTTTTCCAGCCTCTTCATGGATTTCTCCCCACCCTACAACTTTAAACAGAACTATTTTGTAGGTTAACACAGGAATTCATGAAAGATTTTTTTTTCAAGACCTATATACTCAGCTTGTTGCCCTCTACCAGGCATGGTCTGTATACCCCTGACCTGTCATTTTAAATCCACCATGGATATTCTTTATGTTTCTGATTTAATACTTGTTTAACTAGTGCCAGTCTTGCAAGGCAAAAATAATGAAGTATAATTTTAAAAGAGCAATGGGAGAAACACATTCAAATATAGCTCTTAAAAATTATCACTTCATTATATTTCTGAAATTTTAAGATCTGAAAATTCCRTTACACAATGATAAAATGTTTATGAGTTTCCACACTGACACAGGAACTCCAAAAGTGAAACTCCACCCATTTCCAGCATTGAATGCACTCAAAAACCTTTGCTACTTTCAATTCTTACTTTTCCACAATCAAGATTTTTCTAATAAGTGTARATTTATACTGAAAATAATTTGCTTTAAAAGTTCCAAAATTTGAAAACGAGTGKTTTTTGATGAAATTTTGCCACAAAAGCTGGAGTTGTGACACTGGTGGGACGAAATAGTGTTAGTATGCTTTTAAACACAACCAAATCACGAGTGTTTGTGTAGTGCTAGACCAGGGCAGCTCCCCAGCAAACTCTCTAATTCTTCCTGGCTCCTTCATCCTATTAAAGCTTACTCACTGAGCCATTTAATTAGAGATAAACCTTAATCTGTCCTGTGGACTTACGATGTGTCACTTGGCATGTCAAGGAAATGCTTGGCAGGGAACCTGTCTCACTTGTCCCCCAGCAGTGTGACCAGGAGGAATCTACAATGCCCCTGAAAATGTGTAAAAATGCAGGAAGAGTGACTTGAAAAAGTCCTTCAGTTCTCATTGCTCACTGATTGCAGTGATGGGGTGATGGAGATGTTTTCAGAGGAGCACAGAGGCTCTCGTGTTTATCTGTGTACTTCTTCCAGCGATGCAGGTGGCTGTCACTGCTGCTGTCACCCTGGCACCGTGGTGGTGGCACAAAGCAGAGCTGACTCTCTGCTACATGGCATTTCTTCAYTTTGACTGCTGAGCAGCAAAGGGGCTCATGTTTTTCATCACAGCAYGTAACTGGGGTGCTGTAGCTGCAGAGAGGGGACAAAGCTGCTCCTCTTGCCCCCAGCACACACCTGAATGCCACTCTTGGTTTGGGATTTGCTGCCCCAGCTTTCGGTTCCCACAATGAAGCCGCTGATTGTTTGGCTCCAAGAGCACAGCAGGAGATTGCTGTCTCCTCTCCTTCCTGAAGGGAAAGGGATGTTCCTGCCCACCTTTGCAGCCTCCCAGTTCACCTCTGGGGCACTGCCACACTCAGCTCCAGGGCACTGCCGTACCTCCCCCAAAAAAGCCAGCACAGAGTTAACCTTGCAGCGTGCTCCCCAGCCCTGCACATGTGCTGGACAGATCACATCTGGACAGATCACATCTGGCCCCTGTGGTTTGCTCATTCCTCCRTGGTCCCTGTGCCAGATTCCGACCTCATGCTTTCCTGTCAGTTGCAAACCATCTCAAATCCATGAGTTCATTGTGATTTGTGCTGTCACAGGACCAGGATCTATTTATCACCCAATATCCTTTTGGCCTGTGGTGTTACACAAAAACCAGCAATGGTTTGGCTGGCCCAAAACACACCCATGAATTAATTTATTCAGACCTGACATCTCTCTTTCAATGCCTCAAGCAGTGGATTTGATAAATAGAGCAGGGAATATGTATGCATGGGCATGCCACACTCATGTCCAGAAGTGTTGCAGCAATAGCACTGTGGATCTAACTTTGGATCTCTCTGTTTTGGTGAAGAAAATATTATACCTTTTGCCTGTTAGTGTTCTGTATATATTTTAAGCTCGATCTTAACTTTTGTCAATTGTATAAGGGCACATCCAAAAGAATATTGTCTTTTTTGAGTGCTCGTTATGAAACGTCCCTTTCAGAGAATTAATATCATACAAACACAGAATGGTTTGGGTTGGGAGGGACCTTAAAAACCATCCAGTCCCATCCCCTGCCATRGGCAGGGACTCCTTCCACTATCCCAGGGTACCCCAAGTCCTGTTCAACCTGGCCTTGGAAACTTCCMGGGATGGGGCAGTCACAGCTTTTCTGGACAACCTGTGCCARGRTCTCACCATCCTCAGAGGGAAGAATTTCTTCCCAATATCCAGTCTAAATCTATCCCTTTCMRTCTGAARCCATTCCCCTTGTMCTAACACTAGTTCTTCTTTAGCTTTCAAGCATCGGGAATTGCCACAAGGCAGATTCCGGGAAAGCACCCATGATTTACTCACCGGTTTCACAAAGGTGGCCTAATCCAAGATTCCTTCTCATGGTGGGTTTTTTTTAAACATAAATAATTTCTGTGTCATTGTTTCAATTATGATTTGTGTTGCCACAACTCAGAGTTTCTGTTTGACAGAAGAGTCTCACATTTCAACGTTTCTGTTTGTCTTAGAGTGGAAGATTTTGGTTAAAGGAAAGTTTCTAAACATTTCATTTTGGAATAATTGAAATGACTTTGTCATTAAAATAATGTATGCATCTATTRTAAGGGCTTCATGGCTCTGCTTTCCTGTATTCCCTGGAGATCCCTGAAGCAGCTGCAACTCCTTTCAGCTGCAGATCCTGAGGCTGAACCTGGCCATGTGGCTGTTCCTTTATGATCTGACCAAACTTGCGTGAAGCACGAGATGAGGCAAAGGCTCCCTGGCTGGGGCAGCAAAGGGGATGTTCATAGATGCTCTCAAGTCTTTTTCTCTGTTACATTAACAAAAGTGATAATGTTGAAATAGGTTCATTGCAGTCTGAGCTCTGGGGGAGAGCTGGGAGGAGATCCATGACACATCCATCTGCCTCCACAGCATTTCAGGAGGAGGAAGAATTGTCCCTGGCACGCAGCAAAACCTTGCTATGCAATCAGCTTAAGCCTTGAAGCATGAAATTTAATTTTCTTTACTGTAGGTGAGTGCTTTTAAACTCCACTGAAAATGGAAGACAAATATTTCTCCTTAAGGTGCCAGTTGTGTATGCAGAGAAATTACTTACTTTTGAGGCTTTTTCTCAGTAAAGCATCTGTCACACACCTGTCTGTCTTCCTCTGGGCTACAGGCTCCTCCTGGGACAGATTGGACAGGTGAGTCAGGGTTGGCCAGAATRTCCAGAGGCTTGTGAACAGGAAACACGTGTTGGTGGAGCCCRTGCAAGGCAGGAATATCTTGAATTACTTGTGCAGATTGCTGGGTTATCATTTGATTGGAGCAAAACTGAAAGGAAACCTTGGCCTTGGTTGATTGGAGGATGCCAATCCCATTATGGTGGTGATAAACAATACAAATGTTTTGTGTTAGAAAGGTAATACATAAATGTTAAATGCAGACTTTATATTGGAATTTTGTGTGTCTGCATCTCTGGTGACCAGTTGGTGTTTTCAGTGACACCTAACTGCAAAGTTATTTGCCTTCTGTCCTGAAAAAYGGGTCATTACAGGGCAGGGAGCAGAAATTCCCCACAGCTGCTGCCAAAGAGAGCATTGAAACAGCTTTATGGACAGTTTGCCATGAGAACAGAGTGTGAATTGATCTGGTGCTGATCACAGATGGCAAGTTTTGCCAGATGCAAGATGTTTTCTTGGGCTTGTAGGGCACTGAAACTCAGTAAACAGACAGAGCTCAAGGAAGAATTGAAAGTAAAGCAGACTCCTGAGTCAATATGTATTTCAGTTTCACCATTCCCACTCCAAAGCTGTGTAATATTTAACTGAAAAAAGACATTTATAACTATAACAATATTTAACTAAAAGCAAACTRCAGTGCACTTCATTGAGCTGCAGTGTATTTACTCTTGGACCAAAACTTTTTGGTTTTCCTCACWAATTTTCAGCTTATACTCAAGCTAACATTGATTTGCAAAACAAGAACTTGAGTGTCTGGGAATAAAACTCGTATAACAAACACTTCCCTGGGCTCTTCAAAGCAGGATTTCCTTATTTACTTGGAAAGGAAGTTGGAAAAGGTTCTTGACAATAAATATCTAATGCAAAAAAAAAAAAAATCCTAAAGTGGAGAACATAACATTATTTTTAAAAAACTCTTGAAAATGATTTAGAGCTGGTGATTGCTACACAGCAATCAATTTACTTGTTCTGGGTAACCCACAACACTTGTCTTTTTCTATTAATTTTTAGCTAGCCCTGAAATGTAACTTAATACGGGAGTACTCCACCAAACAAACCCTGGAGACGTTTTCATATCTCAACAAGCAAAACACTCCCAACTTGTGTTTTCAGCTTTGTTCAGTCATTACTCTTATTTGTCTGAATGCCACAGCAATATCAGCAGTTTAACTACTGCCCTGGGCACAGAGGTTTTTAGTAATCTATTAACCAGAAAGGTGATTCAGGGAATGCAAATAAAAGCCATCTGAAAACAAAATACAAGATGTCAACACTTGGAAGGAGTGAGATTGTTTTGAGCCTCATCAAAGTCTCCTCCTTCATTGTTCCAGGTGTCTCCTCAGAGCAGAGTGCACAGGATTCAGGAATCCCTCTCATTTTGGATGGTGGTTCCAGGTGGACTTTTAGGGTTGTTTTGTTTAGGGCAGTTTTTCTGTCAGAGAAAACATCCTTGTGGTGACATAATCTTGATAAAAATGACCTTTTCTAAGGTCCAACTCCTGAGTTTATAAAGATTTGTAGATGTAATAAGGAAAAGAAAAAAAAATCTGATTTTACAGCAAAGGAGGAAAGACTGGAAACAGTAAAAGTATGTCCTGGGAGTTCAAACATAAGCCCAGATACTAAAGGAATAAAAACATGTCTGTAAAATGTTTTGCAATAGTAAGATAATTTCAAAACTTTTTAAGCATGAGTGTTGTTTTGGCAGAACGATGCATGAGATTGCCATGGAGAAGGCTGGGGAGGATGTTTGGGGTCCTGTTTAAAGGTGGACCTTATCAAGCACAGCTTGAAGTCTGTGTTGCATGCTGGTATTACCTGACTGGGTAAGATTTTGCACTTCTTTAGTCTCCTGGGTAATTTGGGTTTGTGAGTATACACTGGTTAAGCTGGTTAAGGATTTGTGGGGCTTGGGATAAGAAAAAGTTGGAAGTGTTGCAACAGAATGTTTACATTAAAAGAATAAAYGCAAAAGTAATTTCTTTATAACTAGTAATAATTACCACCAAAAGGCACCTGAAAAATAATTGATGACTGCAATCAGCCACTAAAATAGTTCTTCAGCACAAATGGGGAGTGATGATCAGGAGATGTGCATGACTTGTTAGAGCTGCTCACCCTTTCTCACAGGAAAAATCTCCACTTGTGCCTTCTTCCCTTCCTGTTCCTGACTCCGTGATCCTGCTGCTCACCTTAGGTCAGCTCTGCTATTCACAGGAGCCAGAACAGCTCTTTATTCCCACAAAATACCAGAAAGTTCTCTGGTGGGTTGGCAGTGAGGACTGGCTCAGTGAAGAGCCCACAAGCCCAGGGCAAGAAGAGCTGGGAGCTGGTGCCCTTCCAGCGCCAGCCTTAGCCACTGGAGCATGATTTTGTCAGTGYAGAGGTTGGAACTGGCTCATCTCTGGACTCTGGCTTCCTGTAAGTTGGCAGTTTGGAGGAAGACTCAGTGGATGGTTTTCTCATCACCCCTGCCATAAATGTTTACTGAGTGCTTTTAGCTTGCTGAGGTTCTCTGGTCACAGAGATTATCAGGAAAAATTCTTACCTGTTATGCAACAGTCATTTTGGGAAAAAAACACTATTTATGAGAAACACAGTGCCTATATCCTCTAGTGAAATTCTAACTGGATAATATCTAACTGGTTTTGTTTTCATTTATTTTGTTACCAGCAGTTTCCTGTTGAGCTTCAAGGTTCTCYGAAGGAAGTTGCCCACAGAGCCTCAGTTGAACCTGGGTTTTATTTTCTGTTTCTGCAGCCAGCCACATCTCACAAGGTGCTTTCCTGGCAAGAGGACAGCCTGTGCCTCTGGCAGGTCTCACCTGGGGCCAGGTCAGGGGTTATTGGTCTGACACAGCTCCAGGGACATCCTCAACAGCTTCCTTGAGCTGGTGGTTTGAACATCCTGGTGGTAAAATTCATTATTTACAGCTCCTGCTTCTTTTCACTGTGTTTGAAAGAAAAATTCCGTTGCCCAGCCAGGTTTCTAGTGGGGTAACATGGAGGGTTTTGCTGACCTGCTTGAGGGGCGAGGAGGTGCAGGGCAAGGGGAGAAAATTACAGCTCCTGAGCTGCCCTTTAGTGAGCAGGCTGGGRTGATGATCAGTGCCTCTCACAGAGGGTCAGTCCCTCTTACTGGGGGGGTCAGTCCCTCACAGGGARTCAGTCACTCACACAGGGGTCAGTCCCTCTCTCACCTCCTTCCACCACAGCTCCTCACCCAGATGTAAACACGGCGCTGCTGTCCCTTCCTGCCAGTGCCCAGCTGTGCAATGCACATCTGCCTGATGTGGGGAAACACAGATCCCTCTTCCACAGAACTGGAGAGGTTGAAAGTGGAGCTGGGAAAGCCCCCCTGTCTTGGCTGTGAATGCCATGAGSTGGATGTGCATTTTAAACAGAGTGGAAACCGTGAGAGCTTTGAACTCGCTGTTATCAAGGGGAGCAGGACAATTTGAGTGAAACTGCAATCTCAGTTTGAGCAGTGARGCCACTGTAGAGCTCATCACCTTGGCCAGAGCTTCTGTTCTGCTGATTTCTGAGAGATATGCAGATTTTATTCAAATTACAGGATAACAGAAGACAATGAGATACTGTCACAAATCTTGGCAGCAGGATTGTTAGGATTGCCCAAGAGGAGATACTGGGACTGGAATACCCCAAGAGTACTCAGCCCTCTACATAACTTAATTTTCTTTTCTTCAATATGTCTTAAGACACATTATTCACCACTGCCCCTCTGTCACAGGGAAGAGGTGCTGTTTGCTTTGCATCACTTAAAACTGATAAACTGTCCTCAAGCAAGGGATGCTACTTTAGAGAGCCCTTTTTTTTTGCATCTGGTTATGAAACAGCCATTTCACCATCCTTAAAAGATATTTATAGGGAGGAAGTTAGAAATATTTTATAAATATCCCATACATAGCCTATTTTTTATGCT
The DNA here is from genome assembly GCF_030028575.1 of Malurus melanocephalus. Classification (NCBI taxonomy): domain Eukaryota; kingdom Metazoa; phylum Chordata; class Aves; order Passeriformes; family Maluridae; genus Malurus; species Malurus melanocephalus. The sequence goes on along the minus strand of NW_026623340.1, from coordinate 1,221,091 downwards.
CATTTCCTCTTTCCTTGCTCAGACATTGTTTCAGGGTCAGTCGAGGCTGTTACTGAAGATGCCCAGCAGCTCTCCCCAGGCTGCSGTGCCTCCTGCAGGCTCAGATTCACCACCTACCGCCACATCCGGAGCAAACCAAATTATTTCAGAAATAATTACACACAGTCCTGGAAATTGTTGTGTGCAGGTATGGCAAATCAGATATGTCCTGAATATTTGTGATAGCAATCTGTTTGTTTTCTTGTGCTTGCCTTGCACAGCCACACGGGCATTTATCCTGCAGGGAGCACAATAGCTGGATGGGGATAGCAGAGATGGCTGTGATAATATGTTTTGCAAATCATTAGCAAGACAAAGCACTAAAGCCTTTTGAAATTCTTCCCACAAAGAATTCGGCATGGGCAAGGGCTGGGGTCTGGGTCTGGGGGAGGACTGTGGCAGCRGGAGATGGAAGCTGGCAGGAGGAAAGTTGTGGTGCAAAGAAAAGCAGATTGTGAGCACAAGGTTTGGCCAAACTCCCGTTCCAAGCACTGCTTCCTGCCTGCTGAGGAGGCATTTTTTGGTTTTGAAAGAGCTGAGTCAAGTCCCAGTATTGCAGGATTAAAGCTCCTGAGGTGGGTTTTGATGCTCCATCTGGTTAAGARYACAGAAGAATCYCCTTTTCTCCCCCAAACCAGCWCCAGCTTTCCTGCTCCTTTGAGCTCTGTGTAGGAAGWGGCTCCCACCCAAACAGCACCAGAGCAGGTGCCAGCCCAGATCTGAGTCTGAGTGTGGATCAGCAGTATTCCATCTCTGCTAAACACGTCCCCGAGGCTAGCTCTGATCCCCAGCATCAAAAACAACACTGCAGAAAGAACAAGAGCAACACCAGAGCTACAGGAATCAGGTCTATTCTGTTGCCTTTGGGAATTTTAACYCTGAGTCTGCCACAAGGAGAAAGAGCCGGGAGAAGTTGGTGCAACCATTCAGTGAGTCACTTTGGATTTTGAGTTTCTTTGTGTTAAAATGAATCAGTTTTCTTCAGTGCTGAACCTTTTTGAAAAATAGAGGCAGTGATTCACAGAGGCATCATTGCCTCACTCAGAGAAGAATCTGTTGSACATCAAATGTGGTTTAATAACCTCTTTCTTCTCTTGCAAGTCTCCTGCAGTCAGAGAGAGGCAGTATTGCCAGCCAGGATGTCCAGATATGGTTCTTAAAATGCAATACAGGAAATTCCCCAAATTTAAAAATGTTCCACAGGCAAGATTTGTAGGAAAAAAAGCAGTAACTTCTGCTTCATTTGCACTTTGCAAATCAAAAGAGGGGCCTGAAGGGTGAATTGCATTCCTTGTTAGTAATCCTGGCTCACTGTGGGTCTGACTTGGGCTATGTCTGATCCTTGAGGTCACACAGTGGTTTTAACCCCAGATTTGCTCATGAACACAGCTTCTGTGTTTAGGCACGGCTTGCAGGAATGCAGCAAGTGGGGAAAATGTCTTCAGTGTGACACTTAGGCTGCTGGAGCTTGCTGCATCCCACCAGATGTGAGTTATTGGTTCCCTTCATTCCCCTCCTCAGAGCCAGTCCTGTTGTAACATCCCCACAGCCCCAGAGCTCCTGTCAATGCTCATGATGGAGAGAGAAAAAAGTTCCCTCTGACCTCATGATTTCCTGGCTAAATCTGGCTGAAGGTTGAGTGGCTGCACCCTCCTCACAGCAACAGGCTGGCAGGTCCCCACAGGTCTGAGCAGAAAACATCTGGCATTGCTCTTCCTTTCTTTTGGGTTTTTCTGAGCTCTGAACTTCCCACCGTAGTTCTTAGTGCTGGGAACTTACTTTTGTTTTCGTTAAGAAGCAAACAGTCATTAATCTGTGCTTGATGATTCACCTGTTTGTGAGGAGGTGTTTCTATGGGCAGTGAACTGCATCAGACTGATGGAGATGTGAGTCCAAGGGGAGCTCTGCCAGCCCAGGGATCCTGAGAGCTACASCAGGCTCTTTGCCAGATTTCTCCTCTGACTTTAGCCAGATTATTCAGCTCTTCTTCCACAGTGTGTCCCTGTCTTCAAGGAGACCATYAGGTGAAAGAAATCTCAGAACCCAATCCTTCCACAAGTGGATTATGAAGAATTCAYGCCTGAATTGCACTTTGTGGGAATTGACTTTTAAGACTGCATTAGTGATGCATTGACAAACCTCTGCTTTCTTTTCACAGGGCAGGAATGTCATGAGAAATAGGCTGCTCAAAAACCCTCCTAATCAGATAATCCTTGACTATGGTGCTGCTCCAGACCCAAAGTCTCCATGCCTGGATATAGAGGTCTATTCTAYGAATGAATGCACATTCCTACCTAAACCTGCACACAGGCATCAGATATATGTATATACCACAGATGTAATTTCTCCTGGTGTTCAGTAATCAAGGTTTGGTGCATTTAGGAAAGCTTTGATTTATCATGGTTTAAATGCTCTGGATGAATTCATCCCCAGATGGAGTTCTGCTGCACTTGAGCCAAWGATCTGTTTTGCCTCTAGGACACCTGCTTTTACACTTCTTTAACATGGAGAATGTTCATTTTTCAAGCAAATTCTGTTCTCTATTTGGTAAGCATGTAGCTCTCCAAAATTCTCATCAGGTTGCTTTGCTGTTTCTGACAGCCTGGAGCAGAGTGTATTAATGTGTTAATGTGCATTTACACTGACCTGGAGAATCTGCAGTTCTTGTAAAATATCTTGTATTCTTCTTTTTCTCAACTTTCATAGGTAGAGAAGGCATAATATCCAAAGTTTCTCAGCTAATTGCTACACTTTGGTGGAGTCTCAGCTGCTACAGCAGACTGTAAAGGTCTTATAAGGTTTGTAGAAAGTGAGCAGGGTGTAAGAGCTGGGTGATCCTGGACAGGACAGGTATCTTCTGAGCAGCAAYGATCAGGTCAGGAAGCTTCAGCTGAAGCAAATATCAAGGCTTTAGGCTGTGTTCAGATTAAGACACCATTCATTCAGCCAGCACTATCGATGCTGACAGATCTGTGTAGCTGCAGAAGGATTTGTGCTTTATCCTGACATGGGCAGCACCAGCAAGAAGGTCAGCCAGTGGCCACAGCATGGAGCTGAGTGCTCCCACAAGCTGAACCTTTGTGCCCCAAGGAGCCTTTTTAAAGAATGTGCTATCTACTTTTGGAATCTARTTTTCAAAAGGCAATATAGATAAATATATGTGTGTGTATATATATATATTTCTGAAACATTTCTTCCTAGTCCTGGCAGTTTAACATTCCTGTGACTCAGTTTGGTGCTGTGAGTGTCCTGAGAGGAGGGAGCGCAGCTTGGGCCGTGCTGCTGGCAGCTCAAATTATCTAGTCATGACTTGCAATGATTTTCTTGTTATGAAATCACTGAYACTGGATAAACACAGAACATCTGCCCTCCATCCCTTCTAACAGTACCTTTCTCACTGTAAATAAGTGCTCACTGTGGCACTGATCAGAACTGTGCAGGTAAGTGGAGGAGACACAGAGCTCTGCACTGAGACAGCAGGGACAGGAGTGGTGCCTGCAGAAATCAGAGTTGAGCTGGGGACTCACCCAGCTGATGGGATTATTGGGGAGAAATGTCCTGCCCTTCAGGAGCAAAACAAGAAATTCTAGAATTATAATAGAATAACTTCTTTTGGCAGTTTGCTCCCTGACTGGATTTTCCCCAAATGTTTTGTTTTCACAGCTGAAGGTTTTTGGGTTTGAAATACGTGCAAGTGTCTTTGGGACCTTGTGCTGGATGTGGGCCTGCCCTTGTTCCAATTCACAGCAAAAGCCACGTGAACTGCCAGGAGAAGGCTCGTTTTATGGCTCACAGCCTGGAAATACTCCACAGAGCATGGCTTTCCAGAACTGGATGTGATCAACAGCATCACTGCAGTGTTTTGTTAGGTTAGATGGCCAARTCATCTGTGAGGAAGCCAAACACAGACATGCTTTCCTTTATAGTTACTAAAAAATGCTTAAAAAATGATGAAGAGTTGCCAAGAGTTCCTTGAGTTTTAAGTTTCAACGAATATTTGCAGTTTAAAAGTTATTTACTCTGGCTGGATTTTGTAGATCAAACAGGAKAAAAGCCACCTTGACTTAAGGAAAAGTACCTGTCTTTTTACTTACTTCACCTTTCAGCTCTGACCGACTTAAAAACAAAGCTCTGGTAATGTGTTTGTGTGTTTGTCTCAGCCCATAAAGGTAATCTTAGCCCTCAAGGGCTTTCAGTCAAAATCATTTCTTTGCAGGTCCTTGGACACATAAAAACAGCTCAGTAGCACTGATGGAAATGTTGTGATAGTTCACCTCCACTGTACTTGCAGGGCTGATGTCTTAAAGAAACTCYATCTGGGCATGGATAATTAAATCTGTTGCTGCTGTCAGGTTTGTAGGAATGTCTTTCTGTTTCAAAAGCCTTTCACCAATTGCACCTGTAATCACAGAAGAATCTTCCAGCAAAGCACCTCAGGCATGCAGGGAATGGAGAAGTGCACCCAGCAAGAGGCTCTGTCTGATCCTATTCCTCCCCAGTCGCTCTGCTGACAAAGCTTTCTCACACTTGAGTGAAATGGTAATGTGGGAGGGGGATTCCGGGGCTCCAGCCCCTCCTGACATTTCCAATGCTTTTCCCAGGCCTGTTTCTCCATCCTGCTGCATAAAATTAATTTTGATGAAACCTTGAGTGAATTAAACTGCAACAAAGTGATCTCCTTGCTCAACTCATGTTTRCTGTCTGCCTTATTTATGTTGAGAAGAAGCACTTGGGCATGCCAATTATCCTGTCATTTATTTGTCTTGTGCATCAAGCCTTTGGCTACTAGAATTAAACTGGAAAACACAATTAAAAGCATTAGCTGTAGCAGACATACAAAAAAATATCATTACACGCTTGACAATGTTCTCCTTCATATTGTTAATCCCTGCAGATCTACCTGGGCTATTAGATTTCATACACAGATTTTATTTTTCTCGGAAGACCACATTAATTGGAATGAGCAAGCGGCATTCCTGTTTGTGTAAGGGAAGAAAAGGAAGATGTCACCACGCTGGAAAACCTCAACTGACTTCTCTTGGTGAGTGGTGTGGTCTAGACTTGAACTTGAATTGAGCAAATATTATTGAGGCTTCAAAATGTTTGCGGGTAGCTGGGCAATGCTGTTAGGTAATGCATTTGGCTTGTTGCACTGTGGAAAATATTTGTGTGTAAACACRAATTGTTAGGTAAACCCTAATTTTTACATAAACAAAGTTGGTGTGTGATGTAGAGCAGAGAGAGGCAGCTCAGATGGGATCTGGGCAGATCCTTCCTCCCTGCTCACCTCAGCAGGGAGCACAGGCTCGAGAGCCACACTGGTGATGCCCTGCAAGGGGCAAATTTTGGTACTGGGAGTGCAAAGATCACTCTTCATTCCCGAATTAAAACACATGGTCAAAGAAAAGCAAAACTCTCACACAGAAAGCAGCTGCAGCAAACTGGAAAGCATTGCTGCTAAGCACAGCAATGAAATTGCTGCAGTTCTTTYCCTGGGAAATTATTTTAGGGAAAAAAGGTTCCTGATAAGAAAACCTGAAATGGTGTTAACCTTTATTTGCCTTATCAGTGAAACTGAGAATTCAAGAATGCCTAATGCTGGTGCCTCTCAACCCACTGAACTTTATGGCCTTATTTATGATGAGAATATATATTAGTCATATAAATAACTGATTAAACACTTTAAAAATATGCCTTTTAACCTCCAGTAGAAACACACCATTGCAGGAAGACTTTATTGGAAAGATTTCACAGAAAAATCTCTGTCACCCTCAGTTTAAACCTCCTGTCTTCCTGTGGCTGCCAGTAAGAAAATATGTCCAAAGGAAACAAATGTCTAAAGGGCCGAGAGGTAGAGGCAGGAGAAACAAAAGGGTGAGAAAATAAGATGAGTCTGGCGAAGTCCAATGAAGTGGTGCCATGTCTGCATCTCCAGTGAGGTGACAGAATACAGACAGGCTGGTCCTCTGCAGGGTTAAAACAKACCAGGCTGGGAAATGGTGAATTTTCCTTGCCCTGCATTTCCAGCCCTGCATGCTGTGCTGTGAGCAAACATGCTGAACACCTGAGACATTAAATCCCAACAAAAAGCTGAAATTACAGAATAAAGTAGAACAGTGTTTTTAAGAATGATAGTGCCAGGAGCAAGGTATCTCTGAGTGTGAGCTGTTTACAACATTTTATCATTTCTTGTTAGTCCTGATAAAGGTTGGACATGAGTGTATCAACCAAGCAACTTTGCCCAGCTGGCCTTGTTTCATTTAATGATTACTGCTCAAGGTAGATGGGAAAGAAAACAGAAACGAAACTTTCTGCACCAGAGCAAACAAAACTTGTGATTATGGGACACTTGAGAGCACRTTAAAGAGCTCTTCTCCTCAGTCGTGGGGTGGTTTGATTGTGGCTGGTGAGATCTGGRTGCCCCCAACAAGGTTTTGCTGAAGGGCAGAACCGCCCTGATTTGCACAAATTCCCAACATTTCCCAAGATTTCTGTGGAGTGCAGGAGGGCAAGGCTGAGGCAGGGAGCAGGCAGCCCCTTAGGCCAGCTTCCTTCCTTGTTAGCTGTGAGCAGAGGATTGTTTAATGTTGGAAGCACTCTRCTGAAACCACACTGGCTCAATTATTTTCAAACATTTCAGGGAAATGGAAAGTGGCCGAGTGGAGGGGTGGAGCAGATAAGTGGCAGTGTTTTGCTCTCCTTGGCTAAATATTTTATTGATATTGYGGTAAGTACCGGCTCTAAAAGTTTTGACCTTACCTTACTTATGAAAGTGTTGCAGTTTGCCTGTTCAGAAAAGCACAGTAAAATCCCACTTTTGCCCTGTTTGTTTGTTCCAGTCACTGCTCTCCTTGCCCTGTTGTCMGAGGTTCCTTCACCAGCACATCAGAAGAAGCAGCTGCAAATAATGTGGGCAAAAGTTTTCTAATCTGAGTTGGTTGTACCCCTACTCACTGACACGGCCTGAGAGATGCTGAGAGATGCTGCCAGACTCCCCTGGCTGGGGCAGAGGCTCCTCTGCTGGGCTCTTGGGGCTCCCTCTGCCTCAGCCATGGGCCCAGAGCTCCTCACACAGTGTCAGACTMTCTGTTGGACTCAGCAGACTGTAGTCAAGGTCCTAAAATGACAATATGTCAGTCGCTGAATTTCCTCCTTACTGAATAGCTAAGTCTYCTCAGCTGTGAGGATTATAGGATTTTTCAGGGGACTCTCCATGCTCCAAGCCTGCAGCAGCTTGGTGTTGTAGGAGCATTGTCAAGGAAGGAAAGAGGAAAGATTCTCACTTAGGGCAGGTGGCAGCCCTGGTGCCAGCCCGGGGTCTGCTGGGCTGTTTGTGTCCTACAATCCTGAACAAACACTGCTGACTCTGGGTGACCTGGGGATTCTGCAATGGCTGCACAGGAGGCAGAATTTGGATGGTGTGAGTGCCAGCCCTGTGGCCGAGCATTGGGCTGTGAATCCCAGCCTCTGGCTGCTCCAGAAAAGGAGCTCTCCAGGCCACCAAAACAGCTCCTTCGATGAAATTCACAATCTCTTCCTGCAAGTTTAAACGAGGAAACGCCACCATTGTTTGGGCTGGGCAGTTTATGAAGGGCTGGCCCGTGTCCAGGCGCTGGGGAAGCAGTGACAGGGGGGTGGAATTCCCCTGCCCCACCTGGAGCAAACAGCCGCCCCAGCCCCACTGGAGGCACAAAAGTTTAACCCAGCTGATCTCCAGCCTTTGCTGGCTTGGCTGCTTTCTAAACTTTCCCTTCCCCGAACCCAGTGTCCTCCTTCCCACTCAGTAAAGATCCCCTGGCTCCTGAGACAGCCCCTCGGGAAAGGGTGAAGTATTAACAGGTAAATCACCTTCTGCTTTAACTTGTTATTCATCTGGAAAATAAATGACTTCAGAATTTCGTTACGGATCCTGGCACAGACTATCTTTTAACGATTCCTGTGCCCTGATTGATTTGGAAGCAGAAAGATAGTTGGTTTTGCTTGCAGCTCCAGCTCAGAAAACTGAGTCTGGGTCAAGGTGAGTTGCTTGGATGTTTGGGAGAGCAGTGAGTGAGACAGAGGTGCTGAGTTACCCTGCTGCCCTTAACTGACTGCAGGATAGCAAACAAGCCCGTGGAGGAAGTTTTAGGGGGAAGAGCACCCAGCCGTGTTGACATGCAAACTGTAAACGGCTTTTTACAGCTCAGAATTACTGGTCTGGGCAGGCACGGGAGAGGTGACACGATAAAAATAAACAACTCTACTCAAGCCAAAGTTGCATTTCAAAGTGACACTGAGGAGTAAATTGGAACTGGGATTTGCATTTTGAAGGGAAGGCACAGAGAGATTGCAGGAGTGGCTGATGGAGTGAGTGGATGGATCTGCCTCAAGGTGACAGGTCAGCACACTGGGTTAGAGCTTGCCTAAACTCAGACACTCCCTTGGGAACTCGGTCAGGTGAGAAGAGCCCCAGCCCAAGAGATCAAGRTGATGACACCTATGAAAATAAAAGGCCTGAGCCCAAATTAATGCTAATGTTGTCATTTTAGCCTGACTAAAAGGACCATTATAAACCTAGAGCCAGCCTACAATCCTTAATGAAGTGGTTCTAGGTTTGTGCTATGTCACTTTATATCTATATATGTGTTATATATAGACACATATACACAAATATAATTTACAGTAAGCATTTTCTGAGAGTGTGCTTAAAAACCTTCTGTTTCACCAGCTTCACCACATCCCTGACAGTGATAGGCCTTTATCACATTTGTAGCTTTGCCTTTGATTTTCATAATTCTACTGTGGAGCTGGCCAGCACCCAATTAAATCAGTGTCTGTGCCCAAAGAGGCTCCTTTCATTCCAGATGTCCTGTCCATAGGCCACCACTCTGGGGTTTAACATGAAATACAAATGTACAATRTCTGATCTCTGATTAATCACCTGGTATTTTAGCAGATCACACMGGACCTGGATGAAGCAGTTGGTTCTTTGTGCTCAAATCCAGCCCCAATGCATTGCTGTGAAATGACACGTGGCATCTTCCCTGACTGTCCTCACAGACCACCAAAAACAGGATTTGCAATGTAATGGTGTGGCATTTGGAAAGGCTGGGAAGCTCTGCTTCACTTGTGCAGAGGAACTGGTCATGAGAAATAGGAATGCATAAGGAAATTGGGGGTTTTGGGGAATTTTTGCAGATTTTTTTTTGTTTTTGCAGGGTTTTTTGGAGCCCCAGCACTGGGTGCAGGCCCTGACCTGTCACACTGAGCCTCTCTGGCTGCACTGGGAAATGAGGCAGCATGTCTGACTCCTGCCTTGGCATGCWCCTCAGGATAGGACTTTTTGGGGAGGAAAGAACTCCTTGTAAGAGATACAGCCACACCAAAAGTGCAGTGGTGCTTTGCTGAGCTCTTCTGGCTTTGCAGGCTCCATCACCCACAGCAGCAGAGGATGTGATGGCAGCTGATGCAGCACGGAGCCCGTGAATGTGGCTGTGTGTGAAAAACATCTCAGGTAACTCACCTGACAGCTGAAATAACCCAAACCCTGCTGCTGGCCATGCCATGCACCTCTGGCTCCCACAGAACCAGAGTGTCAGGGCTCCTTTGCCAGTGGGGCTCTTGGAAAGGTCATCTCCTCCTCCCAGCATCAAGAAAAGGGTGTACAAGGGCTGTAAGAATTGCTTTTTTCTTACAGTGAGTTGCCTTAYGCACCAATATAAGAGCAGAGATGCCACGGCATGGGGCAGAAACACTTCTTCGGTGTTACCCTTGGGGTTTGAAATGCACCATTTACAGCGGCACTCCCGGCTCTMTGCAGGTTTTTGGAGATGCTGCTGTGCCTCCCGCAGCCCTCAGTGACACGGACCGGTGTTTGTGYGTGAAATGGAGACAGCGCTGGAAATGCAGCCCTCCAGGAGCGTGTCCCACAGCCTGGGCAGAGAGGAGAGGGTTCCCCTGGTGCACCCTCGGCTCTGCGGACGGGAGGCACGCACGGGCAGAGCAGCGAACCCGGACACCGCACACACCCCGCCGGTCCCGGAGAAACCCTGACAGCGTGCCCGGGCTCGGTGATTCACGCTGGGAAATCACAGAATGCTGMCTTGGAAGCGACCTTAAAGCTCATCYTCTCCTGCCGTGGGTGRGGACAGCTTCCACCATGCCAGGTTTCTCAAAGCCGCGTCCAACCTGRCCTGGAACATTTCCMGGGATGGGGTATCCCCGGCATGGAATGGTGCTGAGGTGCTGTTCGGCTTGGGGRTATTTTTGTTTTCGCGASAAGCCTGAGTAATTCCCCACTGGCRTGACTTTTTGCCTTGTCCGTGCATGAATTCACAAGTCACGGCGGGGCTGCCCCAAATATTTTGGTGCAGTTCCCACAATAACGCTTCCTGCTTTAAAGCGCGCTTTTACAAACTGGTGCACCGGATTTTGCTTTAAAYGCTCCCTCTGCTGGCTACACTGCAAATTATTGTCTTTTAATTAAAACCCTCGGACCGGAATTGTTATGAAATTACTGGGTTAACAGGAAGAATTCCTTTATTTCCTCCTGAATCCCACCTCTCAGTGGCACTGGCTGTGCTGCACCTCCCCTGATCCTGGCACCKTGCTGGAGGGAGAGGAAATTTTCTTTAACAGCAATTATTGTTGGCTGGTTTAGGCCTTTCAATGTAAAATTTATTCTTTCTTCAAACACATTCTGCCTTTCCTATACCCCTAGGCTGTCTTATGATGGCAAGTGTTGGGGGTTGTTGAGATTCTGCTTCAGAAAAAAATACTTGTAATGGGAGTATTTAGTGTTCTCTACAATATTTTAAGTCTGAAAATTAATTTAAGAAATAGTTTATGTAAAAGTAGTTTTAAAGGAGCCATTGCAGGGTTTCTTTTTTTGGTTGTCTTTTGTCTGTCTTCCTGCTGAATAGTTGATAAACTCTTTAAAATGCTGTAGAAAAATAATTTTGAATAAATAATTGTTAGGAGTAAATTTAGTCTTATATTAATGATGTGCTGTCAGCTTAGACAACACTTATAAAAGAAATAAATGCCATTGGATTAGTGCCAGAAAAACTGGAAGTAAGAGCCATGAGAAAACGTATGTCTCCCCTGAGGATGAACAMAAACAAAACATGGCCCAGCTCCAAAGAGGTTTCTAAGTGTGAGGCAAGGAGCAGCCCGCCACGTGGGATGCAGAAGGATTTTGGGATCCAGCTGTGTCAGGCACACCTGGGTGAGCACTCGCTGCTGCTGCACTTGAGGGTGTGAGGTGGGAAACAGGGCACAGGGACAGGCAGGCACGGGATGTGGGCACAGCACACTTGGCTGAGGGTGGCACCGCCCTGGCCTTGCCAAGCCCTGCGCTGTCAGAGCTTTTACAACATCTGAGAACACATGACTGGAAAAAAAATGTTCTRTAAGGCCCAGCCTGTTTTTATTGCATTCAATTTAATGCATTCAATTAATGCAAGCAGGAGTATGACTCTTGCTGGCTTAAAAAATAGGGTTGTAAGTCCTTTGAAGYGTTTTTTCCTAAATGAAAGAGCAGGAACAGAAAATGGGTTACAGCTCAGAAAAAGTGAAAGGAAGGCAAACAGGAATGAAAAAGGAACCTGCGCTTTCACTGGCTAAACCAGATTTTAAACATAAACGTAAGCTATAGACACATAAAAATGTGTTTATGCATCAGACTGAGAATGTGAGCTCTGCTGTTTATCTTGAAGGAGAAGAATAGCACCCATGCAGGTTTGTCCCCTCCTCAGCACCAGCAGATGGGGTCACCATTAATCATCTGGTGAAGGACAAGGAGCTGACTCTCACAGCCCATGGACACACAGGAGTCTCCTGCCTTGAAAACAACCAAGAATCAAATTGGAAACACTCAGAAAAACAACATCAATGGTCCTGGGAAAAATAAAATAAATCACAGGTATATTTCACTTTATTTATTTGTTCTTCATTTTGATAGCACATCTCAAATCACACTTGGTAATGAGATCTTACAAATCTTTCCCCTGCTCTGGGAGAAACAGCAAAAACCAGTCATGCATAAGGTATTGAATGCATTCACATCAAGTATGTTGTATGTTGGGGTTTGAACATCATAAATATGAGAACATTAAACCAGCTGGGTTTTTTTAACATCATTGTTACAGATCATAGCAGCTTAAAAGGTTTAGCTCAAGTTTATCTYCTTCCAATATTTTTATTTTTAAAAGTTTCTAGTAAAGTTAGGTAAGATATCAAAAAAATGTAAGAGGCCCAAAGACTACAAAATAGTGCTTTAAAAGTAAAGCATTTCTATTTAGTTTGTAGGTCTTAAAACWCAYGACCTTTCTATTTTGGCTGGGAATGCAATTTTGAAATTACTTAGATGAAGGTTAGGAAATTCAACTTTTTTGTTATTTTTATGCATCATGAAACCTCTTGAAAGAGGTCTTGGCTTCCAGAAATGTTGAAAACCATCTTTTAAGAGGTTCTCAGCTAGGGAGACAAAATTTTCATTTATTCCTGCAAATATTAGCCAGAAACTGAGGACCTACTAATAGAGTTCTCAGGTCTACAAAAGCAGGATATGAATGCCTATACGTTCTGTTATGCAAGCTGATTTTGCTATTTTTGCTTTTTTTAAAAAAAATAAAAAGCTTTGATTTGAATGCTTTGATGGCCATCAGGAACAAGGTATTTTTGCAACAGAGGGATAAAGTCTACTTGTAGAAGGGGAAGGAAAGCTACCTACAAAAGGTATATAGCCATGCTCAYTGATTTAAGGAAAAGATAAAAAGACAAACTTATTGAGTGTCTCCTCCAGAGAAGACTCTGCCGTGCACAGGTGAAATATTGCTACAAACACTTGGTCTGATCCTGCAACGTGCAAAGTGCCCTAAACTGCTTTGTGACACAACCAAGGGACAAAGGTGCAAGACAYGCCCGAGGAAACACTTGGAGATGTAGGAAAACACAGGAACAAATCCAGGTGTTGTAACATGGATCAATCTTAATCCCTTGCTGTCAGGCACCTGCTTTCTGTAACCCTGAATCCCTTCCTAGCAGCTTTTAACAACACAAACCTTTCAATTTGGGGCACAGGGAGGGTRTGCAAAGGAGGACAAAGCAGAGGAGGAAAGCTGGGGTTGGACTAACACTTACTAAAGGTTTACGCTGAGTTTGATCAGTGTCTTGTGCGGCTATGTACTAAAGGTTTTTTTGGAGCTGGGACTCAGACCTGTTTTCCATGTTGTAGGATTCCTCACGTGTCTCTGCAGCTGTCAGATATCAAACCCCAGAGCTGTGAGATCAGAGCAGTGCAGATGCTCTGACAGAATGAGTTAATTATGTGCATCATTCCACGTGGTGCTGAAATCTCAGACAGCACACCAGGCTGCTGAGGGCTTCGTAAACACGGCCACTCCAGTTATAAACTTACTACCATTCCTTGTGCCAAGACTTTAATGTGCTTCAGTGCATGAAGGAAATTTACAACCGACTCCATGAATATATATAAATATATTCCAGCTCTCCCTTTCATTTCAGTTAAAAAAACCAGCAGCAATTACAGTTTAGGTTCATAACAGATATTTATAACTTAGCTATAAACAAATGCTGCGCTAAAGCTTTGCAGAAAGCTTTCAGGAAAACTTAATTATGATAGGATTTATATGAATATTAAACACTTTTTTTTCCAGTACTACAGTTATATTATCTTTTAATGACAGTGAGTAGATATAAATTACATCTTTTCTGACRTGGGTTTAGTCTTTTAGTGGGAAATTCAGGAAGCCTGTTGTTATAACTCAGTATAGTGATTTTTTTTTTACTATTTTACTCATAGTTTAAAGTCAGGTAAATGTAACAGTCTCCATACTAAGGGAAGGGACTCTGGACCAGATTAGTTATGTCTTTTGAACAGACAYAATTTTGGTTCGTGTCTGTTTCAAGCATACAATCTATCTACTGRAGTTGTATTTACGGGAAAAAKGAGKAAAGAATTTAAATACAGACAAAAGGTTTGAATTYCTCTGCAGTGTTAATTGGGTTTCTTGATCAAAATTTATTCTGATTCACATTGTCACTTGGCTGCTCTAATTCCACTGMGTCTTTGTAAATGCTAAATGGAAGAAGAATCTGGGCCACTATKGAAAAAGCTTTGCCCTGTGATCTCRGTGTGAACTGTGCTGGGAATKAGTKTTGGTCTGCATGACTGAGCTGACATCCAGCCCTTGCCTCGTTAATGGCTTTTCTTAATGCACACAACCCCGTTAACAACCTGGTGTTTCTAGGAAGTGGTGATTGAGCAAGGCCATTCTCCTATTTCATTTAAATCCCAGTGACAGTGGACTCTTCTGTATATATTTCAAATGTCAGAAGGCAGTACTGGTCTACCAGTACCTGATGGGTTTTTTTGAAGAGCTTTTCAGAATCCTGCCATAAGGCATGCTTTAATGAAACTGCCTTTGTCATGATCTCCAAGGACCAAGAATCCTCGCCTCAGGGTTCCTGACAGGARCCAGGACAGAGGGGAACCAACTGCTCAGCAGGACCCGAGCCCAGCAGCATTCCCCACGTGGGACAGGCTGATCAGAGCCAGCCCTTGCAGAAGGATGGAAAGTCAAAAGCCATGGAGCTGTTGAGTGCCTGCAGTCACATTCACATCCGTGTGCTTCACCCAGGCTGGAGAACTCAGCCCCACAGCTCCTCTGTGAGGGAGGAAATCACTGCTCCCTCCCCTGCACAAGTGGGGCATAAGGAGATGATGCTGCTCTCCTGGGGTCCCACAGGAAGTCTGTGGTAAAGCTGAGGATGAATTTGATCTCCCACTCTCTCCTCTGTGCTTATGACACCACCTTCATTTCTGCAAGCTGTGAGCAACCTGGACAACAGACACTGTCACAAAGTGGTTTCACTCCCTTGTCCCACCTGTCTGAACTTTACAGGCTGGCTCAAACTGCACAGCTTTGCGGCCCWGTAGAGAGATCACCTTACCTAGAGTTTTGGATCAGTCTGCAAGACAAACAGAGTTCAGTTGCAAAGCTCAAATTTAAATCTTCTGTATAGATTGGAGCCCACTTCCATTCACTKGCTTCCCTCCTTTCAAGAAGCAGGGAATACAATAAACACTACAAGCACAAAAGAAAAGTCAATGAACAAAAACTTCTACTATTAATTACAAACATTAGTGCAAACCACACAGCAGATTATTTATAGTAAGGTCAGTATTTTCTGTAAGGAGAAACTGAGGCTTTAAATATAGATGAAGTCACATTCTTTAGCCAAATCAGTAGTCAGCTTTGAAGGTCACTCACATAAGAAACCCAGATTCTGCTGCTACACATAATACTTTATCTTACATATATGTGTGTATGCTATTATACTTTTTATTCAAAATATATTTAATCCTRTACTTTTAAAAAATATAAATATTTAGAAGGTAGTAAAGACCAAATTCCTAAACTGAATTACAGGTTTGGCTAAGAGACTTGTCCAGCATAATTTTAACTKTCTAGATGACCTTTTTTAAAAAATATTTTTAAATATTTMAATGAATCCTTTGTCTGTGCCAAAAAGCCAACACCTAAATCCATGCTTGTTATTCAAATAGCCCTGAGTGTTCTCCCTCTTACATCAGGTGCTCAACACTGTTGTAAACAAGCTCAGGCTTTTACATTCTCAGAAGTAGATGTAGGTGTTAGGCTTTATCTCACATCACTTGTAAGCCAGGGCCTTTGTACCTAATTAAGAGTCAAAGCTTAAAAGTTGCAGCCAGTTAAGAATCCCGCCGGAATGCTGATCCCCCTGCTCAACACGTGTCCATATTTGGCTCAACAGTCATCTGGGAGAAGTTGGAAAAAAAAAAAAAATCGAAGTTGGAAAAAATACTTCTCAAAATACTTTATGGGGCAAGACCAATGGAGCTAGAAAATGCTGCAGACAGTGGTCAGTACCCCCAGCAGCTGCAGCTGAATGGCGAAGTCAGCATTCGGAAAAGTGCACTTTTGGATCGTTGGCTCTTCTATCCCACACCTTCCAACGGAGCCCTCCCTTCAGAGGTTCTCATCCAGCCACTTGATGTAGCTGTTCCTGGTCTGGACTCCGGCGGAGAAATCCGTGGGCCACACGGTGAAGATCATGCAGCCGTGGAAGCAGTCGTGGAAGTGGTCGAGGGTGACGGGCACGCCGGCGCGCTCCAGGCGCTTGGCGTACATGGCGCCGTCGTCGCGCAGCACGTCGTTCTCGCAGGTCAGCACGTAGGTGCGCGGCTGCCGCGCCAGCGTCGCGTCGTCCGCCAGCAGCGGCGCCGCCCGCACGTCCAGCAGGGCCGGCAGCTGCTCCACGATGGCCGCCGTGCCCGCGCTCTGCACCACCGGCTTGTAGCTCTTCTTGAAGGACGGCGGCAGCAGGGACGTCCAGTTGAGGCGCGGCCGGAAGGACAGAGCGCGGCCGACGTTGAGCGCGGTGTGGTTGTTGATCAGCAGCTCGGGAGCCAGCTCGCTGTTGCCGTTCAAGTAATAGATCCAGTAGTTGATCATGACGAAGCGAGGCAGCACGGGCATGTTCATGTTCTGCTGGTAGGAAGGGGTGTTGAAATCGAACGCCTGCAGCACCGGATAAATCAAGGCCTGCAGTTTTGGTCTGACGGCCAAATCCTCCTCTTTGCTGAGCTGTGCAAAGAATGCAGAACAGGATTGAAAATCACAAAGAAAACCACCATATATCAGTGTGGAACTACAGAAAAGCAAACATTCATTTGGCAATTTTAGAGGGAATTCTGCTCTTATGCAGGTAATGTGGCTGTTTTGTCTGAAGTATCAGCAGCCTGATCTTATTACCCTCTCGTAAGGTGGCCATTCACACAGACCCAGTATCCTGTTCCCAACAGAAATCAGTGACAGACGTTTATTGAAAGGATTAAGAAGAAAAAAACGTGTAAAGTGGTATTTCCTTAACCCAGTGCCCAACTGAACAAGTGGCAAAGGAAGGATCTCCTGAATCAAAGGAGCTGCTCTTGCTTTTAAGAGCTTTTCATGGACTTGTCTTCCACGAATTGATCTAATTGTGTTTTTTTTTCAGCCAGTGTACACTGCTGGCACCCACAATTTCTTCTAACGAAGGCTCACCTGGTGCAGAAGCATCTCCCTGTGTCTCACTCGACCTGAATTTAATCTGAGTCTATCAATTATACATTTGGTGCCCCCTGACTGCTTACAGGAAGAATCAGCAAACTCTTTGTTTCATCTTCTAYCCAAGATCCTCAGTGCTCTATCATGTCTCATCTTGTTTAAATAGAATTATGCATGAGGAAATCGAATTAGGGATGCTTTTCCCAAAACACAGTATTATCATGTTTATCAGTCCTCAATATTGAAACTTTTATTGTAATTGTCTCTTATTAATATTTTCACCCTAATTCAATACTGCAAGGTTGTCATGGATAATTAGTTGTCTGCACATGGTATCTGCTTTCTTATCACTAATGGTTATGGCAATAGGAATAAGTTAGTAATAATAATATTTCATTCAACCATGAAAAGTATTATTACTTGCCTCAGGCTTCCTTTAGACTCTTTACTAGATCAAATTCAGATTACATTTAAACTGCAGATACACAAAAGAAATTTCCTTAAAATTTCAAAATGCTACAGGAAGGCAATTTAACAGAAGAATTAAAGCTCCATTTACTATATTTTTTGTCATTCATTTGTATTTGAAAGAAATAAAAGCATATTTCCAGAGACAATTATCTAAAAATAGGAAACCATATTAATATATTATGCCTACTTGGAAAAATAGGCATACCCATAAAATGAGTAAAAAAAAAAAGTCATTTAGCTACTTGCTCTTAAAACTCTGRTCCACAACAACTTGTGACTGTAATAACACACCACAACCTATGTGATTCATGCAGTGACTGAGTCACTTTACAGAAGAAAAATGAGCAGATTCTGGCTTTCTGCCACTCAGCACCAAGAACCTGCCAGCCTCTCCGAGCTGGGCTGTTGTGGGGCAATACAAAACACACAGTGGTTGTTACCTGCTGGCACACAGCAGCTGCCAGATTCCCCCCTGCACTGTCCCCAGAGATKGCAATTCGACTGGGGTCCACTGAATACTCAGCCAGGACATCAGGCTGCAGGAAATGCTTCGTGGCACGAAGAGCATCGTGGTACTGCTCAGGGAAACACACCTCGGGCACCAGCCTGTATCTGCAAAAGAAAAGGGATGAGAAACAATTCTTACCTCTCCCTCAYTGTACCTCTCCTTTAGGATTTAGAGATACCAGATAACTCTTACTGGAAGTTATTTCATTAGGATAAATACTACGGGAAAAGTAGGTGTGTAATACTTAGTTAAGACTTAATCTTATAATTAATGTTCTAATTTGGAAAAATTAAAATGAACCTAATAAACATGAGTAATACCAAGAGAGTATAAATTTGTGCAGCACTTTCCCAGTATTTCTCAATAGAGGATTTCATCACACATTATAAAAATAAATAGTGAAAACACCCTTGGCAAGGGAGTCATCACATTCTGCCTGGTTTTGATCCAAATTCCCACCTTAACAAGTACCAGGGAGAGTAAATCACATACATCCAACACATTCTTGAGCCAAAAACCTAAGCAATTCTGCTTCCCAAAATTTTACTGGTGTCAGGAGAGAACGAATCTTGTTATCCCCTGTACCCTAAAATGAACAATAGCTGAGAAATTAAGTAATGCCAATTTGCTCCAAAGCAGCAGATTCAATAATTCCTTTCCTTTATCAAGGAGAGGAGCAGAAATACCCGCCTTGGGTGGGTGGGGAGATGGAGGCACAGAGGGAACAAGCAATCTTCCAGGAAGAGGCAGCAGCTGAACCCCAGACATGAGRTTTCCTCATCTTCTCAGGAATCTATTTGTATTTACTGAATAATTGGAAATCCCAGAGTTGTAGCTTTTCAAATTACAGACTTTCCACATTTGCAGTAGAGCCAACCAATCCAAAATTCAGTTTTCTGATTCAAAACATCTTCTTTAGACTGTAAGCTAAAGAAGTTTCACAAGCAGAATAAATTTTAAATTTAAGATTACAACTTTCAAACTCCAGTTGTGCCCTGCTGTCAGAAAGCAACCTATATATCTTGTATCTACAGGAATATGAGAGTGTCCTTTTGCCTTTTGGGAACTCCTTGCAAAACTGTGTAAGAGACTGTGCATAGATTGTGAAAGTGAGATGTGCAATTAGATCAATGAGGAATCTAATTAGACTTGACTAATTGAGTATGAACACCTTGATTGAAGGATTTAATGGTTAAGGAGAAGAGGTAAATAGTACTCAGGGCAAAAGGCAGAATTAAACCAACATAAATCAGAAAATGAATAATAAGGAACTTTTCAATATTGTGATTGCTGCTTGTATGGAATAACCAACACCTGCTTTTGTAGTTTTCCTTGTTTCTACCAATAGAAAACAAAACAGTAAAAACCRAACACCAACATCCCCCAACCCTTTAAAGTACACTATAATAAGCATTAAATGAGTAACATCAACTCCATATAATTAAGTTGCAATTAGATCCCAAAGCTTGGTATGTAATGAACTGCAGGTGGGAAACTTGAGTAATTTTATCAAGTGATTTGGTTTGCAAAAGCAAATATTGAAGTTGACAATAAAGATGGGAACAGTACCAATCAAGCTGGAGTCATCTAGGTAATGCATTTAGCTAGTCAAGAGGTTTGTTTGCATTGGAATTGTTCAACATGTTCAAAAAGCAGCCCTGCTTCTCTGTTGTCTGGCAGTCCTCTACTCTTGAGGGAAACACAAGGCTTGAAAGAGATGACTGGAACAGTGGGASATTGTGAGAGCAGCAGGAAACTGCCAGACCCCACAGTGTATTCTAAAATAATTAGAAACCCAAATGAATTTCTGATACTATTCCAATTTTAAAAGGATAAAGGTATCAGACTGGGATTGAGAATCACTGTCCAAGCTAAAGCCTTACACAGAAGTCACTAGCAGAGGTGAAACTAAAATAACCATATTACCTATTTCTAATACCTAGAAACTACCTGATCAGTTTTAGATTACTTACTCAACGGAGACAACAACAGCATTCAGAGATTCAGCCATGATTCTGCAGAGATTGTTGTAAAGGCTTGTTCCTGGAAGGGAAGGACAYGATGTTAGGGACACGTGAGTCAATAGCCAGAAAGCTGTACCCAAGCYTTCCCAGAAAACATACAGCCACCACACAAATATAAGCAGTTTGAGAAGCCTTGCAATCTAATGCTTCCTTCCTGTTGATGATTTCAGACATCATTTCGCCCACCTACCACAATTCTCTCCTCTGGGCAAAACTTAAGGTACCCAGTGGTTTGGGGGCATTAACATCCAGAGAGAGTTACACCTGCCTGAGTCACTGCCCGTGGTACATTTTATTATAATTGTGMATTGCTTTGACTCAAATGAGTTGCCCTAATAATGTCAGCTGAGTACTCATTCAAGGGAGGATTAATCACAGCTATCCTATTTATCAGAAGACTGATTATCTTTAATTTTGTTCCTTTCCAGTTGCTTAATCGTTGGCTCCTGGTACTACAAAATATACTAGGACACTAAATGTTTTAAGTGTCCAGCATTAGAAGTTTATATTTAGGTGCAGCAATTGTGTCATTAAATTTTGCACCTCAGGATCAGGGATACATCTGACACAACCGAGATATAATCATCGTGACAAAGTGCAGAAATTTAAAATAAACTTTTTGCACACAGTCATATGCCAGCTATTACAGAACAAATGATGCAGGCAGGAGGTTAACAAACAGGAGGTTATGCTCTCAGAGCCTTCTGGATCCTCTCCTCTGGATGTCAGAGCAGCCACAGGAACCACACGTGTTTTCTCCTCCYAAGGCTGATTCTCCCCTGTATGATGTGGAAGGAATCAGTGGTTTCCTTATCACTGCCTATAACTACCTCACTTCTTCTGATCGTATTTGTGGTTTCCAAATTAATTGGAGTAAACAGAACTAATTTTACAGTAATTATGATAGTGGTGGTTGTATTCCCTAAGGAGCAAACCTTAGAGGAACCAGCCTGTACCTGTTTCCCTCACACTGCCCCTGTCTGTGCCCAGCAGTGTGTATTCCCAGGTAGGTGTTAYTTAACAACCAAACACTGGCAAGGCTGTTACATGCAGTGTGGATCAGGTCACTCTACTGCTAATTATTCTTTGAAAATGGGGCAAACCCATGTAATTTCCTTACAGGTAGCCACTGGATCTTCATCACCAAGGATGGACTTCAGCACATTACCTCAGAAAGTGGGGGATTGGCCCAAGCCCACCCAGACATCCAGCATTTCAATCAACAAGCTATTGTTTCCTTGCAGGATGTAACAAAATTAACCTTTTGGTCCTTTTGCAGCTCACATGCAGATAAGATAAGCACTTCTGCTGTGTGTTCMTATTATTCTCCTTCTCTCCTTAGACCCGATCCACCAGAGTGAAGACAGTTAATACTGAATTCAGGTACATCTTAGCAAAATTGTCATTCCTGGCAGGAAAAAGAGCTTTTGGCTTTTCCTGCCAGGAGAAAAGCAGCCTGGAACCTTGTTTAATTACTGGCAGACACCTACTTGCACTCGCCAGGGCCCAGCCCCCTCCGTGGATGTAAACAACGCTGCGCTTGAGGCTTTCATCTCCCTTGGCAGGAGGTTCAAACACTCGCACTTCCACACCGTCAAAAACAGCATCCGAGATTTTAATGTCTTCGGAGGAGACAGACTTCAGCTTGTCAAAGGTGCAAATCAGATAATTCAGGACTATCAAGTGATGGCTGAGTTTCAGATAGTGAATCAGGTGACACTAGTAAGGGGAAAAGAAAAAGAAAAGAGATTTCTGTTACTTCAGAGCATATCATACACTGCCACAATGTTTAATGCAACTGCCTTCAAAGGAGGGGGTCCTACACAATTCTTACACTATTCACTGGTAAATTAAATAGTATCACGAACCTTTAATGCTTTTAGAGTTGTATTAAAACAAAACACTGTCCATAAAACATTTTCTGTGGTCACAAATAATCAAACCACAAGCACTTCCTTGATCACATCCACGAACGAGCACTTGGATCCTCTGATAGAGACACCTTGGAAGGGGACAAACCTCATGTTCCACAAGGGGACCTGTGAAACTCCTCAGACTGGAGCCAGCAGAGGGCAATACCACACAGGCGATGCTTTTTGGTGGAAAAGTATCAAAAATGCAGRTTATTTTCCTTGTTCCACCCCAAAGCGTACTTTCTTCTACTTCCAAATTAAGAAAAGTTCCCAAGGACTGCAAAAAAAWTTGGAAACAGGAATAGTCTTAAAGGAATAAAATGGTGATTTTTGGCTTGTCCTGCRTTTACCTGCTGAGTTGGGAAAGATTTGAAACACTAGCCAAGAATAACAGTAGGTTAAGGATACTTTCTCTCAACCCCAGACACTCAAGCGTGTTACATCTTTATGAGAGCAAAGMACTATGAAATTGAAGAATGATCTTATCCTTCTGAGAGATTTTATCCCCTTTGGCTATCCAGGACTTTTCTTTCCATGTTTATTTTTAAAATTCTGCCCTGTCTCGATCAGAAACCTGTTTCTCTCAGCAAACAGTRCTGGGATTCAAGGCACTCCTGTCTCTTACATCCACAACCTCTTACATGTAATTTTTTTTAATCTTTCCTAATTAGTTTGAATGTTAAAAAAATTAAATATTTGCTTTCATTCAGTTGCTGTACAGAAAAGGCTCTGCACAGCCCCTAGATATGGGAAATTGCTGTAGAAAAAAAGACACGTTTGATATTTTTAAAAAATCCCAAAAATTGAAGCCAAATACAATGTTATGTGACCTAGGAGAGGAATCCAGTTCCAAAACAAGGATTTACAAAAATTACTTTCTTTTTTTACTTTAACTTGCGGTAACATCACCCTGCTGAGATGGTTTGGTAGGAATCCAAATTTTAAAACATTTGCTGCTTTTTGGATGGGATATCATTTCTTCATACTGCAAGTCTTTTCACTGGGAGAAGAAACACAAAATATCCACCCAGMAGGAAGAAATGCTGAATTCACAAGGCTGTTTTTATCTCTGAGTTTCAGCCCATGCTTTTCTCCCACCGTTACTTAAAATTCCCACAGGAAAGCCCAGGACTAGTTTGAAATCTGAAGAGCAATAGTTCTATAAATAATTTGGCACACAATTTGTTGGGCTGCCWCTGATGTAACCACATAAAGGTCCAATCCCCTCTGTGCCCCCTGGAAATTCCCAGGGGAGGTAACCACTGGGAAGCAGTTTTAGATATATTGCTAAAGAAAATAACATTTTTGTAGATTTTTTTTTTAGCCTGACTGCACTGCAACAGACATCTCCTTTTTGTTTTCTCCCACTTTAGTTTGCATTCTTYGTAGACAAGATTACCACATGTTCCCTGGAATCAGGAATGTTTTGTTTTCAAGGCTAGTTAGTGGTATTTACCAAGAACTGTTTTGCTCTGTTCTTCAAACCACAGAGCACCCTGGCCATCTACAGGCTAACGTGCTCTTTCATGCTTATTTTCCCTATAATTGACCACTCTTTCCAAGAATCTGTAAATCTGGAAGAGAAGCTTTCTACATCAGGGCACAAAGGCAACAGTCCTAATTATTTGTCAGACATAGGCAGCTTTTTGCCAAGCATTTATCAGATAGATTCTCTGTAAGCCAATCTGCCTAATCAGCCTTTTGATTTGTCATTTACAAGACATTGCACCTGTTGCTGGCGAAGAGCCAATCTTGTCCAAAGTTCTCACAAATAAACCTTTTTCTTTTCCTCTCTCTAAATATTAAAATAATATATATAATATCTTAACAGTCTGTAGTAATACTCCTGGCAGAAGATGTGGTTGGCCAACTCTCCTCTAGGAGTGCCTTGTCAAAAATGGTGATGATCTCTGGCGAAAAGAGAGAGCAGACAGTGCTGCAATACTAAGAGCTAGTGAAAAGGAAAAGAAAACATAAGGAAAAGAAGGAAGTAAAGAGACTACTGGAAAGAAAGAGGAGATAGTATGAAGACGAAAAGCCTGTGGGCAACTGGCCCAGAGAGTGGCTGGCACATTGCTCACTCTGAGTCACAGCTGCAACTTTTCCCTCTGCAGCAAGAACTCCTTCTCTTTCACCAAGACATTCCCATATYGAGATTCTAGGGTAAGGACTATGCAGGGACTCCCTAGAGACTGAAYTGTTCAAGACTGATACCYTCCTTCTGGTAAATTCTTTGATAAKGGGTACCAGATACTGAAAGATTTMATTGATGTAGGAGAAATTTTKCAGTAAATGMAGAAAAGAGTTAGKGCTGTGATAAAAAGTGAGCAGAATGAACAAACTGCTGTAACCACTTGAAAACAGGCACCACTACTTCACCTTTAATCACCAATATCTGTCCCTAAATTATACAGATTCTATTATTGGCTCCTCAGCTGGTAATTTAATGGACAACCCCACCTACCCCAAGGACTTGRATTTCACAATCGTCATGCATTCTGTATTGCAAAAAAGTAACCCAAAAGTTTCTGTTGCTAATGTCCAGCAACCCCTAATGCTACTCAGCACACTGGGACTCTGTCCTCAGATGGCTCCCCTGGCTAACCCTGGCTCTGACCTTTAGCCACAGAATTATTGCAGCACACAAAAGCAACCCCAGATGGTCCAGAGGCATCAGCTGCTGTCCCCAGTGCCCTCCCAGCCGGGCACAACCAAGGTCCTGCCCTGGGCTTTCAGGCTTTGGTGCAATCAGCAACTTCGCAAAGGGCTCTTAACATCCAGCACTACTTGGGACTGAGCCAAATCTCACTCATGACTCAACTGAGCAATGATGCTGCAACTGCAAGGCTCAACTGTCTAAAACTCATCTTCCTACCTTAAAATACGCAGATGCTATCGTCAGTTCTGACATTGCTTTGAAAAACAAAAACAAAAACAAAAAAATTTTCTGTCCCTACTTCTATAAACACTGGAGGCTGAAATGGCAATGACAATGTCTGTAGTGAGTTACAGATTAGAGAAAAATCAACAGGAGCATATCCCCATTTAACTGTGTGTGGAATATACTGTTTTGTGTGCATTTCGGGCAGCTTACCCTGTTTAAGGGTGATTTTACAAAATTATTTCTCAGTGCAAGTGTCCTGTTGCCCAGTAAAGAACATGTCCTTTTAACACTATTAGATAAAGACAGTTGTCAAAGACAAGTGCTCTTAATTTTATGAATTTCCTATGGAACTGGAAAGAAAATAGGAAGACTGTTTTTCAGCTTAATAATTAGAAACAAAAATCTAGATTACATTTTTATGTAAGGTTTTGTGCACATACCTATTCAACCACAATTATCTGCTTTTATAGCGACAAAAGTTACCCATTCCTGCAAACAGGATTTTTGGTGGTTCAGTTGGTTCAGTTTCTGCTCAGGTGCCAGTGCTGTGAGACCTACCTGCCATGGCTAAAATCCTGTTTTACTATAAATCAATTCTAAGACTGYTCTTGAATTCAAAAACATCAACAACTTACTTCACTGGCTACAGTGATGATTTACATCTGTCCAGAAGTCAAAACCTCCGAAATACGTGGACAGAGAGAAATGAAAATGTTAAAACAGTTCTCTTTGCTCCTGAATGTTGATATCCCATGGCTGATTTTATTCCAAAAGGGAGTGATTGGAAAAGAAGCACAAAGGAAACACTTGGCTGATGAGGAGTTTTCTGCCCTGTACAGCTGCCTACCTTCTTCCATATACGTCTATCTGATGGCCTCTATGCCAACCCAKTTATCCTTCCAAACAGCTGTCCCAATTCCAAAAAAAATCCCTTCTTCCTTGCCATGCACCAGAATAGTAAGTGTCTTGACAGCAGTGTTCAGAAATAACTGATTTCAAAGGACTTGAATAAACATGTGCTGCTCTCTTTCCTCCTCTAAGGGAGAGTGCTTAGAAGAAGAAGTGAAAAAAACCTGTTATCAATACCGCTGTTACAGCAGAATTACGAAATGTTCACTTCTAAACAGACATCAACTGAAAAAATAACTATGGTTACATCTATGGCTCAATCCCACAATAACCTTCAGGTGGCTTCCCAATTTCAGGGAAAATTAGTTCTGATGTACCTGAATACATATTTATATGTATATATAAATTTTTAATTTCTGATCTCAAATTGTGTTATATCACAGTTTTATGTAAAATTGTTACCATGCTCCATTTTGAAACAGGTGAGGGGAAAATTACTCTTTCTCAGGTAAGCATTTTCACGTCAATTCATTAATATAATTAAAGACTTAGTTTCTCTGTTTTTTTTTTCTGGGCAGCAGCAGGCATGAAAGAAGGCGCGGGAACAAGGCTCTGAAAAGTCATCTCAGTTTTCATCTCCTTCACTGGAATTTTTGTGACCTGAGATAAGCACTCCATCTTTTCCTATCTCTGTTGCCCCAGTTTAAGACTAGGATAACAGTATCAGTTCCCTTCCGTAGTAAGTTTTGAAACCTACCCAGAGAAACTGCCTTATAAGCATCATGCACTTTTTAATCATGTGATTAGGTTTGAACGTTTGTTGGAGTCTCACACTGAGCCAGGACACTGACTCAGTCCCAAGCTTGTAAAGAAATTTGTAGCTGACTGGGACAAAACTCTACATSCAGATGTAAAAACCTTATCATTAGTACGCTGAAAGCCAGTGACAACGCTATTGTGTTTTATTCACAGTGATTATTAATGAATTGAGCAAACAAACACATTATCCCTAACAAGAAATGGTCACACTTAGTCATCYGAGTGTTGACAAATCTATTTCAAAATAAGCAAAAGACAATTAATTATATTTGAAGCACRTGAARTTWGTGGGGGGAAAGTAAGTTTCAGAGATTTTAAAATTAGAAGGTGCTTCTGTCTGCTATCAAACTTATAAAGCAAAGGAATAAACAGCAAGCTGAAATACATTCAAAAGTGGGTGAAAGTTCAACAGTCACACTCAGAGAAATGTTAAACCATTTGGCCTTGAAATAGCTGACTGAGAAAGAAAGAGGAAGCTGAGTTCCAACAAATGCCCCAAGGCTCACCTGTTGTGTGATGGGGCAGCTCTAACAACGCACATTCTTTATGCTTCTGTGTAAAACTCGTTTTTCCCTTCAGTTTGCAAGCAATGTTACAGGAGCTGTTACACACTTAGTAGTTTATCTCACCATGGAAGTTTTTATTTCTAAGGCCAGAGATGCAAACARCTAAGAAATTACCCCTTTCCCCAACACAGACTTCCCTGCCCCACAGAGGGGCAGATGTGGGCACCTCAGCCCTGCCACCAGCCTGCTCAGCAGCCACCCACCAGGCTTTGTTCTCCCAGCTCCTCCTGGCATTATGACCYCTAGGCCACCTCAAAATTTTGAGATACTCTTCAGCCTTCAAGCTAAAGGCAACAGAATGCAGCTTTGCCCAACATCCCACATAAACAGACTGAATGTGTACCTGAGCAACATAAATATACATAGTTACAGTCATGCATTTTTTTAAAGATAGGTCTCCTTCAACCAGAAGTTCTTGATGCAGGTGCTCCTGGCAAACCATGACACTGTGATTTGGCAGTGTATGCTGGCATGTACTATGGCCCTTCTGTCCCTACTTCCCAATRAATTTGGGCAAGCTGAGCACCTGCATTCAGTTACTTGAGTTAAAAACACAGAGCCAATGAATGTCAAGCCATAGATTTTACTCTAATTTTAGAATTAAGCTATCGTATTGCATAATTTTCTGTCAGACATACAAGAGGGTGAAGTGACCAGGTTTTATTGTTTCATCCTTTCATTGAGCATGCCTTGAATTTGAGGCATGCTTTGATTCAGCTATTCAGGTGGACTGGAAGATCCGAGTGATCCATGTAGTCACAGCCTCTGTCTCCAACAGAGACAGAGTGGCAACCAGAGAAGCTATTCAGGCAGAATATCCAAGTTTGGACACTGCGTGGTCCACTATCCTCATCTTTCCCACTACCCACTGTTATTGCACCAAGAACGTAGCAGGTACATTCCCACCTAGTCCATTTATGAGCCCTCTGTCCATTAACTCATTTAATCCCGTTTTGAAAGGATCATCATCTGCTCAAATTACAAGCTTTTGCATATTTCAAAGCAACACAGTAAACTGCAATTAAAAAGAAAGCAACTGAAGTAAAAAACATAACTTTCTACTTTCACATACATAGTGCCTTATACCAGTCTTGACCATGACTGATCAGTCCTTGTGAAAGATCAAATAATCCTAGAAGAAAACAAACTTCACTACTAAAGCCATTATCAGAAAWTTTGCCATCTCTGTTGTTTCATGTCAGCATAAAAACACTAGCAGAAAATATGGGAGAAATCAGTAAGCAACAACTGCTTTGTGACAAAAAGCAASAATTCCGTTTTCTTTAGTAATAAGATTACTAATCAAGACAGTTTCATACTTAAAAGARATTCATATGTTTTCTTCCCCTAAGGCATACATAACGGATCAGATTAAATCCCACTAATTCCTTTTTCCTGACCAAAAGCCYGCAAGCCGCACACCAGACCGAGCCCCATGCGGTGCGGCTGTGCCGGGAGCCGGAGGGACGGACGGACGGACGGACAGACAGCGGCGACACCCGGGGCTGCCCCGCCCGGTGYTGCCGCTCTCGCCGCGGAGCCAGGGCGTTACACCGGGACCCGAGAACGCTTCTCCTCCYGCATGCGGGATGCCCGGGGCGAGCACCGTCACCGCGGCCGCGCTCCCGAGCGCCTCCGGTGCCCGCCCGCCTCCCCAGACCGCGGTGCCGGGGCCGCCTTACCGTCTGCTGCGCCGCCCGGAAGGCGGCATCCAGCAGCATCAGCTTCCAGGGGTCGGACACGGCGCCGGGCAGCGGCAGGTACACATAGTAGGCGGACAGGGCGGCCAGCGCCGGCAGCAGCACCCAGACGGCCCGCATCGCCTCCTCCGCGCCGTGTGCGGCCGCCTCGCCGCGCTCCCCGCGGGGCGCGCACCGCCCCCGGGCCGGCCTCCCCCGGAGGAAGTGCCGGCGCTTCCTCCCGGCCCGCCGGCCGTGTGCCCGGCCCGAGCCGAGCCCAGAGCCCAGAGCCCGCCCGGCACCGCCCCGCCCGGGCCCGCCCGCCCCGCCGAGCCGCCGCGCCCCCGGGCGGGCTCGCTCAGCACCCGCCCCGGAGGAGCGTCCGGCGGGCTGCCCGGGGCAAGCGGGGGTCCCGCGGGGAAAGGGGCTGTGCTGCCACACGAGACGTGGGATGGTGGAGCTCCTCCATCGCTCAGCCAACAAAGGCATTCACATCTGCTGCCTCCTGGCACCCCGGACCCACTCCTGGCACCCCGGACCCGCTCCTGGCACCCCGCACCCGCTCCTGGCACCCCGGACCCGCTCCTGGCACCCCGCACCTGTTCCTGGCACCCCCTGTGCCCACCTGACCCCTGCACGCACACCCAAACCCTTCGCCCACCTCAGGCTGAGTGGTTCTTTGGGGGCTGCCCTGGCAGAGGTCAGCACGACCCACAGRCAAACCCCACCAGTTTCATGGAATTGCAGAGTGGTTTGGGTTGGAAAAGACCTTAAAGACCAAACCCCCTGCCATGGACAGGGACACCTTCCACTAGACCAGGTTGCTGCAATACCTGTCTGACCTGGCCCTGGTATCTCATTTTTTGGGGTTATAGCACCAGAAGACATGCACAGTGGCAGCTCTTTGCCAGCACAGCACAGGAACATCAATGTTCAGGGAGGGTTTGCCCTTCTCCACTGAGCCCAGAGGCTGAARGGGTGAGATGAAGGCTGTAACAGGGATCAATTCAAGTCAATTCGAGAGGATCCCAGGTGTTTCCAGGAACTCAGGGACACCCTTATTTTAGCTGAAGAAACCATGCTGTTTTCCATTTAACATCACAAAACGGTTCCAGAAAGATTATTTGTTTAAGAAACATTTATTTTGCAATTTTATTTTGGACTGGGAGTTGTTTGGGTTTTGTTTTTGTTTTTTTTACTATGGGTCAGTAACCAATTTTGGTTTAACACAGGAATATTTCTCTTACCTAAGGCAAGAAAAAATTTTAAATAGATCTTTTTCATCCCAAACACTGTAGAATTCAGCCTTCACACAACTCACTACTTAGTCACAGTCTGATCCTCAGCAAATTAAACTATTTAAATAGCCAGATTCATGTACATTATGAATCTAATGCAGGAAAAATGAAATTAGCACCAAATTTAACAAAGGCCAATCATTAAAATGAATTGATAATACTAAAAAGTCATATAGAAATATAAATAGAATCCTGGAAAGCACARGTTTCCTTTAGAAATTGACCTGAAAACGTAAAAAAAGAAAAATATGCTTTTAAGAAGTAAAAGGTCAGCTTTTAGTCCAGCTTTCCTGGAACTGAAGTGCTACCTCACTGATTCTAAAGGTTGCAGATGAAAGTTTCTGGAATTTGTGATGAAGTCAGACCCTCAAGCATCTTTAACCTTTTTTAATAACAACAGCAGATGGATTTTCACAGTCTGCTTGGGTAGACTACAGAAGTGAAGAAAGAAGCTTTGCCAAGAAAGCAGTACAAGGTAAGTTCCTGAGGTTTCCAGGTTTTTATATTTAGTTGTACCTTCTGTGTTATTTTGTGCTCATACCTTGTCTTCTACCTTGTGCCCAGCTTTCCTGGCCTCCCTTGCCATGCTTTCCCCGTTCCCTTGCTTTCCCAAGCTCCTGCTCCTAAAACCCACGCTCAGTACCAACTGTAATAACTGCTGCCCATCTCTTCCRACAAAACCCATTGTTCCCAAACCAGGGCAAAACTGGTCTGAGTATCCCACTCCTCTCTCAGCTATTAATCTCCTCAAAATAGGTTAGATGGGATTTTTCTGAGGTTTCTCATGCTCCCAACTGATCCCCTCCATATATCTGGTGCTTGATCTCTCCCCTTCCTCACGCTTTGAAAAGTACTGGTCTGGCTRAACTGAATCAATGGCTCTTTCAGGAATCTGTTGTTTTTCAGGTTCTTAAAAAGAAGTTGGTTGGAAATGAGGCCCAACAACAAACTGCTGTGGTTTGAGAAAGATTCYTTGGTTTAAAAAAAATATAAAAAGAGATAAATTAAACCCCAGAATGCTTGCAAGATATCTAGGAGACAGCAGTTTACTATGTAAATTCACACCTGAAGCCAAGAAATAGGGCTGGACTGCCAAATTCCTGGGACAACACAGGGCACCTTGGCCTCCTGGGCTTCCAGCAGCTTTTCTGTGTGGCCTCCTTGTCTTTTTTTCCACACGTATGAGATCCCTGCTCCCACATAGCTGTGGTGGCAGGATTTGTTTAATCATTTAATCTCCTAAAACTTTCTCCCTGTGGGTGTCACTGCTAGAGGCAACTATTAGACAACAAAATAAATGTTATTACTGCTGGGTTACCGATGCCTGCATAACTGGGAGGAGTGGCAAGTTTCAGCTGCATGTTACATTTTACAGAACACAAAATAATGGGTGTTTCTATTTCAGAGCCTTTTATAAGAAAAGCACTTTGATGTTTAAATGTCASACATATGAAGAACAGTAATTATTTTGTCATCAGTCCTGTACTAGCCTTTAGTGAGGATAAATGCACTTGTTTTTTAAAAAAAACCAAACTTAGCCATATTTTCAAAGTGATTGCTACCTAAAATTTGTCTGTGTTCTGTTCCTGGGACTCCAGGTTCACCAGGATTGCTTTATGAATTTGTAATTCTGGATTTTCAAGTGTATTAAAAAATGGCTAATGCAAGTGCATGTGCAAGTCCTCATGTGCACAGGGGCCCTCAATTTATGTACTGAACATTTGGTTACTGATTATATTATTTTTTTTAAGCTTTTAACTAAGAAGCGATGCATCACATCACCTCTAATCCCCTGTCCCAATAATAAGGTTTTGCTTTCTTTGCAGGCACATTTTATACACACTTTTTTTTTTTAAGGTCTTGAGGTTAAGTGAAAATTAATGTGCAATAACCGGTATCTTTTCCAGAAACAAGTAATATTGACTCCTGTACTACAGAACTTGTTCCAAACCTAGAAGAAACCTGGYCCCTGGTTCCAGGTGTGGGGAAAACCTGGATGAAAAGGAATTTTGTAAGAATACAGAGAATTTTGTAAGAATAACAGTGGATATACCAGTGCAAGTTAGCCTGGSCTGGAACTGCAAAATGATGGCAGAAATAGGTACATAAAGGTGACAAAAGGACCTCAGGTAAGGTGGTTTTTTGACTGTAAATTAGTATTGCAATTAGTCAGTGTGAAATAAAGCAATTGTAGGGCTT
>NW_026623340.1:1135224-1187532 GCF_030028575.1 Malurus melanocephalus | reverse complement strand
GAGGGAGGGCCATGAGGGCGGCTCCGCTCCCGCCCCGCCCCCTCCATCCGGGTCTCTCGGCGCGGCCGTTGGTAGCGTTCAAACCCCGCGTCAGCCAATCAGACAAAGCATCTGTGTCCAATTAGCCAATCAGCACAGCGAGTTTTCCCCGCCCACCAGCAGCCGGTGCTTGTTACCGCAATCAGCGCTGTGCGTCTGCCCAGGTAACCTCTCACAGCCAATGGGAGCTCGCTGAGTGTGAGTGGCAGGTACAGCGACCAATCAGAGAGGGGCTAGGATGAAAGGCTGGCCAAAAAAGGAAGGAAAGTGGGCGGGGCGTATGGCGGTGCTGGCGAATAAAAAGGCCGCTTAGAGCGGGGCGGGGGAAGCGACAGCCAATGGGCTGTGRCGTGGGTGCGGCGGCTCGCGGTTTGAATTGGCGGCGGCCGCTGATGGCGGCGGGCGGTACCGGCGGTGAGGGGGCACTGGGGCTGGGGGTGCGGGGGGTCTGGGGTGGGACCGGTGTGTCTGTSSYGGGACCGGTGYGTSTGTCCCGKGTGAGGCCGCTGGGCCCCAGCGCTGCTCCGGGACTCCTCRGGCTGCTGGCGGTGGTCYCTGGGCAGGGCGGAGCCCCGGGCCKGCCGGCACCTGCTGGCTCCTGAGGCGAGGGGMTGTGGTGGTCCCGCGTCCTGCCCTCGGCCACCTCCCTGCAGAGAGCTCGGGAACCTTCCTGGGGGTTCCTCGGGAGGGAAATGGGAAATGGGGGAGGTGTTTACTGTCCTTTCCTTGCTTTAACAAGCATTTAGTTTGTGGGTGTTTTGTGTCCTTCAGGCTTTCCAAGAATTATTGGGAGGTCATTTCTAAGTGTGATGCTGTAGGGGCATTAGCTCTGTCGGAAGCCTGTAGTGATGGTGTTTCCACTTTTTCTTTTTATGTGAGGGAAAACTGTTGTGTTCATGTCTGTGTTCTCTGCATCCTGGCACTTTCAGTCTGTAAGTTTAGTATTACGATTTTAATTATTACATGGGTATTAAAACAAGGAATATTTTTAAGTACACCTAGGGTGGACCCTCATAAATAAATAAATCAGTTGGAAAATCCTTAAAGAAAATCAATGCCCAGACCAAAGCATGGGCTTCTTCAAGTATACAATGAAGTTCTTTGTAAATTCATATGCATGTTATTTGATATATCAATAACCCTACTGATGTCTCAGAAATAATCTCTAGGATTTAAGTYAATTTGTGCCTTTAACTGGAGGGTTTGCTTTCTTCTGAATTTGCATGGAATTGTCTTTGTGATAATCATTATTAATAATATAGTTTGAATCTTCCAAGATTATGCCTCCCTCCCCCCTTACTGCCAAAGAAACAGGTAATTTTATAACAGTTTCTGGTGGTGATATTGTAACATTCTGGCCGGGTGGTTTCCCCAAAGATTCTTTATAATTGGGGTTACTCTTCTCTTGCTCTGTCTTAAGCTGCTCTCAGAAAAATGAGGTGGGTGATTAGGACATAGGTCTAGGAAACCAAATTCCATGGAGCTGCACAGCTGTGTGTGACCTGGATATTGAAATTAAGGTGGCTGAATTTGTCTAGGATTGTSAAAGATTTGTATTATTGATTTGCTACTCATTACTGTATTAGGAACTTGGGTGTTATGAAGACCTGAATCATTTSCAAGAGCCCCTAATGTGATTTTCCTAAACTGTAGAATATAAAGTCTTTCCTGTATTGTTGTTATGCCAAGGTGCCCATTGTTTTTTTGTCTTCTGACTTTGCTATGTAATTTTATGGTCGTTAGGATGTTCTGTAGGGGTTTTATTACCTCAAGAGTCCTCTTTCAGACAATGCTTTAATGCAGTATTTGAGTAGGTGCTGTTTTAAAGAGGCTTTACTGTCACAAGAACAACTTCAGTTAAAATGCTAACAAAGGGTTATTATACGAGAGCAATTCTGTGGTTGCTGCTCTGGGCAACTTCTGATATCACTGTGTAAACATTGAAATCTGCATGTGTGATGAATCACAGAAAATGCACCCTGCTTGCCTCATGTGTGAGAGAAAATATGCTGCATGTTGGGCAGGTGTCTTAGAACAAGCTTTCTGGTGGAAGATTTGGGTAGGTAGCTCACAGAGTATGAGAGGGTTAAGAATTCTGCCTTTCCAGCAGGTGTCGGGTTTGATGGGCAGGGAGAGCACAGATGCTTTCTGTTTGAGAAGACAGGAGGCCTCTTTATCTGATGATAATAGGGTTCTTCTACTCAGTTATAATTGGTGTAGGACAATAGGTGAGACCATTAGACATATACATGCATATCAACTTTGTAAAGACTCTCAAGCATTTTTAATTTTTCTGTTAGTAAACAGTGCTGGTCCTRCTCTCTGGGTGCTCGTTTTTAACCACAGTATCTCTAGCCAGTTCACCTAAAAAATCATATTTTAGTATCATGCTTTGGTTACCCTAATTCTCCTGCTAATGCTTCATTTTAACAATGCTAATCTTGGTCTCAACTCTAGCTTTGTCACTGAAGGAAACAAATGCTTTTAGTTTGTTGGTGCTTTGTGGTTAAGCTTTTCCAAATGTACGCTACAGTTCATCCTTCCTTGTGCACAGAGAAATTGCTGAAAATTCCCTCTCTGAAACTGCTGAAATTCCCTCTCTGCAGCACTCTGTGCAGATGAATTACAGAACTATTTCTGTAACAGYTTTGTTGTCAGTCCTTTCYATCACCTGTGTTACTCTTGATGCTCTTTCAGAGCTGCTCTATCAGTGTGAGTGGGGGTTCAGTAAGGGCCTAAATGTTTTGTTTTCTGAAGTCACTTCTGACARCCTTAGTGGTAAACTGTTATTAATGAGCTTTTGGTACCTCTAACTTAGTTTGTCCCCTCTATCTTCCAGCTGTTGAAGAAAGAAACAAGGCTTAATCATGGCTGACAACAGTACTCTGGTGTCTGAAACCGGGAGGAGCCTCTTGGCTGATTCTTCTGTTCTTGATTCAAAAATTATAGAAACCTCCAAAGAGAATGTGTTTCGTGCAGCTGTTCTGGATGTTGACGGTAATGGGGGACGTTTATTTTAAGAATACTCTGTTTTTGCAATGACTGATTATTTTGTTGGTACTTTGTAGTTTTGAAAAACCAAAAACGCTTTGACCTCCATAATTATATGTAGAGTAGGCAAAAGGGTGTTGATCTGGGATCCTTTTATTAAYCAAGGGACTGTCTTAATTTTTTAACTCATCTTGTTAAAAAGATTTGGGGCTACAGCCCTAACCAAATGAGTTTTTTGGCTGTTGTRCAGAAAGCTGTCAGTTCCATTTGATGCCTCTTTTGTGGAATAAATCATTCCAGGTGACATTTTGACACCAGTGTTTGGAAACTACAGCTGCTCTGTTGGTTAYAAGTACACAGATTAATAGGTATCATAAGGTAGACAGGTGGAGAGATTAATAGTCTTGAGCCCAAAATTAATTTAAGAACAAATCTTAAAAAATTAATTTTAAAAAAATTAAAAAAAACACCAATGTTTTCCTCCAAGATATTAGCCAAAATCTACTGGTGGTTTGTTGATGCAAACGACATGGAGGCAATACCTGTTCTTCCTCCTAATATTTTGAAGGCTTATTAATGTATGCAAAAAAAACCCCAAGGCATCTAATCTCAGTTCTGATATTTCTCATAACTTCTCAGTTTCACCAAGAAGTAATAGGCCTTGTCAGCCAGCAATACAGAAAGTAGAAAAGATATCAGCTGTCTATTTTCCGGCAAATCTTGGTATCTATTTCTGCTAGAAGCACTGGGCCAATATTTTTTGGGGTTTTCATTTGCTTGTCCTCCATCTCCCCCAATTTATGTTCATGCTTTGACTGATCATGAGTTGCAAGTTCTTGTTTCACCTTATACTAGAAAGTTGGGCTCTAAGTCACTGGGGTATGCATTAATTAAAGGACATGCTTCTTGAGGTAACGTTTATTTTCAGGCTTGTTCCTGATAAAAAGCCTTGAAAGGCTGTTGTCTGCCTATATTCTTCTATACATTATTGCTTGATTTAGACATATCATGGATTTTTCTGCTGAAATACAAATATTATCCTTGTTTCTCTCTAAGCAGAAGAAATGCCTCAAATAGAAACAAGAGTGGTTTTGGTTCAGGAAGCAGGGAAACGTGAGGAGCTTCTGAAAGCCTTGGAGGTATGTGGGCCTGAGATAAAACAGTCACTGGAAGGACATGTTATGCCTTTAGATTTCTAGTAACCAATTATGCTTCTGTACTAAAGTTCTCCTCTTTCACAGACCATTAAGATAATGGAAGTACCTGTTATAAAGATAAAGGAAAGTAGTCCTGATAAATCAGAAGAAAAACTAATAAAAAGTATAATTCATATGGTATGTCATGCAATTAAGCACATATAATTGCATGCAGCATGTTACACTTCACTGGGACTGAAATGTGCACACGCTTTAATTTGGATTAATTGGGCATAATGATCATAATATATACTAATGGTTCTGATGGTGTCACAGCTCATCAAAATTAGTGCTCTTTTTTGCAAACACTCTCTTAAATATGAAAGTAATACCTGCAGCTCTTTCCTAGTGGTGTTTTCTAACATAGAAATACCCCTGGGGACGTCCAACTGCATGCTTGTGTTCAGTCACACATAAGTTTGTGCTATGAACTGRCTTGTGATTGTCAATTGAATTCTCTTTCAATTGAAAGCTGCATTTGAACTGAAGTGAAAGAAATGTTTTTCCATTTCTTGATATGAAAACATAAAAAATGAAGTTTGGAACTAATGATTGAAAGTGGAATGCACCAAATTTTTAGACCATTTAAAAATATGAAGCAATGAACAAAATATATTTCTGTTCTWTAGATGTTATGCAGGATGGAGCTTGCTGTTGCAAGCTGGATGCTACTTTTTAGTAGCATCCCAAAGTACCCTAAGCTGTTCTGACAGCCTGAAATTTCATTTATCTTTTGAGCTTAAGGTTTTTTTTTTCTATCTAGCTGTTTCCACTGCTACATTATCAGTGTGAACTGATACATAAACTGCTAAAGCAACCAGAATTCTGATTCTGCAGAAGCAGGAATGACTTTAAGACCTTTAGTCTTAAAGCATG
Source organism: Malurus melanocephalus (assembly GCF_030028575.1). Taxonomy (NCBI): domain Eukaryota; kingdom Metazoa; phylum Chordata; class Aves; order Passeriformes; family Maluridae; genus Malurus; species Malurus melanocephalus. Next base: position 1,182,430 of record NW_026623340.1, on the reverse strand, counting down.
CAGCAGTTCATAGCTATTCTTATGCTAGAGAACAGTGMATTGCATTCAGCTTTCACAAATCTTAACTCTGTCTCTGAAATATGAATCATACATTTTTCTAATAGTCCAAAATAAACATCAGTTGAATTTTACACTAGTGCAAGTATGTTGTTTGAATAATGCTTTTCCTTTCATCCTTCCACATCAAGGAAATTAAAGTGCCCTACATAAAGACAGACACGATAGAAGAGCTTGGAGATGCTGATTCCCCTGAATTTGAGACGATCTTCGTTGTATCAGACTTTCAAGCTCCCATCTTTACCAACCTCTGCAAGGCAGATTGCCGTGTCATCGGGCCCCCAGTCGTGCTGCACTGTGCACAGAAAGGAGAGGTGAGTAYTTCCTGCAGAAATCAGCTGAGTAGTTCTCTGCTGCAGTGAGTTCTAAATGTTCACAGTAAAATCTCTCTTGCTTTTCCAACCAGTTAGAAACATTCCTAGGCAGAGAAGAATTTTAGGAAAAGTGAGTTTTTAATGCTGTGTTAGAATATTGCATGTATTGGGAGAGTGCAGGCAGACAGTGGTAAGGCTACATYTGCTGCTGTAGTTGTGGGAGTTGCTGATCACCAGCTGGGATTGTGCCATTAGGGAAATGCAGCATACAAATGATTCTCTGGTAGCCACTTTATATTTCTGAAAATTGTAATGCAGAGCAGATGTATTGGGAAGGAAATAAAAGGATGRATCTCTACTTGTGGAATTTGGGGWTGCTCTAGTTACTGTATAAGAATGCTGTCAGGTGTRGAGCTGAGGTGTAACAGAATATACAGACTTGGAGTAGTGTCTGCATTTTTAATACTGGAAATAACAGTGCTGTATTAAAGGTAGGGTGAAAACTTTAATGGCAGCAGTATGCTGTTGACTAAYAAGCTTTCTTCTTGTTTTCAGGCTTTACCTTTCTCCTGCCGTCCATTGTACTGTGCAAGTATGTTGAACTTGGTACTGTGCTTYACAGGATTCAGAAAGAAGGATGAATTAGTAAGACTTTTTTTCTTCTTTGGATTGGTAAAACAATGTTAAGTATATTTTCAAGATACTCTTCTATCACCCAGAGGTTTAACCATGGCTCAAGCTTGTATGGGGAGAATTAATTGTCCTTTTGTTTGGTTACAAGTCCAGAGGCAGCATTATTTGAGGATGGGAACAAAACTTAGTTCAAGTCATTTTATCCATGTCACTTTTGGTCTCTTTTTTGTTGAGTGACATGAAACTGCTCAAATGTAATAGGGCTTAAARATTTGTAAATTGAGGCTTCAGATGAGATGATGTTTACCCAGTGGTGTCCTCTTTTTTGTACAAGTGGTAGAACGGCCAAGTAAAGACCTGTAGACCTGTTCAGAGCATTTGCAGACATCTTACCTTGCTGCTATGCTGTCGTGGTATCATGCTATCAGAATTGTACTCTGTTGGATACTCTAGTACTTTGCTTTTCTGTTTCAGGGAGGCAGTTGCCATCTAAYTTACCTACTGGACACCTGGGAATCAATAATATAGCTCCACATCTTAATCTGAAAAAAAAAATCCTARACCAAAAGCCTTTGCCTGGTGTTGGGGTTAGTTAGGTTTGGTCTAGAATTGACTTAATCAGCAAGGAAAACATCCTTCAAATCTAATGTGTGAGAAAAGGTGAAGGCATTATGTATGATGATCATGAGMGTACTGGTGGCTTGGACAGTCTTCATACTACACAGCAAGGCTGTATTAAATGTTGAAATATAAAGAAATGTTTATAGCTGATACTCAAAAGAACTCTTTCTTCTGTAGATATGAGCAAGTTTTTTTTTAAGAACAGATCAGAGTATTTGTGTTTCTAGACATTTAATGTAACCTTCTGTGACTTACTTTGTAAACCACTTTTGTACTGCTCTCACTCTTCAGAAGATACTGAAAACTTTTCATCTTTATTTTTCAGGTTAAGCTTGTGACCTTGGTTCATCATATGGGTGGAATTATTCGAAGGGACTTTAGCTCAAAAGTTACTCATCTGGTGGCAAACTCAACACATGGAGACAAGTTCAGAGTATGTAAGCCTGAGTTGGTGTTTCATGGAAACYTTTGGATTTTGGCTCTTGTAGACTAAATTTGTTCATTATACTTCAGCTCAGAAGCTGCTGTTTTTGCCTGTACTAGCAGCAGTAACTTGTAATGGTGAATTCATCTCTGCCTGGTGTTGAGCTTTGGCATGTTTTTGTCTCTGTGGGAGATCTAAATAACATAAATTGAATGCAGAGATTTTGAAATAGACAAATATAGCAAATAACAAGATTCAAAATGRTTAAGTRTTGATGCTATCAGTAGTTAAGACAGTGATGAACAAGTGTAYATGTATCAACAAGCCTGCTTTTGTCTGTCCAAGCAATAAACTTGGAGGTAACTTGCAAAAAGCTTTAGTACTTAATTAGTGCATATCTTCTTATAAAAATTATTTTCAACTTGCTATGGATGAGGATTCARATCTTCCTTTATGCATAAATAGACATCAGTGTGCTTTTCTGATTCTGAAAGGGAACCACTTGGGACATTYATGATCAGATTAGAAGTAAATTAATTTTCTTGTTTTTTATACCATTTAATATGACATAGCAGTGTCTATGCCCCTTCACTCTCCCTTGTTGGTAGGATGTGGWGCTTTTTTCCTAGTTTGTCTTAATAATCTTAGAGTTTAAAGAGAAGTCCTATTTTCTGTTCAAACACTCCTTTCTGCCAACTCAAAGGGGAAAAAGCAGGAAAACTCTACAATCTCTGAAGCAGTTATGGCAGTTATACCTTTCAAATAGTCACCTTCTCTTTGATAAAAGCAGGCTGGGATATTTTTCTTCATAGGAAGTATCAAAAGCAGAAAAAAGATCCCATATTCCACTGGATCAGAGATTTGATTTTGTGTTTTTGTGAGTGATGAAGGATATCAAACGAACAAAATGGTGCACTTTTGAGGAAATGTCAAAATAGCTATTGATCTGATMTCCTAGTCACTGAATTCATGCATTCTAACTCTGGGGAGCTGCAGTTGGAAACAACTCTTGAAGGAATATGTTCACTTTTTGCAGGAGCTACTTTGAAAAGTAAAAGGAAGGTTATAAATGTTTCTTAGCGTGGGAAAGATTTAAATAGAAATATTTGGTACAACTTATGATTTTCCTGTTTTGTAGATTGCTGTAAGCCTTGGYATTCCTATTGTGAAAGCTGAGTGGATTTATAAGGCGTGGGAGAAAAGGAATGAAATGTATGTGTTTATTTTCCTTCAGTCTTCACCTTGCATCCTATTTACCTAAAATGTGAGCTTTTGCCCAAATACTGACATAGCCCTGATTTAATGACCTTCTCATGCAACTTCTKTCTTTCAGTGATTTCTGTGCAGCTGATGATGACTTTAGAAATCAGTTCAAGGTTCCTCCCTTTCAGGATTGCATGTTAAGTTTCCTGGGATTCTCTGATGATGAGAAAGCTAACATGGAAGAAATGACAGAAATGCAAGGTGGTTGTTTATGAAAACCTACGGGGACAATGGGGTGGAGTTTCTAATGACAGGTGCCACAGAACTGTTAAGTGAGATATTAATTTCTAACAATAATATTCTTTAACCTTGCTAATTTGCCTCTTTTTCTTTTTTATCTAGGAGGACATTATTTACCAGTTGGTGATGAAAGGTGTACGCACTTGGTGGTTGAAGAAAGTACAGTAAAAGATCTTCCATTTGAACCTTTGAAAAAACTCTATGTTGTAAAGCAAGAGGTTAGTGCTGAAAATTCTTGAAAGAATGCTGCTATGTAGAACTGTGTGTGCCATGTGCCAGCATGTAGCTTATTCTAAAAAAAAAAAAAACTCCCATACCAACTGTGTTACTGTTATAGATTATTTTGAATATTTTTAACTTTGGGTGAAGCTTTGCAATGTGTTCCTAATGTGTGTTTCCTTTTCCCTTTAGTGGTTTTGGGGGAGCATTCAAATGGATGCCAGAGCTGGAGAGTCCATGTATTTATTTGAGAAGGTATGTTGAACACTCACACAATGCACAGCAGGTATTTGGTGATAAAATTATCATTCACAGAGTGTGGGGCCAGAGGTCAGATAGTTTAAAGCAGCATTTAAGTTCCAGATAATCCATTATAAATTTTATACATGGAATATAATTGGGAATTAAACCTTTTTTGTGCTTCCCAAAGGTTTTACTTTTAACGAATAGAATACTCTGGTTTCCATTTTAAAAATKACTTCCTTAAGAAGTTTCCTTTTGAGTTGTGTGTTGATCTCTGTAATTAACTTATCTGTGCACTGAGTTGAACTGGACATAGAGGATAAACCCACTAAATGGAGTTTTCTTTTACTGCAGTCGGAGAGTCCTGACTTCAAGAAGTCGGTGTCCCTGCTTTCCCTGAGCACTCCCAACAGCAACCGCAAACGGCGCCGTTTGAAAGAGACTCTCGCTCAACTGACCAGGGAAACAGACATGTCCCCATTYCCTCCTCGGAAACGCCCCTCAGCTGAACATTCCCTCTCTCTTGGGTCCTTGCTGGATATTTCCAACACTCCGGAGTCAAGCACTGCCAATGGAGGTAAAGCTAAAACCTTCCATTCAGCCACACCTATGATGTTTAGGAGCCTTTGTGTGCAGTTGGAAATGGTGGGGTAGGGAAATCTTATAGGTTCTCATACAGATTTGCAAAGTAATTCCAGGCTTTTGCCATTTCGAAGTTTGGGAGAAACAATTGGGATGAAGAGTTCAGACACAGGCTAACCTGCATCATGTCATCACAGTAAGCATGTTCATTTTTGAAGGAAGAGATTTGGAGGTGATAAATAGGAGGTACAGTCCAGTGTTACTCCAAAATTCTCCAAACACTCTGCTGGATATCTATAGTGAATTAGCAGCATAGTCAACAGTAARTAAATCATCCAAAATACTCTCCATAGGATACTTGGAGAAAAGAGAACAAAGATTGTTTTCTAAAGGAGTCATAGGGAAAATTCCTGTAGAGCCCACTCCTAGATCTTGGGAATGTTCTGTTGAGGCAACTCTATTTGTGCCAGCAAACTGTCATGTSTAAAACTTCACAAGAATATAGATTRTCAGCTGGATTTTAGTGAATGRACMRTTTTAAATATCTCTGCTTGTGGTTCTTGTGGAAGAAAGGAACTSCAAAATTTTGGTTAGTCAAAAGCTRATACCCMAGTRTTTTTAAAAGGTCYRGYTCCATCATATAGAGGATGTATCTGGAACTACTGGTACTTTAAAAAGGCAAAATCAAATCACGTAAGAGCTCTCAATGAGGCACAACCTGTAAGTGATAATTCTGAAGGAATTCGGGGAAGATCAGCCTTATTAGGAGATAGTAGTGCTCTTGTTAACCACTGGTAGGGAGTTTTCTTCTAATCCAACAGCAGCAGATAGTCTCAGAATGTGTTATTTTGGAAACAGCAGATTAAGGCACTTATTTCATTGTTAACTATGATGGTAATGAGCTTTGATATATAAAAAAAGTCAATATAGGTCTCTGAGATCAAAGACAAGGCCAAGTGTTTAAAACTCAGGAAATGTTCCAGGTCCACCTTGACTTTAGTTTTAAGGGAAATTACTTTCTTGAGTCTTTCTCCTACCCCAAAAGAATGAAATGTAAGTTTTGCGTGCAAGGGCTTATTTTAATAAATGGTTTTGAGCTACACATCTAATGCAAGGGTKGTAGAGATGGTTGTTTACATGGCAAAGTGAAAGTGGAAAAGCACTTTTGTATGTAGTGCAGGGATAAGTAATGCTCAGCACCTAATTATTTCTGATGAATAAGGTACTAATAATAGGGTCAAGTTRTTGACCTGCCCATAAATGGTTTATTAGTTTCAGTCTAATTTTGAGAAATAATATATTACTGTTGTTCTRTAATTAGGCTGTGATAAAGAAAGCCATTTTCTTGAAAGAGCTCTGATAACTCTACAGTATAGCCTTTAAAAAGAAACCCCAAAACTTCACTTAAAAAATCTGAGGGTTTTTTTGGGGGTTTTGTTTTGTCTTTGAGAGTGAGCTTTTTTTAGGGATTCTATTGTAATAAAGTTCTGTTTTCTTTTGGGAATATCTCTTCATCAGAAACACCAAAATCCTGCACRAGGCCTTCCAAAAACTCAACTCCTCTTCCTCTCAAGCAATCTGCAAGATGGCAAGTTGCAAAGGAATTGTATCAGACAGAAAGTAACTATGTTGATATTCTGACAACAATAATTCAGGTAAACTGATTTTAAAGCCAGTCCARGTCAATTGTAATAAGGTATCTAGTGTTTACATCAATTGGTATTTTCAACCTGTGATCTGAAGGCATTGAAGGGCCTGGGTGCATCAAAGCTTCATAGGAAGATGACAATATAAACAGTCTCATGTAATTTTACTGACATAGAAAAATACTCAGTTTCAGGTTGGAAAATGCAATTTCTAATCTGGGATCTGCAGTGGAATTGCAATTTATATGGAAATTACAAGTGTCAGGAAAATGGGATCTTCATGACTAATGTTTTAGATATTAGTGAATAGAGGGAGATGGCAGAGGAAAAAGTCTTTTTTGAAATTATCCCAAGAAGAGCAGAAGAGCAAACAACTTACAGGAAGAGCCTAATTTCTTGAAAGTTTATTTCCATTGCAGCTGATTATCTGCTTAAAGAATGAGCCAACATGTGTATGAGTAGAAAAGGAAATGAAAGGGGGTTATGCTGTAGTGATGTATCAAACTAAGTGTTTGTATCTTCAAACCACTCTCCATAACCCACTTTGCAGAATGGAAGCCTCTCAAGATAGTGACTGKAGGAAATTATGATCTAGAAGGAAAACACTGTTGCTTTCATAACTTGCTAACAGAAGGTTTGGCAGGTGGGAGGGTATTAACATTTTTTTCTCTTAATTCATCAGTTATTCCARGTTCCATTGGAGAAGGAAGGACAACTTGGGGGACCAATCCTTGCACAGGAAGAGATTAAGACCATATTTGGCAGCATTCCAGATATTCTTGATGTGCAYACTAAAATCAAGGCAAGTTTCACCTTCTCCCCTGTAGGGGAAGCTTTCAGAGAGATTTTGAATATTTTCTGTATGTTTTCAGTTGCATCAGCTATATAGGTATAGATTCTTCCTGGTGCTGATATATRGTCTTTCAAATAGTGGCATATGCCTGTTTCTGGCAGCATTTCACAGTAGGCTTTTAAATAAGGATACTTGCAGACTGCCTGCAACTTGGTGATTTGTTTGTACTTTTTTTTGTTGGTTTTTTTTTTCCAACCACTGGGGTCCAGTCTAGTTAATCACACTGGGTATTGATGTGTGCCCACTGAGACTGAGATGAAAGTAGTGTGTGTGTGTACATGTCAAATTGGAGTCACCTGCAGCATGCAGTGTAGGCAGAGTTGCTTTGATGTAGCTGYTGTGTTTTCCTTCATCTTTGGTATAATAAAGATGTGAGCAATGGCAGCAACAAGCCAATATCAGTGATGACTTCTTTTCACTAAGGTGAATTCTGAAGCTTCAGTCCTTATTAGCTGTTGGTGACTGAGCATGATCCTTATCAAGCTGATACAGGCTTAACAGCTTGGTCTCACTTTCTAGACCAGGGTGTCAAGGAAAGTGAGAGAAATCTATCCTAGTTGTATTTCAATCCCATCTTATGGACTTAAGTCCTAGATTAGTTGTGCAATCTTGATTAGAATTGATTAGACTGTTTTTCTGTGTATCTATTTTAATATTCCTCTGAGATGTGTTGTGTAGTGTGTTGGATGCAGCAGTGACATCTTATTGCAGAGTTGGCTAGTCCTGATGTGCTGCCAGGCTCTACTTGCATTGATTTACAAGTAYATGTTTTTATTCAGTAAGGCAGAGATCTCTTGTTTTGAGCCCTCAGTAGGCTGGRGGGGCTGAATGTGAAATCGTACAGCTTTTAGAAGTGCCTGTTTTGTCAGTACAAAACACACCTAATGATATATATTTGGCAAAACATAGTTCTGCTTAATGACTTTACACAGTTTATGCTCAGCTTGTTTTTTCCCCCCATCCCTGCATGTATTCTAGGAAGACCTGGAAGATCTTATGATAAATTGGACTGAAAGCAAAAGTATTGGTGATATCATTCTMAAATACGTAAGTTCCTGTTTCTTTYTTTATGCTTACAACTATTATCTTGCCTTACAAACGATACACATTAGGAGCTAGTAAACACAAACAAAGCACTACTGAGAAATCCAATTTGTATCATTGCATTTTTTATTTAGACTTTCCAGTTGAGTTAGGTGATACACTGAAACTTGATRTGGATTATACGTGTCCATCCACTGGTATGAGGGAGTAAAACTGCAAATATCTGCAGTCTGAGAACAGCAATTTGAAGCCGACACTCTTTTTACTCAGACATTAGAAGTCACTTTCTGTGCCATTAGCTCTCTGCTGCCCCTGATCAATAGTAAAGAACTGGGAAAATAACTTTTCACAGAAACTTCATGTGTTCTTTCTTCAAGATTTGAAATGTGTAAGTGAATAAGGACTCCTTGTTTTCCAAAGTACAGAATGTGTGGAACAGGAGAGCTAGGTCTGGGACTGCAATGGATTTGAGCATAATAGCCTGCAAGGTATCTTGTGCTCTCRTCAAAATCTGATGATTCTGAGACAAATAGTGCTTGTCATTCAAAAATTTTCAGTCTAAGGAATTACTTCTGGTGGTTTAAAAGGAGATTGCAGGAACTGGTGAAAATACCTGTCTGGAATTTCCAAAATTCTCACCAAAAGTGTCTTGCTAGGTGCGAACCTGCCTCCCCCTTGAGCTGTTCAGCAGCTTCTAAGATTGTCACTTGTTTGCTGGTGAGAGCAGCCTGCGTTTAATCAGTAGCATCAATCTTGGGCATCTGGCATGCAAAAATGTCTTAACTTGTTCTGAGAACACGTATGGGTTTACAACACATTTTTTATTATTCTTTATTGCAATGTGCCTTTGAGCAGCTTTGTATAGCTCAGGGCATATGAACATATGTACAATGATACATAATATGTAAAGCAGAGCCCTAACAGTTGTTTCTTTCAGTCAAAAGACTTGTTGAAAACATACCCTCCGTTTGTGAATTTCTTTGAAATGAGCAAGGAGACGATTACAAGATGTGAGAAACAGAAGCCAAGGTTTCATGCCTTCCTGAAGGTAAGTGTCTGCAGAACAAAGTCTATAACATGGGGGCTGTTACCATGTAGTACTGAATGCAGTAGATGGAAGAATGTGACGTTTTGAAAGCTTGAAGGAATGGGAACATATCTTGGTGAGACAGAAATAAGAAGGATTTGAACTTCAATCCCTCAAGCTCCTCATATGACCCTTTCACAAAAGGTCTGAGTTCCTCCTCTGTTAAGCAGCTTTTAAGGTAATTTGATTATATGCATTTTTGCTGGAAAACGTTCCTCTCAAATATGTCTTCCCTTTCCTGTGAAGGTTACTAGAGCTGCTGCTTTGACTGGTCCCCTCCCTGAGTTTGTGAGACTTGTATTTCTGAAGTAGTTTTTAACTTTCTTTGGGCAGCTGTGAAGCTCCAGGGAGGTAGAATTTCTCAGYGTTCTTGTGACTAATGAATAGGAGCCTAACAGTGGAGATCTAACAGGAAGATGATCTTCAAAGAAAATTACTTGAAGATGAGTCTTAAGACTCCTGAGCTCTTCAGATATGTGTGTACTCTTAATAGTGCAGTGTAGCTTTAACTCCTATATCCAAATAATCAAGTAATCACACTGACAGATTACAGCTTGTGTATTCTGAGGGACTATGAATTACATCCAAGTATTGATATCTAAAAGATGGAGAACAAATAAGAGAACAGGCTGTCCCCTGTCCCACTCCACCTGAAACAAGCACTGAGGGGTTGATATGGACACTTTAAAGCTAGACATTCTGAGAATATAAATCACTGTACCATTTTGAATGTGGTATTTAACATGCTCTTGTTAATGACTGCGGTAAACAATTCTSACACTTGTATAGCAATGCTAATTTCAAGAAAGGCAATTTTTCTCTATCTTKTGCTTTTCTTGTGTGTGTATATGTGGAAAAAAAAAGTAAACATGATTTCCTTTTTCCCAGATAAATCAAGCTAAACCTGAATGTGGCCGCCAAAGCCTAGCTGAGCTTCTTATCCGTCCTGTTCAAAGGCTGCCCAGTGTTGCCCTACTGCTAAATGGTAACCTAGTGATGTAATTTTTATTAGTTTGTGAAGGTGTTGAAACCACAAGATAATGTCTACTTTTGTCATCATTAGCAACAACTTTTGTCTAAAACAAGCCTGATTATGTGAGTTAACCATGATTACTGGCAGTCAGTGAGACCCACTACTGAAGAAAGAATACTTCTGACTAAACTCTGCTTGTTCATACATTTGTATGCAGGATACAGATAGAGGAACAGTTTGCACTGACAATTCTGTCTCTTCAAGCAAGAATATAATTGAGATTCAAATGAAACTAACACAAGCTAGAGAGCAAATCATATTGACAAGGCTTAGTTTCATATGTTCCACCTGGTATCGATTACTTGCTGTAATAATGATTTTGTTAATAAAAATAATTAAAAAAATCCACATCCCCCTTTGCTTCAGGTAGAAAAAGACTGCTATGCTTGCCTCTGCACTTCAATTTAGGTTTTTTTAATAGTTTAAGGGTTTGTTTTTTGTAATGTGTGTGTTTGGGTTTCTTTCCTACAATGAGATGCCTGGACAACTGCTGCTCAGCTTAGTATCCCTCTTAATCAGTGCTGTTTGGACTCCAGGATAGATATGATTTCTTCAGTCAGCTTATCTAAACTCAGTTTAAACTTCAGTTTTTCATATTTCTTTTCAGGCACTTGTGATGTGTGTAGAGTTTTTATTTCTTTATTTTTTTCTTTAATTATAGATATTAAGAAACATACAGCAGAAGAGAACCCAGATAAAGTAACTCTAGAGAGAGCTATTGAATCATTAAAGGAGGTGATGACGTAAGTCATGTTGATTCTGTGAAACATACTGTTAAACATACTGCATTTAGATCCCTCTGTTCCTTCTAAATTGCTGTCAATGTTTTGTTGCCACAAGTAACAGAAAGTAAACATAACTGTATGTGTTCTTCAGCCTCCCTTTGGCTGCTGTTGTCACTTTGGAGTTCTGCCAGAGCTCTGACAGAATCTGTGATGTTGTTACCCAACACTTGCACCTGAACCTTAGCTGACTCCAGGCCTGAGCAGGAAACCTCCCCAGTGCTCTGTTCTGATCCAACTCKTATTTCTATRTGTTCCCTCTAGAATGGAARAGATGGGTTTTGTCTTTACTTCTGTGCATATATCCACTGAAAGGACACATTTTTGGTGGGAGATTAGTTTCTCTTCTGGCCCTGCATTAGCTCTTCTTGGCACTGTTCCATGASTTAATTAGCTGAAAGCTGAAGTTGCTTAGATTGTAAGTCTCACCTCCTTTGAAGTGTAGTGTGTCTCYAGCAATGAGAACTCCTGCATTAATTGGGTAAATGTTTGTCCAGTTTGAACAACATCTTTTAAATTGTAATTATTCTTGCATTTGCTGCTTGGTGAGCTACAACCCTGATTTGGGGGGATAAAATGCAGGCTGTGAAAAATGCACTGTGTCTACCTCAAAATCTTGCAGGGTAGGGGAGAGGAATTCTATACTAACTGAATGGTGTGTCAAGTGCTGGTAACATGACAAGAAGAGTTCTAGGGCTGAAGTTTCTTATGTGATTGCATAAGATGGTACTTGGTATTTGGCTATTTTGTCAGGCAAATGTGGAAAGTGCTGCTATATAAATTCTATCCCTGAATGTTTAGCTTTATTATGTTTGTATGCCTTAAATGCAGTGCATTCTTTTGCTGTTGCTTGGTATAGAAGATTAATATAATATGCTTCCCTTAGACACATTAATGAAGACAAAAGGAAAACAGAGGCACAAAGGCAGTTCTTTGACGTTGTCTATGAAGTGGATGGATGTCCRGTAAGTAATTTCTCCAAAGCTGCAGATCTGTTAAATGACTGCACTATTTTCCCTTTGCAAAATTGTGTGAAGTTGCAATGCAATGGTGCTAGTTTAAACAGATTGSCAGTGTTAAGCTGTAAGAAAGCAGTAATCCAGCCCTTGGACGAAATGCTTAATGAGCTTTTTGTTTCTGTCATTCAGGCCAATCTCCTGTCCTCTCACCGGAGCTTAGTTCAGCGTCTGGAAACTGTRGCACTCGGTGATGACCTCTGTGACAGGGGAGAGCAGGTCACACTCTTTCTGTTCAATGATTGCCTAGAGGTAAGATGACTATACATCTCATGAACTGAATTGTAAAAGGCTTGACATTACACAAGAATATAAATAAGTAAAGTTTAAGAACTTTTGAAGCAGAATTCAAAGTCACAGATGCTGATAAGTCAACACATGCTGATGTTTCCTTTCCATTAGCTACTGTGTAAGTYCATGTAGTCATGTCTGTGTGGCTGAGAGTGTTAGTGTAGCCTTTAATGTCTTTGAGCCAGAGAAAAAACATAACACCAGCTTAATATGTTAAAAAAMTGTTTACCTGAATAGCACTTTGAGTAGTACCAATAGATGAAAAAGTGCTGGAGTCCTTGGCTCGGCACGTTTTGTAAACTTTTAAAGTTATTTGTATTTAATGGGAGTAAATAGTGGACCTCAATAGATCTGTCTGTTGTCAGGCTACTGAAAAAAAATCACAATGAATGCCTTAGACCAAATATTGCTGGGCCACTTGAAYTGTAGGCAGTGAATAATGAGAAGTGAATTCCTTTAAGATTTATGTGGTAGTATAGCAAGATTTTCTGTGCCTTCCTGCATAGTAGAAGGTAAAAAAAAATAGAAAGGAAAGGAAACATCTTGGAAACATCTTGGAAGAAAGATCTTCCAACTGACCCTATCTCTTCTAATTTAACTGCAGATTGCGAGGAAACGGCATAAAGTTATTGGAGCTTTCAAGAGTCCCCATGGCCACACAAGGCCTCCTGCATCTCTCAAACATGTTGTTCTCATGCCTCTCTCTCAGATCAAGAAAGTCCTGGACATCAGGGAGACAGAAGGTCTGTGTGTTTTGAAGTGCTGTGTTAGATAAGGAAAACTGTTTTGGAGTGTGAAGGAGAAAGTTCTGCAGTTGTAGGATGGAATGTTAAGGTGTATTTATTGTTTGGTATGTTAGGTATGTGATTTTAGTAAAAGTTTCTGTTTGATTCTCTGTATGAGKTTGAGAATTCCCTGCACTGATACCTTGTGGCTTTTCAAGAATCACTGCAGGATGCYGAATTTGGCAGGACTGCTAGATGGCATTAGCATAAGCCAACCAATTGGCAGTGTGAGATAAACAGAGTTAAACACTTGGCAGCTCTGGATATTACAAAATAAAAACCAAACCTCAAACTTCAGCCTAGAGCATTACTGGCCAGAGAAAAGTGCTGTTGGTGTGAAACCACATTTTCTTTTAACTGGTGATGATAATGCTCAGGAGGAGCTGTGCTTGGCATCTTAAAAGATGACTTAATTTCTCTGTCTGCTTTGCCATACTGCTCCAGCTTTGATAGTGACTTATGAAGAATCTAGTCACACCAGTTTCTAGATTGCTATCCTGGCAAGATTTGGTGTTTCACTGTAAGTGATGATATGCACATCATCTGTTCTGCTTTTTCTCTGAGCCACCTGAACATAGAAACTCAATTATAAGAGAAATGGCAAAGAGGGTAGGTGAGGCAGACTACTCTGCAGATTATTTGGTGAATAATCAGCTCTTGCATGAGCTGCTGATTGCAGCCTCTTGATGATGGCTGTGGACAGAACTCTTCCATTGCAAGTGGTACAACAGCTATTGTGTAAATAAATACAATGCAATTTAGTGGAAATAAATAAATGCAATTCAAAAGCATTTCACCAAATCATATTGTCTGTATCTCCAGCTTCTGGCAGACAGAGGGCTAACTCTTCTGAAGGTTTCTCCCTGAAATATATTTCAAAAAGACCATTATTTTTTGTATTAACTCCTTGTTTTTTTTTTAATGAACTGTAGATTGCCAGAAAGCCTTTGCCTTAGTTGTGAGGCCACCTACAGAACTCAACAACAAGCTGCTGAGCTTCCAGATGACAACAGAAGACCCTTGCAAGGAGGACTGGCTGAAGATGTTRTGTCGGCATGTGGCCAACACTATTTGTAAAGCAGATGCAGTGAGTATTTTGGAATCATGTTGCTGATTGAAATATTTCTCTTTTTTTGGCTTTAAGCACCTGAAGCTAAAGAAGTTTATAGAGGACATGTCTGAGGTAAAGTAGGGCAGAAAACATTTGTGCTACCATGTCTGCAAATGAGTGGTTGAAAGGTATAAAGGGAAACAGCCTGGAAGTTAGTCTGTGCAGAATCTAAGTAGTACTTAGAAATCAAGAATCATACCCTTTCACCATCAGAAATTAATTATAAATAATTTAATTCGGCACTAACAGATCTAACAAGAATTGTATTCAGTTTCTTTCACAGTTATGTTCCAATTTACAGCCCCAGTGTTATGAATCATTTGGGTTGGTTTAACCCTCTGTTAGGTTGAATTTTTTTGTTCTACACCTTATCTGCACCGTAATGCAAGAGACATGAAGCATCTTCCTCTCACAGACAGAAGTCTACAGCCTTCAAACAAAGAAATAACAAAAAGTGAAATAAAGGAGGCACTGGCATTGTCACATTTCTAGAAGTTCAGTGTGTGGGTTTTCTGCAGTCAGAAAACCACTCATTTGAGAAGTAAATCCTCTCCAATTATGGCAAGAGGCTTTCAGCTAATGTTTTAATTATGTAAAAGTCTACGCATATCAGTCATCTCAATTTGCTGAAAATACGTGCAGTACATATAGCTGAAGCTTCTTTGCTGAAGCTAGAAATGTTTTATGTTCTGCAGTGTRTTCCTACAGTGCAATATTTGGTTGTGATTTCTAAAGACATGCTTGTTACAGGAGAGGTAATTAAGTAATGAAAGCAGCGTCTTAGTTTTATTTGGTTTGTCTTGTGATCTAGGACTTAGGAATAAGAAGCTTGGCTTTGTGATTTTCCTTCATTTTTAGGTAGTGAGTAGGAAAAGTGCTGATTTGGAAGTGTTAATTTATTTTAGCTTGTCTGTTGCCTATCTTCAGTATTTAGTGTGACAYATAACTTGGATTTTTAATAGAAATTAAACCTTTGTATGATAAATGTATCATTCCTTCTTGCCCCAAGACATTCAGAATCATATGATGACAAATTGTAACCTACTGTGCTGAATCCCATTAGTTATAATTTCTGTAACTACTGCTTTGTACCAACTATATAAYACTTCTTTCTTGCTGATTTAAATGTCAAATTGAGCTTCAATTTAAGCTCTTTTGCCTGATTTTAGAGTTCCACAGCATCATTGAGTGAGATAACMTTGACTTTGCCACCTGGTGGCAGCAAAGGCTTTGGCTGCTCTTCCTTAGGATTTGGGAATGGCCGTAAAGCTGCTGGCTGATGTCCTTCTGAGATTTTTTTTTTAATACAAAATTATTTTCTCAAAATAAACACACAAAACAGAGAAAGAACTCATCCCAGCAACTTCCCATTCTCATGTGTGCCCTCTGTGCCCCTCAAGTTTTGTGAGTAGGCAGCTGGAGATTGCTTTGCACATACTGGAGTTTAAGAATGAGGCATGGGAAAAAACCTAAAACTCGTGGCTATTCTGCAATGTGTATTGCACTTAAAGACTTCAGTCTTAATGTTTGACAGCTGGAGCTCTCAAGATTTCACTTTAGAAATGTGCTAGATGTGTCAGTGGAATAAATCAGTGTTTATCTCGGAAACTCCCTAGGGATGCCTCAGAACTACTGCCTTTAATTTGGTCAACCCTGGACTTGAAACTGAATCAGACAAACTGAATGTAAAACTACTGATGAAGTGGTTTCAGAAACTGATTGCACCAGCTGTTGATCTAATGAAATGACTTGAAAACAAAGAGCTACTGAACTGTAAAAAGAGATAAATAAGGGAGAATATGGCAATTAAAACMTCTAAATCTGATCTAATGAACTAGAAAATTATGTTTTGACAAGTGTTGATGTTTGACCATTATTAAGAGTATTTTTGTCCACAGGARAATCTCATTTATGTTGCTGATCCTGATTCAGTTGAAGTAAATACTAAAGATATGGACAGTACTTTAAGCAGAGCATCCAGGGCAATAAAGAAAACATCAAAAAAGGTAAGATACTAYAGAGACAGTAAAAGTCATTATAGTCAGAGAATTGTGCTAGCATTCCTGTTTCAGTCAGTTTGTAGTATTTACAGTCGTGACAGGAAAAACTTAATCTGAGCTAAAACGCTTAAGTATAAGCTCCTTAAAGAAGGTGAGGGGTGTTTAAGGTTTTGGAAYATCTCTATATAGTCTTAAGTATTACAGTCATAAGTATTATGTAGTCATTTTTGAGTCTGTTATGGAACTTATGTTGTTTAATACTTTGAATCTTTTAAATGGAATCCARAATTGAGGGGGGCCTGACTGTGGGGAACCCTAGGTGGCCAGACCTTGCTTTGATTTATCCTTGAATCTCTGCCCTTCTCTCCCCCTGCCATGTTCTCATATTTGGACAGAATGAGAAGAGCAAGGATGATGGGGAGCCTTTAAAAGTCAGATCATTTTGGGTGTGGGTGTTTGGCTGGCTGTGGCACAAGTCACACCAACACTTGATACCATCCTAGAGATGTTCAGAATTTGAATGGTAGCCTGTATAAACAGTAGTTGTTACAGCCTGGCTCTTGTCAGTGTGTAATTACTTCTCCTACTCCTCAGGTCACGAGGGCCTTTTCTTTCTCCAAAACACCCAAGAGAGCTCTTCGCAGGGCTTTGATGTCTCACAGTGCAACAGAGGGGAGGAGCCCCAGCTCTGCTACCGAGGGTTACATCGGCAGCCGCATGAGCAGCACCTCCTCCTTAGCGGTGAGTGCTTTTCTGTGTGGCCAAAGAGGGCACCTTCTTAACATCACACTTCATTTGTGTCAGCTGCTGGTCTCACTGTAACAATTTCAACATTCACTGTGAGGAAGAGACAATTTTTAGCTGCATTCRTAGACCTATTATTTTTAAGAGCTGTTGAATGAGAAGTGCTGCTTGCTGAAAATGCAGAAAAATCTTGATGCACTAGAAACTGGGAGTTGCCTTATACATTCAAGTTGAAAAACCCCAGCAATCTCTTTTGCTAGGGATGGAATAGGTTTCCTCTTCTGAGAGAGGGAGAAAGTTTCAACACAAGTCCAATATTGGTTCATGCTTTTGGTTTTGAACACTACATAGAAATGTGGTGTACAACCCTGAATAATAAGGTGAACATTTCAGCCAAAGTAGTGAGATGACAGATATCATGTGAAACAAACTGGGAAGAAAGGCTAGAGAAAAAAAATGCTGCAGCCTGCAAGTTTTTAATAAAACAAGGGAATTATCTCCTTATATATGTTTAAGGAACCTTGGTAAAAAACTATGTTGTTCTACATATTGCAACTCTTCTGCTATGCCTGGCTGCCTCTTGCAGATTTCTTCTACTGCATTAGACCAAATTCAATTTCCTGATACAGTCTAGTAAAGCAGACTGGATTTGGAGGAGTTTTTTCATCATCTTTGCTTTTTATTAGAGCATTTGAGTAAATTTGATGAGTAAAGACCTGCTTTCTAGTCTATAGTTTGTGGGACAGWAGGCCAAGAAAAGGGAATCCTGTTCATCTTTCCACTACTGACTGATGTTTCAGTACTTTAATATTGAGAATTCATGTTTGAATGGCCATTAAATTGTACAACATAAAGAACGCTGCTCTCCCACATGAGAAAATATGAACCAAGAAGGTAGCAAGTGTCACCATGGACTCYCTTGCTTTAGAGGTAATAAAAGAATTAATCAGTGGGGCTAAAGCCCAGTTCCCTATAGAGAGATTTTCTTCCTTCTGTYATGATTATGCCAACAATTGTTTTTGCATTCTAATTGTCTTCATTTTGATACAGCACTGTATCTCATTTCTCATGAATTTGCGAGTCATGTACTTTTCTTTTTGTGCATGTAAAAATATTTATTTTTCCACAAAATCACAGAAACTTGCAGTAGCAAAATTATGTTYCTGTTTCAGATTCTTCCCAGAGCTCTTGGACCTCTGTGGTAATAAGCTGCAGCTTGGCAGCAGATCATGTGTTGTGGGTTTTTTTTAACCAATCCCACACACCACTGAACTTGCATAAAGCCTTTTTGGTTGAATGATAAGGTTGAAGGGAAAAGAGGTTTGGAGTGCAGCCCCTCAAGTTGGAATACCAGTGCAGTTGTTGAATAGAAACTAAAACTGCAGGAAACCTGTCTGAGTCCATTCAAAGTCAAAGCTGTTATTCAGACATATTGTTTATTTAAATTAATCCTGGCCTGTGCTTCTGTAGGAATTTTTCGGTGTAGGATAAAAACCAGTAAAACTATCAGTAAAGCTTGGATGCATTTTTTTTTCCTTGTTTGGACTAACTCTCAAACCCTTCCTAATTGTAGATTGCTCGTTSCTCTTCTACGTGCAGCCTAAGTGGATCTGTCAAATGTGCTGTTAATGTTCATCGCTCCAGTTCTGTGGATTGGAGCTCTCAAAATTCCAAGCCTCGACCTGTGCTGTGTCCTGGCTCTCCAAACACTCGTCTTTCAAAGGCAGTGGAAGCAAAAGCYTCTTCCAGCTTGGAAAGCTTAAATGGTCATGCCTTGGACAGACCATGTGCTCTCCCTGTTATTACTCCCACTTGTGCTGGTGCTGGAGATGATAACCGGTGTGGTGCTGGAAAATTCTGTGCATCAGATCCTGACTGAAGTGAGCAAGAAATCCTGAGTTCTCTAAGCTAAGAGAGCACGGTACAGCTCTAATGCACAAAGGCCTTAAAATGGTGTTGGGTTCTTCTAYAACATGCTCTAAGGCACAGAGTTGGTTTCAACACTCACATGTGGTCTAGTTCTATTTCTGGTTCTGGGTACTAAGTTTATTCTTTCACAAACACTTTTCAATGGGATTTTTTTCTGAGGTTTTTTTTTTTCTTAATTGATGTACAATTTAATTACTTGTTGTTTTAGTTTGGTTGTACAAGTGGCCATGTAGCTCACTGGCCAGAGTTCTGAGGACTTTAATAACTTGGTTGCAGGGAAGACTTGAGAAGCTCATTTTACCTGTGATTATAGTTTTTTGTTCCCCTATCTGTAAATGGAAAAAATATCTGGTATAAAATACTTGAGAGTCTAATAAGAGCTGCTCTATAAAGATGAGTTTAGGATTTAATTTTCAGATATTCATATATTGCAAATGGAGGACATGCCATAACAGGCATAAGACTTGCTCATAATGAAGTATATATCCTTACCTACCCAAAATATCCCTATTTAAAAGATTCTTGAAGCATGCAGGTGCACAAGCTGCCTAAATACCGTGACCTGTTGATATGCTGAGAAGCTCAGCKGGGCTGTAAAGAGCAACAGAAGATTGCTTGTGAAAGTATCTTGAGGTCTAATGTGAAAAGAATATAAAATCTCAGCTAATCCAAAGAGGTTTACTTTTAGTGCTACATATTGATGTGTTGGTTCCACTGTAATTAAGTCTCAGAAGCAGCTTATTCTCCGAGCATCAGAAAAGTCAGCTTCTTGCCTAGTGTGTGCCCATCCAGGCACAGCTAAAGCAAGCTCTGACAAATCATTGCAATGTCTGTTGCCTCCTGCAGCCAAGGAGACGTGTTCAGCATCTCATTTGGGGCTCAGAGCTGATGATAGTACTGAAAGTTGTAGGATTGGACGGGGGAGCTCTTTTTCTCTAAGAGATTATCATAGTGTATCTCACCTTCATTTTGGAGGGAGATTATTACTGCAAAAAGTGATGCAAGATGTACACTAATACTTGTTAACAGCTACTCTTCAAAAGCATGTTCTTGCATTCCAAATCTCTGAAGGCTGGAAACGTGGAAAAAGTCTTTCTTCTTCAGTTTTTAAAATAAGTGATGTTTTCTGTTCAAGTGCTAGAAATGCTGAATCATTAATGTCAAAAGCTGCCAATCTTTGAGATCTTCTGCACTCACACGTTCCATGGATGATATACATACAACAAGGTTGAGAAATGACTACTGCACTATTGATATTGGGATCAATGATCAATAACTTTTTTTTTTTCCCCAACAGGGTGTTCCTTCTCCTTCCTTGGTCAGCCTTCCCTCAATCTTTGAAAGGAGGAGTCACACACTGAGCCGATCAACAACCCACTTGATATGAGGCAGGAGGAAAGGACTCTGCTCTGTGGGAGTGACTGAGAGGCAGGTGGCYGGTCAGTGACCTGTTACTGACATTTATGGTACCTTAGTCATTAGCACTTAGCAATGATTAGCAAAATGTTAGCTAACACTAAGTTAATCACAAGGGGGTTTAGTTGAATTGCAGCAGATTAACTTGGCCTTCATTTAAACACAAAGTTCCTTTGTACAGTTTTATTTCATTACCAACATAAAGGAAACGTTTTCTTTGACGGAAATCCCCTCCAGGCAATGAACTGGTTTGTTTGAAATGAAGATGATGATCACATAATTTACTGTTASTTTGGATGACTCTTATGCTTGCCTAACTTCATCTACTGGCAGAGCACTCTAATGTTTGAATTGTGGATTACTAAATGGAAATATATTATGAAGTACCTGACCTTTCATGTATGACAGTTAACCTGTTGTACAGCTGCTTATTCCAGATATTTTATAAATGTAATTGTTCATAATCACAGGACTCAATTCTATTTAATTATAATCTCCTGCAGCCTCACTGTAACACWGTGGTGTGAGGAGCTTTGACCACCAAAAATGATCAATTGAATTTTTTGTCTTGCTTTGAAGAAGTCTGAGGAAAAGAATTACACTTCTGTTTAGCAGGGTTGTTAAAAAGCCAACYCCCCACACCTTCCCCATACTTGGTTAACAAATTGTTATTTAAAGCGTGGAATTATTGGTGTGACATTGTAGCTTGAGGATCCAATTTTGGCGTGTCAAATTGCAGTGTAGTACTCCTGAGGCTTTTATGCTGCTTTCTCATGTATTTATGTCTTCCTTTAAAACTGTATGCTCACTTCTGTCATCTCTGAACAGTTTGTAAAGTGCAGTGCACTCTCACAAACTATCTAAATATGTAAATTTCTGCAATTCATTAACACTTCAACTGTCTGTATTAGCAGGAGTTCACAACTTCTGGTCTCTTTAAGCACCTGTGTTTTGTCTTGTATCTATATGTAAGTAGTGATGCTTTTGAATGTGTCAGACTGCACTGTTTTTTTTTATATCTCTTTTTACCAATCTAAGCAATGTAAATAAACTGTTTAAAATAACACTGCTCCTGGCTTTGCTAAACAGACTTGTATGAAAGTTTACTTTTTTATGTGGGTAAAAAGAAAAAGGCATTGCTGGGCTTTGGCCTACACCTGTACTCTGATTATCTATGTAGTTATTTCCAATAAAATATACCACTTCGTAGGCCTGAATCTTCTTCTTTTGTTTTTTTTTTTCTTAATATATTCGAAATTCTCCTCTGGATCTGTGTGCTTGGTTTTGGGKTTTTTTTGTCCTTATCCACTCAAAATAACCATCTGACCTGAATAGGCACTGACACTTTTAGGGTGGATCTAAGAATGACACTATTCAATGAATACTATGCTAAAATCCAACAGCAGTTCTTGATTTCTGTTTTTTTTTTGTTATTTTTGGAAGGGCATCTTCAACTTGGTAAATTCTGTGCAAACTTATGGCAATATCTGTCATTGCTACATGAATCCTCTTGGCCACTGCTTCTAAATTGCTGATTGGAGGACAGCTGTCCAAGGAAAGGGTTTTCTGCTTGGTGAGGGGATGGATAAGGAAGCAAAAGCTTATTTGCTTGCTTAAAAAAAAATAGAAGAGCCCCACTGAGAAACTCAAGAAGCCAGCAGTGGCCAAGAGACTGGAGGAAGCCTGGAMTAGAGGTTGGAGCCATTCACATACATAGAATTCATAAATATGCACTCACAGCAAACTATTAAAGCATTAGTGGCCTCACATGATTAATCTTTTATAGTTTTTGTTCAAACAGAAAAGGTGGAGATCTCACAGCTGCTTGAGAGCACCTGTTTGCAAATTTGTAGATTCAACAGGACAGCTTGACCTGTGCTTTGCAGAGAAAGAGTTGCTGTTTCAAACAGAGGGGCTGCAAACTGCGAGATGTGGATGTTTATAACCCCTGAAAGCCAGCCATCAGAGACAAAGCAGGGGCAGCTAGAATGTACTTTAAAAACACAAAAGCTGTTGAAAGCTGAAAATGTTGGCTGAGTGCTCCACGCAGCTGACATGGGAAGGGTGAAGGCAAACTGGTGCCACTTTCTTTGCCTTGGGACCGGTTTGAAGCACAGGGCCAGAAACCTGCTCRCTCCCAGCACTAAGGAAAGCTGAAATGGAAACAGGAACACCATGAAAACAAACTAATTAAACATGTTTAGTGAAATAGATGTCACTCTGTCAGACGTTATGCAAACAACAGTCATTTTTCGGTAAGAACATTGCTGCTACTGAGGGCAGAATTTTCAGCTGGCACAGAGTATCCTGTCAGCCTCTATACAAATACAACCAGCCCTTTGTATTCTTAATTTAGGCAGTTAGAAGTGTAATTACCACCCTACCTTCAAATTGTAATTAGTTTAAACTGTATTGGTGCCTTTATCAGCTGATCCCTAGGGTTGCACTCACTTTAAGTACTGAGCCAGACCACAGGGGGAGCTGCCCTCTGTTTTTGAAGTAAGTTATGTATAAAAATATGTATGTTTGTGTATTTATATAAACAAAAGGCTCTTACAAAGATATATGAAGCAGCATTTTATTTATACCCCCTGTAGGGAGGCCTAGTGCAGGTATTTTTTCTTAGTGAAATTAAGGAGTTAAAGTTCTGGTATTTCTACTAACCTGGGTAAAAAATGGAGAACATTTATACCTCATTCCCCCTCTTACCCCCAGCTCTCAATTTCCTTAAAGGCTGAGAAAGAAGGAAGAGGCTCTTGGCCTAATACTGGAATGCCCAGTTTTGCTGCTCAGCTTCAGGMGTGCTGTAGGTAAAATGCTTGGAGGAAGTAAAATGTTGCATCTACCAAAGCCCAGAAGCAGATTGWGCTCTGCTTCTCCTGCTCAGGTTTCTCTGGYRYTGTGAAGATGAGGGGAAAGGAGGAYTATTTGCATTTCTCTYCCCTCAYCTCCTCCATCCAGAGATCCAGGAAAATCCAACAACCTGATAAGGACACCATAAATTAATGGATTCTTTAAAGTGGAGTTGACTAGAACACAAATAGCATTACCTGAGCTCTTGGGTTGTGTACAGTTAACAAAGATGATGCTTATTAATGTTAATTAGTCAATGTTTGGACATGCCAACTGCCTCTTGTTTCACCCAAGCTGTCATTGATGCAGTGGCTGTGTTGGATTGTGAGCTCCTACACRCTTTCTGGTGCTCTGTGATGGCAAAGATGGCATTTCAGTGGTTTCTCCAATGTAAATATAAGCATAAATGGTTTTGAAAATGTGCTTTTTTTTTCTCTGTTTCAATGGCTCATGCATTAGAGTTGGTATGGCTGACAAATCAGCACTGATTGCTAATTAAAAAGCAGAATATATTAAGGAGTTTCACACTTCCACTTCTGCCTGTGACTGAACCCTGGCTGTATGAGTGTGTGCTAGGGAAGCTCTCATGGATGCAGTCTAATTACTTGCCATTTTTGCTTTGACTTAACAGTTCATGAATTACAGTAACTCTGACTGACAGATCACTGCTGATTACTAATTAAATGGCAGAATTTGCCTTCATGCACCTCCAGCTATTACCCCCACAAAAAGTGACATTCCACATCTTAACAAAAAAAAMCTTTTTCTGTGCTTGTTTGTTGTGTAAAAGCCGATCTTATCATCCCTTTGGAAAATAAAAATTGCCMTTTGTCCTCCCGAGTCACTGCTCCGTGTGATGGCTTTCCCRGGRATGGCTGAACACCTGCCTGCCCATGGGAAGTGTGGAATGAATTCCTTGTTTGGCTTTGCTTGTGTGCACGGCTTTCCCCTCCCTCATTAAGCTGTCTTCATCTCAGCCCACAAACATTCTCACTTTTGCTCTTCTGATTCTCTCTCCCTCCCACCCGGGAGAGCGAGCGGCTGCGTGGGGCTGAGTGGAGCCTTGGGAGCAGCACGACTCCCCTGGTTCCTGCTGCTCTCATTCCCTTAAGGATCACCCTGGCCCTCATTTAGGGAGCACATGGAATAAAGAGAATTTTAGTCCTTTATCTGCAGGAGAGGACAATTCATTCACTGCCACAGGGACTCCCCAGACAGTTGAACAAATGCAGGAATGGATTGACTTCCTTTCTCTTCATTTGCTTTTTCTATTCAACATACCCAGAATTTAATCTGATTCTTGATGAGATCAGTGCTCTCCCAATTTGAGATATGTTTTAATTTTCRATAGTGATCTGTAGAGATCAGCTGTTGAGGCTGACAATTCTCATGGTGGTGCCTTTCTGCTCCTGAATAGCCATGGATAGAGTAATGGAGAGCCTGTAAATGGCATAACTGCTATAACTCTTTGTGCTCAATGCCCAGAAATATTCAGTTTTATTCCAGACATAGAATTAGAACTCATTAAAATTGCCACCAATCTTTTCAAATCAAATATATGGCAGCCTGATAAACTTTTCTTTGTGCTGGTTTCACTTGTTACAAAAACACAGTAAAACTTTTATAAAAAAAAAAAAATAAACCAAAAACCTGTTCTTCTAAAAAGAAATTATGCTTCTCTAATCTCTTTCAGTTTGTGAGCAGGCCCCTAAGCATGTGAATATTTCAATATGCAGTTTGTAAAAATCCATCAGAGATAGTGCTCAAGAGCAAGGGTCAAAATAAATGGTTTGTTACCGGAGATCCCATATATCAAAAAGCACAGCGTAAAAATCCTTGGCATATAGGTAATCTTAATGGTCCCTTCTGGACTTAAAACRTATTACAGAGAGAAACTATCAAGTCATTTTTATAATTTAGAGCTTTATCTTTGTTAGTAATTCTTCCTGTCTGAGTATCATTGTTCACCTTAAGCAAAATAGAGAATATATTATTACTGGGAGGTAATAAAAAKGACTCTGCATTATTGCGGTCAATACCCATAATAAATGTAAAATTTGGTGCTCCAAAGGGTGTCAAAAAGTTCCCTTTCTCTTATGGCAGTGTCTGAAAAACAAACTGTCCCAGGTCACCATAATTTAGTCACTGGAGCAATGGTTTTGCAAACCCTTATGAGCAGAAGCAACCCATGTGAAGTTGTGAAATTAGGCCTTTTGACTACAAGGCTTCAGGAAACATTTTCTGATACTTATTACTCTGCGTCATTCATGATGGTTTTATTTAAAAAAAATAAAAAATTGGGAGATTTTAAAGTGTAGAAATCCAGAGAAATGGGGCAATTGCTCTCACTGAGAACTACGATGCCTCATGTTCTCCATGTGCTTCAACATGTGAGATCTGCCTGTCCTCGTAGCCTTGGTGGGTACTGAATTGAAGTTTTCTGCATCTGACAGCCCACAGGATGTAAAAATTCCAGCATTTCCTCTCTTTGAGTAGGAAATCACTCAGTAGGAATGACTCAGCTCGAGTAGTCAGCGTAGCAAGAGTGACCTTTGGAAGGAGCTGTCGTATGCAGCTGCTCTGCCACTACTCTCTCCAATTTTCCTTTACTCAAGAATGGCCAGCTTCAAAGAAAAAGTTCACCACTTTAATTGAATATTCTCCATATTGAGAGGAGTAAAAATAAACATTCTTCTCGGTTTATTCACGCATACGAGGGAATCATCCAAGTGTGACATCTGAGAGGAGCTACATGATTATGAACTGAAATGAGAACAAAGTTCATCCTATGTGATTTCTTGTTTTTTCCCTGCAGACTTTGAAAGAGATTGCAGAAYCTTAATACCCATTGAAGGTTGAGAAAACCAAGGCTGTGAGCTCCTGCATTAACCTTTTTAGCATTCTGCTGGCTAATTGTCTGTCTGTTCCACCTTCTCGTCCCAGGTTAAYGGGGTGGTTAACAGGGGAGGA
This sequence comes from Malurus melanocephalus, assembly GCF_030028575.1. Lineage (NCBI taxonomy): Eukaryota > Metazoa > Chordata > Aves > Passeriformes > Maluridae > Malurus > Malurus melanocephalus. The sequence continues at coordinate 1,156,274 of NW_026623340.1, read as the reverse complement.
CAGGAATGGTCGGCCAATCACACCACAAAGCAAACTGAAAAGGTCAAAGCAGTGTGCTGTATTATTCATGGGCTCTGCCTTGCTGAGGTATCTCAGATCTCACGTCTCCTCATGATGAATTACAACGAGAACAAGAAACGGCCCAACGTGAAATTGGCTCTTGTGACAACAGTTGGAGTTCAAATGGAGAAATGTAAAACTGTGGCCTGCTACTGTTCTGGTTTTTGAGGTTGAGGATGTGTGATCACATCTAGCCCCTGAGTAAGCAGCAGGTTACATCTGTGTGACTTCTCAGCTGTGTTGTAAGTTCAATACTGTGTATCGTGATTCTCTCATCTTAGCATGAACTTTGTTTTAGAAGTACTCTGTGGTRCCTAATATCCCTCCTGTGCCTTCTGTGTCTATAAACTCACAACGAGCTTATAGATTTCTCAATATCAGACTCTTCTTTGTGATGTGATATTTTGTTTAGAAGCACTAATAAACTAATTTTTAAGAAGCCATCAGGAGTGGACCACAAGTCCTTATTCTCAAGAATTTACAATTTCTAGAGTTAAATTTGAAAACTTGATGCAACCATTATTTTTTCCTTCATCTTGGATGTGAAATGGGAGATATTTGCACTGTGACTGAGGTGCCTCAAATTATTTTGAGTGCTGTCCCTCTCAGTGACCACGCAGAGCTCAGGCACAAGCAAAGCACTGCTGTAACCCCTGCCAGTGGATCTCACTTGGGCATGACCTCATTTAGGCCCTAAATTTGATGTCATGAGTTCATAGTTCACCTCATCTCCTTCTTCTGATGATGAGTTTCATTCAAAACTTCAGGTGCAGACCCACTTTGAACCACAACCTCGCATTTTCAAGTGTTTTTCCATACTCCTTTGACAGGAGAGACTTCACAAACACTGGAATATCTTTTTTAAGAACAACCACTGCCTGGTCTACCTACTCCTGTCATTGGTGCTGTAACCCAAGAGAAAACACAAACCTAACACCTGGAGGAGTTGATTTTGATGTGTCTCTTGCAGGGAAGAGTTACAAGGCAACCTTAGAGGAGAGGAGTGTTTATACCCTTTTTTCTTTTCCCCCTTCTCTTTCTTTAAATTGGTAATAGTGTTCTTTGCTTTTCATTGAGTGGTTTCAACTGCCATCAGTTGCCTGGGGGCAGTGAACCTGGCTGTCAACAGATAAATCATTCCTGTGACAAAAAAAATTTCTGTGATGGAGGGAAACAGCCCCCCATCATTCATTTGGGAACAGGTCTTTGAAAGAGAAGTGACCTGAAAGTGGAACTCGTGGGGAGTGGTCTCAGATGTGTCCTTGTGCACAGGACTAAAATAGCCACAGAAACCGTGGGCCAGACTTTTTAAAGTGCCCTTAGCAAAAAAGGAGGATGAGGAATGGAGTGTAGCTTGTAATAATATTTCCTGARTGAGAGAAGCTGTGGTTTACATCTTCACCCTGTAGAAATTGCCAGCTAAGAGGCCAGAGGATTGTTATAACCCAGGCTGCAGTTCATTTAAAAAACACCTTTATCTACTTCCCTCCCACCTCAACTTCTTCCTCATCGTCCACAGAATAAATAATTTCCCTTTTTTTCTCCCTACAACTTGAAGAGTCCTGAGTAAAATCCTATGCACATTAGGGCCTGGGGATCTGTGCATTACAGATTGGTATTTTTGGGAAAACAGCAATGCCCTTCTCCATGAGAGGCTTCTTTCATGTTTGCTGTCTGTTGTTTCCTGGCTGACTTCACCTCCTGACAGTGCTTTTGTYRGAGCTCTTGGGGGCTGAAGGGCAGYRGAGCTGGGTGCTGGCCCTGATGTTCCCGACACCTCGCAGATTGATTTGGGCTGTGGCCTCTCTCTCCCTCTCTAAGTGATGTATTGATCTGCAGTGTAAGACAGGTTTTCCGCCCTTCTTGATGTCAGAAAAGCGAAATGTCACATCTCTCCTCGGATCTGGGTGTCTCACAGAGCTCTGTGACCAGGCTGGAACATCCCAGATCCACTTGCTCGTGTTGCACCGACAGCTGCTCTTCCCTGTTGCTTTTTCCATCCCAAGGATCACTTTTTCTCAGCCCACTTTGTTATTTYTCAACATTCCAGGTAAAAATACCTGATTTTCATTAAATATTGTGAAATCGTAAGCCATCTTACCACGCGTTAAGAGTATTTATTTAAGATCCCGTGATTTCCCAAAGTGTGTGCTGTGACTCGATGATCTGTGGAGAGCAGTCTCTCTGATTTAATGTGTGTTCTGCTCATCAAAGATGGATGATTGCCACTCTGTGTCATAAAACTTCTTCTGACAAATCCACCTCCACGGCAAAATAATGCCGTCTCCAAAGGGCAATAACTCTTCGTTTCTCTGCCCTACATATTTAAGGAGCTYCGATTTTTCTCTGAAAGATTTCTTTATTTTGTTAACAATGAACAAAGGACCATCAAAGGTTTTGCCCAGCTCTTTCTTATTTTTCAGAAATCTTTTGTCAGAGCCTAGGAAGGCGGTCTCTAGCAGCTAAAAATCTGTAGGTATTAGACTCCTGTGTGTGATAAACAGATAATGGGAATTAAGTGGATAAATACCTTATGAGGCCCTGGGTTTTTAATTAAATCTTAGGGCTGGGGGTTGGATTTTCCCTTTCCTTCTCTCCTTTTGTTTTAAAATCACTCTTGAATAAGAAAAAGCAGTGAACTGGGTTCTGGTTATGTAAGGGTGAGTTTATTTCCTTACAAAGCAAACACAGCACCCCAAAAAACGCTGCCGGCCTTAGCAGAGCCCATGAACTTCAGCTGGGGATGCTCAGGTGACCTCTGGTGTTCTCCTTGCTGAGAATCCCTGTTTTCCAGGCTGCTTGGCTGAGGAACTCCTGCAGGAGTTYATGGTTTGGATGCAGAATATTCTGGGAGCGGGAGATTTTTGGCTGGGTGTTACTTACAACTGTAATGGAATTGAATACAATTTAAATTTAATAAAAACTAATGCAATTTAGATTTTAATTAATACAGCTGAAAGGTGTTCAATTTAAAATAAGCCTTTCACAGACAGTTCAGACTAATGAAGTACAGGAGAAAATCTTGCTAAAGATAATCTATAGAGARGAGAAGGATCATTAAGTAGAAAGATGACTTTTGTTGGCCTATCTACCCAATACCTATAAAACTACAAATCTTCTCTTTGGCTTTATGGCTAAATCTTAGGGTCAGAAATGTACAGGTTTGGAGTCAAATTAATGTTTTCCATCCCAGCTGTTCTCATCCTTTTGTTCCTTAAGAAATTATCTTTTGCTGTGTTAAACTAGTTTTCATTAGTCCAATATGCAATTATAAAGAGTTTGTGTCAGAAGAATGTCCCTTCCCTTCTATAAAAATCTTTAAAACTTTTTCAATCAGTTTATTTCAAGACTAATTGTCATTAGAAAGCAAAACACATGAGGGCACCTCTCATACAATTGGCTGCAGTAGCAGTACTCAACTTCATCATTTATTTTTTTTTCCCTTTTTCTATTTGGATTCGACGACTTTACTGCTGTGGAATAGACTCTTTCATTGAAACCTGTACATTGAAACCAGGAATTTATCACAACTCTGCCTTTAAATGGCATTGAAAAACAGCCACTTTAAAAGGAAAGGATGATGAGGAAATTAATCTCAGGCAAGTTTTTCTTGATAAGGAGAGAGAACAGAGGCTTCTGGCATTTATATGCCAAAAATCAACACATGGAGAAAAATGAGTATTCCACATAGCTGTGGCAAGAAMCATTTTTCTATTAAATCAAAATGAAGTTCTGAATAAATATGTTTTCCCGTGAATATAATACASTGGAGAATACAGTAAAAGAATAATGACCTCAGTGTCCCCTCCAGATAAAACAGTAATTAACCTAATAAAGAGCATATTCAGGTATTCATCTTCATTGTAGGGGTGATTTCCAAAAGAAAAGAATAAAAGAAAAAARAAAGAATAATAGTACTGTGTACAGGTATTCTGTAAATACCAAGCATTCATAATTTTGTGTCTTTCCCTCCCCATCCCTCTCCTTTATTCATTCCTTTGTCAGCTCTGGCGAGAGGCAGCGTCTCTGCAAGGCGAGGGTGAGAATCATCTCCCTTCACACTGAGTTATACTCCAGACCCAGAGCCTATATAATGTCAGCATCTGCAGAATCAATCTGCCAATTGCATTTTAAGCTGAAATAAGCTTAAAAATTTTTTTTTAAATCTGAATCTCTGGTGCTGACACACGTTCAGTTGGTTCTTTGGGCACAGTGCAGAGCAGCTGACCAGGGATTAACCCGAGTGTGGTTATTCCTGTGCTGAGCTGTTACCTCAGTGCTCCTCAGCTGAACCTGGAGCTGTGCCCCGTGCTCTGTGCTGGTGAGGGCTGGGAGTGTGGGAGGGAGAAATCAAGGCAGGCAGGAGCATTTATGGATTATTCCCCCTGATCCCAGGGCTGCTGAGGGCACAGGGAGCAGCTCTGGGAGAGGAGCCCTGCCTGCTCTGTGGAGCATTTTTGGGGGATCTGCTGTGCTGAGCACTGAGCATGATGCTGCAGAAAAAGCTTCTCTTGTGCTGGTGAACCCTGCTGGGCTCTGTGCCTGGGTTTCTGATCTCTGAGAGCCAAAAGATCCATTGGAGCAGGAGCCTGGGCTCCCCGAGGAGCCTCATGGGCTGGCTCTGCTGGGATGTGCTCACCGTGTGGGGGATTAGGGAAAGGAATCATTATGCCAGCCTCATTTTTAGGAAGCTGAAAATAAAAGCTTAAGAAATCATTGATCTGGCCAAAAGCACACGGGGAGCCTCAGGAAGACTAATCACTTAGTGCTGAGCTCCAGTCCATGGGCTTAAACTTCTTAAAAACAACCACAGAGCCCCCAAGGCCCTTCTCCAGCAGACCAAGTTAAAATATCTCCCTGACTTTCTTCTGCACTTAAAAGCTGCTGCTTCTGTTTCGGGAGCAGTGCCTGCATTTGGGTGAGCACAAAGAGCAAGAGGAAAGAAAACACGGGTAGGGTATGGGGTGAGGGTAGTGGTGACCCCAAAACAGCAAAAGGTTTTACAGCAGCACCTTTGGTACCGTCCACAAGCTCTGGAACCACAAAGTCCCAGTGGAACGATGTTCGTACCTGGAGCCGTAGCTCGGCTGCCATCGTGTGCTTTTCACATTGACAGAATACCTGTCAGCTCCAGCCCCCAAAATAAGTTCTAATGTGGCACATCAGGGGTGGAAATAATAGTGGCTTACATAATTGCAATGTTTCTGGCACAGCTGATGAGCTGATGATGTTATTTGCACAGCAGCGATGACACTCAAACCCTCCCGACTCACGGAGCCGGGTTTGAATTACCGGGAGAGCACAATGCAAATACAGATTCTTGACAAGATAAAGCAGGGAAGGAGGGTGCAGAATGGCTCAAAAATCTCTTTTTGGTGGCTGCAACGTTCGGCAGTGCTAATTCATGGCTTTTTACCTCGYGCATTTCATTTTAAGAAAGTGAATTGGAAGCGTTGTGTTCTGCCTTTTTGCCTTGATTTAAAACCTCCTCTGGCTGCGGTGAGGCACCTTTGGGGCTCTCGCTGGGAAATGCAAATTCCTTGAATCGATAGCTTCACTKTTTTCTTTTCTTTTTTCCTTTCCCCCTCCCAGAATAGTTTAAATAAGAATACAGGTGGGTGGGAGTAGGTAGGGCAGTGTTTGTAGCCAGCCCAAACATGATTAGTGATAGAACAACAGCTGAAGGAAAATGGATTTTGGGAAAGATTTGTGACTATTTCCAAGCAGAGCAATGGCTGGCTATAGATTGATGCTGAGACTGCATCCCAGGATTTGGGGGACAGAAAATGAACCAGGTCCCCAGAGTTTATTTTGTGCTCTTTATGTTAATATCGTATTTATTTTACATTGCTCCAAAGTTATTTGAGCTTCAAGTTCTCGCATCAATCATATGTCATGGAAGATACTGACACTGGAAATTGTTGATTTGGGGAGAGAAAAAAAAGAGAATTAAAACACCTGGGCTTCTGTGAGAGCACAGATAKGTAGTGTTGGCACTTTCAATTCTCTGCCTTCACTTTACACCCATGAGTTACCTGGGGAGCAAACCAAGCTCTGGGTCCATGTGCCTCAAACTCAGGGGAGTTGGGGCAGACAGAGATCTCTGTCCTGTGAAACAGGACAGGAAAAGCAAACTCTTCTGGCCCACCTGGAGGAAATGAGAGTGTTTTTTAAACCAGAGGAATTAATGGGAAGGACAAGGACAAGGCCCCTGTGTGCCCTCGGACCCAGGAACTGCTGAGACACCAGCACAGAGCTGCAGCACTGRCAGTCGTGTCTCAGAGGTGTTTCTGCTCTTTGATTCTGGGGGAAAATCAGCTGAATGAGTGAGGCTGTGTCTGCCTTTCCTCAGTGCCACACATCAAGGGGCTTCTATTCCGACGTGGAGTGAGAAGGTGAAGAGCATAATTAGTGCACCAGAAGCAGCTGGATGGRCTGCAAGTCAATTAGTCTGCTCTGAATCTCAGTTCTGAGTTTGCTGGGAGAGGAAAATGACCCGTGGTCTGTGTGAATACCGAGGAGATCAGCTCATTCCTACCCAGAATGGTTTTACATCGGTCTCTAGGGCTGGGCAGAATCTGTAAATGCTCCTGGTTTTGGCACACATATCTGATGTCCAATGCAGTTTATGTCTGCAGCAAAATCCTGGAGTTCTTTGGGTGCTCTTTGGGTAGCTGGTAATCTTTTTGCAACAGGATTAACAGGAGGGATGAGCTGCAGAGGATTTTATCAGGGGAGACAATGTGTGGGGTCCCTCAGGCTCAGGGCTCAATTCCAACCTAAAGGAACCTGGAAAATGGCATCCTATAGATCCTCACACAGATAAGGATCACACAGGCCTTGTTTGGAGCATATAAAAATATTTCTAATCCTGCCCTTGTGCCCCTGCTGGCCGGTGATGGATAAAGGGGATGCTGAGCCCTGCTCTGGGGAYGCCATCCTGATTGATTTGTTGTGCMKTGCAGGGAGGCACAAGCTGCTGCAGCTGAATTACAATCATGGCAAGATTTCTCTGGGAGGGACTCTGGAGGTCACCTGGACCAAAGCAGGGCTTTGTGGGGGCTGATTTCTCCATTTCTGRAAACCTTCYTGCATTTCTGGTGTCACCCCTGTCWGTCCCTTCTGGATTTTYCTGGGTCCATCTGTGCCCTGAAACACCACGATGCCATCACATCCCTCGCTCTTCCCAAGCTCTCCTCGGGACAGGACACCCCATTTATGGCTCCAAACTCAGTGACAGGAGCTGGCTGTGACCAGGGAACGCTGAGACCATCCATCATCCCACTGCCTCTGTCCAAGTCCTGATGGGCCGCAGATGTCACCGAACTTGTCACCCTTTGCTGCGAAAAGGAACAGATGTCTGTGTTCAGGGCCTCACTGACTGCCCAAAGGAAGCTTTCAGCCAAAAATGGGGGATCTGCTCTCCTCACAAACTGACTGGAAAGAATGTTCATCCTTTAACAGATCAATGTGAATTTATTTGAGTGCAAATGCAAAATATCGGTTATAGGATCTGCTAAAGAGARTAGAATAAAATGAGAAAGAGCCAGAATCCAACAAGGGAAAGCTCCTCTAGGGAAATAATTTTGTTTAGAGAAAAATTTAGTTGGGTAAGCAGCAATCAGAGTCTGTAAACTGTTACATCGTTAAAGCACGTCTCGCATGGGTGCATTGTATGAATTCTCTGTAGTGCAATGCCTGAGCTTCCAAACTTCCCAAATCCCAGCACAACTCGGGGGAGTCACGCTCAGAGAAGAAACAGGTGTTTTTGGAAATGTGTGCAGGAGCTATAAATAACATGTAGTGGCAAAAAAGATCTTCTGGTATACAGACTATTTTTATTTCTTGGGAGCTGTAAGGAATAGAAGGGAAATGACTTTAGATATGAAGCACCTCTCCATGGTTTCCATTGTCTCCCACAGGTACTTGCTAAAGCACTCCTTGGAGTGACTGTAACWGAATGAACAGCTCTTGAGGGGTCTGTGAGTAGGGATGGCTCTATGGAGTGTGGAGGAAAAGTTTGAGAAAAGCTACTGACATTTTAAAAAAATTAAATCCCAATCTATACTTTTCATTAAAGTCAGTTAGAACAGAGGTTGCTAAGTATTGTGGTGGGAAGTAAAATAATGCTTTTACTGTTTGTGTAAAGGAAAGTAAAATAATGGTTTTACTGTTTGTGTAAAGGAATAATACTGTTTGTGTAAAGGAAAGTAAAATAATGGTTTTACTGTTTTGTGTGGAGTGAAGCACATTTGGACTGCTCTGGTTGCTTTTGTAAGGGAGTGGATTGAAAGGATCCCCACTGTCCCAAACCTGGGCTCCCCTGGGCAGGGCAAAACCTCTTTTCTATGTTTGTTTGGCCACCCAATTTTCATCTTGGACCTTCTGCCGGGACTGTTCATGGCTCAGGTGCAGCCCAGAGATAAATCTGTCGTCCCTCATGCTCCTGTCCTTCCCAAAGCTTCGTTTGTAGGCACRGCTTTTCCTCCAAGAGGGAATTCTGACAGACAGCTCAGTGAAGGGATGAGCTCAGCCAAACATGGAAAACCAGTGTTTGCCTGCAGGTTCTCAAAGCCCCAGTGCTAAAAGCAGATGGTGGAAAGAGTCTTTGTTGACGAGGAATGCTGATGAGCTTTTGCAAAAGTTGTACAAATGAGTGAAAATCACCTTGATGCTGGTAATGAATTGTGCTTAATAACTGCCTCAAAACTTGGGCAATCCTTTTGTACCTCATGAGCTCCTCTGAAATCCCTGTCCAGCACGGTGTTTGCTACCAGCAGCCTTGTTGATTCACACTGTTTGTCACAGCAGCAGCAATTCCTGGCAGGAAGGGTTTATAGGGTGGRGACCTTGTGTGGTGGAGGGCAGCAGGTGAGCACACAGCCCCTTCAGAACTGACAGAAACATTAGCAAGAGCTGGGGAAATGTTTGCCCAAATCCTTATGTGGKGACTGGCAGTGCCCAGAGCTGCCTGTGATTTAACTGCCAGGCAGCTACAAGCACCTACATTATTCCCATTTTAGGACACTTACTGCTTAGTTGCCAGATTTGCTGCTATTTAAAATTGTTCCAGTGACTTATCTCACCTTATAGCTGGGTGGAACAGACMAAARGCCTTCTCAGCTCAAAGCTGGARCAGCRTTTAGCAGYRTTTTGTTGGAGCTGTCATGGCCTGAGCATTATGGGTATAGATGATATTAGACTGATTGATCTGTCTGGCAAAAAGCTATGCTTTTGTATCAAGAAATTTCCTTCTGGTGTGGARTAGGAAACTTAAAGAAATTTCCTTCTGGTGTGGARTAGGAAACTYTGCTTCCAGAGCAGCCYAGAGCCACGCAGACATCCTGCTGGGGGCTCTTTCCTTTTCCTGTATGCAAGGCAAAGAGAACCAGAGACCCTCAGGGGCAGGAACTGATTTTGGAGAGCAGGAGTATTGGTAAGTGCAGAAATCACACTGTCACTGTCTCTCACACAGAGTTCTGTGAAAGCTATCACAATTTTATTGTCCCCGTGGTGGAGCTGAATGTATTAATGGGGCTCTTTGGCTGTCTCAATTCTTTTATATCACCTGAGATTCTGTGGGGCAAATCTCATTTTCTGCTCATGCATTCTCTCCACTCCCTCTGCCTGATCTAAAATCTTCCCTCAGCACCAGGTTAGAACTCTGCCACAGTTTTCTGTTGTCTCTCTTGAGGCTGGTGCTGAATTCAGAGTTAATCCTTTCCACAATGTCTCAATGTTTTCTATAATCYTGATATGAAGCCAATCTTTGGCCAACTCCAACAAAAATTTTAGCATTTCTACCTGGTTGCTTTTCTCTTGGTTTTCTTCACTCTCAGTCTACCTGAATTGGTGCTTCTAATGTTATTTTTCTTTTGCATTTGCAATCTACTGACTTCATTGTGTGTTAGACTTCTACTCCTGTTTTTCCTACCTTTTCCTTCGTTTTCCCTTTTCACAGGGAGTCCGCACATTCATGAAGCACTTGGCTGCATCACAGCCCCAAGAAGGGAACAAACCAGGAACTGAATTTAGGAACAGCCAAATGTGAGCCAAGAAAGTGCACCAAACTCAGTGACTTTTGCAGCCTRTGTGCAGCTCTCAGTGGCTGTACGTGGGCTGGGATGATTTTATCAGGTGTTACAAAGACACATCCATCAAAGAGCTGCTGTAGTGGCCAGCAAACACTGTCCAGCAGCGTGTCCACTTCCCAGCAGCATCCCATGGATCTCCCTCCCTGCTCCTGGGGCTGACTGGGAGCCCAGTGAGTCTGTGGCCCTTTTCCTTGCTGGGTTTTCAATTAAGAGATAATGTCAGTGGAAAAGCACAGTTCACCTGATAGTGTCCCCCTGCTGCTGCAGAATGCAGAGATGTGGTGGGCAGAGGTCAACTGCTGAAATATCTACGTGCCTGGCTAAAAGATTATATAACATGTTAGGCTAATTTAGCTTCATTTCATATTCACATATATTAGTGCAGCTTTTGTTATATTCTTATCCTTATGTAAGTTACATCTGTTCTTTTATTCACTCATCCATGTTTGCTCTGCTTTCAGATTTATGAAACAGGCATTCCACTGAGCTCAGCAAATGATGGGCATAATAACTTATCTAAATTGCAAAGTGTGTGATGCCCTTGAGGTAAACTCAGTTGTGAAGGTTTTATGAAGTGTCTCACATGTGGAAGTGGAGGAAAGTGTTTATTTGCCAACTCCTGTCTCTCCTTTGGCTGTTCAAATGATRTTAAGAGGATCCTGTGAAACTGCTACGAAAGCCTGGGGGCTAAATGGAGGAGAGAAGTGGAGCTGCATTATTATCTGGGTAGGGAAAGCAGAGCCGTCCTGGCGCTGGCACTTACACAGTCTTTGGATGTCAAAAGTTTCTGGCTGACAGGCTCTGAAGTATCTATTTATTCAATGGAATGCCTCTCACTGTAACAATATTGTGAGGCTTTATTAATGAATTTACTGTTATGAGATAGGAAGGTAATGTCATTTTTGTTTCTTTATTTTTTTTTTTCTCTTACAATGCTGCAGAGGGGCAAAGGCTCTGTAGAGGAAAGGGGGGCTGTTTTATGTGTCTGAGATATTCTAAACCCTCTGTCTGTCTGTGGCTGCTCTGGAGTCCTTTGCTGACCATGCAGAGATCTGATTCCCTGAGTAACTTGGGGCCAAGTGTGTCAGTGTCACTCACATTGTGTGTGACTGTCACCAAAGCTCATCAATAACAGCCAGACCTGGCCATCAGGGGACTGTCCCCACCTCTTAAGGCTCAGTGCTTGCTTTGAATTTCATGGGACAGAGCTGAGTTATCAGCCTGGCTCCCTCAATGTCTCTGGGATTCCCTGTTTGTTTGTGCTGGGCCTGGTGCATCAGAGATCATCGCTTGAACCAATAAGTTTGCTTAAAATATAAGTTCAAATACAATTTGATTTAAGAAGAGAATTTACCMTTTAAAATCCCATAAGCAAAAGTACATTTCTACCTCTCTTGACTGGTGAAGACTTAAGCTCCTTTAGAAATAGGGTTTGGTTTTCTTTCTCTTCAAGTTTCCTGTTGATGACTTTAGGTGGGATTCCTATGCACAAGGGGGGTTTCAGACAGGTCCATTCTCATGCAGGGCTGATGCTGTGATATTTTAATACTTTCAAGACTCGATTTATAACAGAGTTTGSACAGAGCCAGTAACTAAAAATTCCTGAGCCTTAGTATGTGGCCTCAAATCCTCTGTAAGCCCAGTGGTCTGGCCACCAGCAAGTTGAGTTTGGGGATTTCTGATGACTATAAAAAGGAAGAAGATGGTAAAAAGTTTAGGAATGCCCATGGTGTTGAAGCAGACTGACCCAGTGTCTCCATTAATTGCTGGAATGGTTTGAGGGTGTCTGTTTCCCGAAATTGCTGATCAAATTTTATTGAGGGGGCCACAAGCAAAGTTTCAGTAAAATTCTGCAGAACAGGGGTGTTGGGAGACTGACCAGGCCCATTTTCCCTGCCTCAGAGGCATTCCTCAGGGATCTCTAGTACTTCTTAATCTCCCGAGGTAATCTGGACTTTCCTGGGTCAGCTCTCCTTGAAAAAAGGAGAAAAGCATCTTCCATGCAGTGATGTTCTCTTTTTTCCCAGCTAATTATGGAGTCATTTTTCATTTCYTTGTGTTTAAGCTTACAAAAATAATYAGCCCATTTGATAAAKTAGTTGGCTTRAAAATGTAAATCTGTCAGTGAATTRGATGAGCAGTGCAGCACCCAAAACACTTGAAGCTAGGTATCCATTACTACTTTGTCACTCTGGTAAATTCAAAATTATCCAGATTAATTCCAAACTAATTTGATAAACCCTCCACTAYRACAACAGGAAAAGTGTTTGGGTGTCAGGYTTTGTGCCCCTTTTTATCAGATTTCAGCCTGAACGAATTTTTTATGGCTGACTCTAGAATATAAAACCCTGAAAACTGTGGTTTGTGATGTCGATTGTGACAGACCCTTTAACCATTTGGAAAACAGGTGCTGCTATAACTTCAYTGCATTAGAGAAAACTGTTGAGTGCTTTCATTAGGTGCAACAGCTGTTTCTATTGCAAAAGCCAAACTTCACTGGTGGGAGCGTAGCTGTCAGCTCCCCAGAGCTTTGCATTTATAGCTGGTTGTATAAACTCCTTTATGCTCTTTTTTTGCTTTCCAATGTATGTAAATTAATTCAATAGCGCAAATACAAATAAATACCTTGGAGCTCCATGTGTGTGAAGGTTCTTTGTAGGCTCCYACAATCGGTGGCATGTGATGAGCAAATGGAGAAATTCTGAAYTTTGGGAAATGGTTCTAGCTCGGGTGATTTGATAATCCACACCTCATCAATTTTTAATCATCAGATTCAATCCTCCTTCTCGTAAYGTGTTTGAGATCTTTAACCTAGTGTAACATTCTTAATTAGAGCTGATTTAAAAAACAACAACCACAAACCATCAAAAATAAACCCTTCTCCTCCAAGTTGCTGGAGTGTTCTCCTGTCTCTTCTATTTAAACAGTATTTCTCCCTAAGAACATGCTGAATACTCCAAAATGCATTTTTTGGGAAAGTAAAGTTGATGATGCTTTTGATATCTTTGTTCCGACATAATACAGAAAAATATTTTAGTGTTAWGGAACAAACAGTGAGTTCTGCCTGGAACAAGATGCCTCAAATCAAATAGTTATGTGAGTTGTCCAAAATTAAATGCAAACATATGCTCAGAATGCCAATGAATTTTTGGAGCAYCAAAGTTTGTAATGGCGGGGAGCAGATTTTAATGCATTCAGTAAATTTCAATCCCAAATATTGAGTTTTGCACACGTTCATGTGGCATAATATGGGATACCAGTCTGTTTTTAGATGTTAGTTTGATTTCTGTTAAAATTACACTGAAAGCAAAAATATCCAGAGAAATATAAAGGATGTACATACATATAGAYAAATACACCAAAGAAAATATTTTGTTTAACTGAGTTTACAGTGAATAATTATCACTTTGCTTTGAAAATTTGGGAATAAATAGAATTTTAAGGATCCTTTAAGAAATATTTAGATATCTGTGTTTGATCCATTCTCAACAGCCTCTGACCTGTGGTCACGTGGAGTTGTGAAAATCAGGCTGGTTATTCAAATACCTGTGGGTTAAAATTCTGATTTTTGGAAAAACTTTGGAAATCTGTCGTTGATATTTAAGTTTGTTGTCTAAAAATGGGAAGGTTAAGTACTTAGAGAAGTACAGGCAATAGGCTATTTGTAGCTGTGTCATTTGCACTCATCTAGTTATCAAGGTTTATTATGTAAGGCAGGGAAAATAAATGTAATTATAGAAATATATATCATTTATATCATATGCAGTATTTGTATTGCAAAAGGTTCTCATGATCTGTAGGAAGGTGTGAGAGATTTAGAGCCTATCCTGGTGCAATGTCAAAAAAAGTGGGAATATTTGTCCTTTGTTTTGCCTCACAAGCGTTTGAGAGAGATGAAACCCAGTCTGTCTATAATTTGGGGCATTCRAGATTTGATCAGTTTCTGAAAACATTCTGTTCTTGGAAAACTTTATTAAAAGCCACTGAACTGACAGCTAAGGGAGGCAATGCACACCTACTCAGAGTTTCTCCCAGAAGGGATAAATGCTTTCTGAAACTGTAATTCAAATAACTTAGAAATGTCATGAATATAATCCCTTTGAAAACACCTTGACCCTCCACCCCCGTGTTTTCTTTCTGACATTTGTCTGAAATCTCATTTGTTTGTCCTGGGTGCACTGACTCTGCATGCAGGGTTTGGGGTTTTCAGTGCCTTACCTGAGATCCGTCTGCAAACCCCAAATCCTGAAGAAGGGCAATTTTGAGTTCTGCCATTGCAGAAATTCAAATCCTCTATTGGCCACCTGTAATGGCACCCAGAATGCAGGGTGAGCATCCCTCCTTCTGGGATCTGAGGGAGCTGGAAGAACCTTTTACAGCATTTTCCCTCCCTCGTGAGGTGTTGCTGTGCTTTTCGTCACAAGGGGCTGAATGGCTCTGGTGTTGAATGCCCAGAACTGTGATTTGCTCTGGTTTGAAAGACTTTGTGTAAATACAAATAAGATTATTATTATTATTATTATTATTATTATTATTATTATTATTATTATTATTATTATTATTATTATTATAATAATATAAGTGTGAATAAGATCTTGCCCTCACATCCCAGCCTGCCCTATTATTCCTTCTGCTCTGAAAACCAAACCAAGGCTCCTGCACTTCACAAATCCTTCCAGAATTAAAGTGAGCATTTGCTGTGCAGAGGCTCCAGAAAGGCATTTACATTTACATTTACCTCTCACATCACCAAAGCCTCATTTGAGCTCCACTAAGAGACCTAATTTGGGCTGAATTTCATTCCTAACAGCCTCCCCCCACATCCAATTAGCACAGTACCACATATGACAAAGATAGAAAGGAATTCTAATTATCAGCCAAAAAGAAGCTATTCAGGTTGGAGTTTTGTCTTTTTTTTTATTTTTTTGGGTGTGTCAGACAACCCCATTAGGGACTGTTAGCATGGACAAAGTTCAACCATAGGGGCTACAGCCAATAATAAATATATATTTGTGGTTAGGGCCGAGCACTGACAGAGTTCAAGGGGTGCAGCCAAGTTTCAAGTGGCACCTTTTTTTTTCTACCTTTCAAATAGAGATGACTCAGGTGGAATTTTACTCACCAAGGAGTAACAAACTCTCCTGCCCTTTTCTGCTGCATTTTACCTCCTGAATTTTAGTCCACACACGATCTTCTTCACTTCTTCCTTCAAGGATGTCCATGGCATCAGCCATTAGTGACTGCAGCTGTGGTGCTGAGATAAAAATTATCAGTGTGGAATTCACACAGAAATAACTTCTCTAAATACACAGATTAAAACCTAATTAAAAAATCATTTGTACGCTGATGATTTTATTACTCATCTTTCACACAATGAGCACTGCCACCTCATCTTTGCTTCAGCCATTACACTGTATTATTTGAGATATAAAATACTTCACAATGGGAGAAAATCCTCAGGAAAATTTGTACTTAAGCCTATACATTTTAATGCAGTAAATGTTTATATTTAGTAAAGGAAGGCTTGGGTTGTAAAGAATAAAGGCTCCATATTTTATTCTTTAGCTGTCTGAGATATTCTGTGTCGTACATGAATGCTTTTTAGTATTTCCTCCCAAGGCTAATGTATCATCATTTAAAGCAGCATGTAAAACCTTACAAGAGGACAACAATAAAGCTGAGATGCTTTTACTGTAGCTGGAAGTATCTAGCTCATTTTCCCTGCTTTTACTATCCTTTTCCTTTGGCAAACCCTTCCTTCTCCCCATCATTCAGCATAACAGAGCATAAAACCAAGGCTGACAATTTCTAGTGTAAACTATAAAAAGAAGCTGAGGGAAAATACTTGGTAATCAGTCCCCAGTGTTAGAAGGGAGGCTAAAATCCCCGTTAGCTGCAGCACTGCCTCACTCCAGCACCTTTCCAGGTTTGTCACAGCATTGCCTCACCCTGCACCCTTCACAAAAATTGATTTTAACTGGAAATGTTTCAGTGGCTCTTAATTCAGTGAGAGAGGCACAGGGCTCAGATCCTTGAGCAGCCATTAGCATCAGCATTTAGAGACAAACTGGGAGAAACTGGTGTTCAATACCTGTGACATTTCTGTGCTCTAAAAGGTCAGTTCCAAAATATTTAGTTGCTCAAAGGGAATGCAAACAATACATTTTGGAATTCTTCCCAAATCTGTTACTCACTGCAAGGAACTGGACAATACAATCATCAGAATTCATGGAGAAATTGTCTGTTCCCTCAAGAAATTGTCTGTTCCCTCTGCACCCAGGCAGGCAGCAATCTAACATGGGTGGTAAAATTTAAAACATCAGCATTTAGGCTTCTCTGTATAAAAAAGGCTGCCCTGAGATCCAAGAAGCAGACGTGCATTTCCTCAAGTTATCCTACACATTCAGGTATTTGAAGTTAAATTTATTTGTCTGCACTGGATAAAGGATTCAGGAATCTTCTTTTGAACCTCTAAAGAAATTTGTTATGCTCAATCCCAGCCTGTTTTCCCTGTGCTTGTGCACACATTAAGTTGGATCTTACTGGGTCCAGTTTATGAAAACTTTTTGGGTTTTTTTTTTTAAGTTCTGCATCAGCAGATGAAAAACCTGCAAATTTCTGCCTCTGACTTCAAGAGTTAAACTGTCAGAAATTTCCTCTCACAAGACTTTTATGACATATAATCTCCTCCTATGAATCCAGAATAGACACAGCCCAGAGATTAAGGGAATTAAGGGCAGAATGGGCAAAGCACAGATCCTGCATCAGGAAAGGGGAGGAGGTTTCCATGGCTTTTCTGGGAATAATTCTCTCTGAAGACCTGGCTGAGCAGCACCCCTGGGACAGGGACCAGGACATTGTTCTGTCACCCCTAAGGGGCTGCTCTGACAGCCCAGCCAGGCTCCAGATTTCACTGCTTTGGGCAAGAARTTAAAACAAGAAATCTTTCCAATTAGTTTCATTGATATTGGTACATGCCCGTGGAAAGTGCCCAGTGTGTGCTCTGGTTTTAATTTTCATCACCCAAAGTGTTTCACCAGCTCAACTKGCAGATAAAAAGTGCAGCTACAAGAGTGGGCAGTTGGCAAAGCACAGTAATTCTCCCAAAGCTGATCTTTTTTGGAAAATCCCCCTCAAAGAGAAATGCTGCTTTAAAAAAGTCCTAATTTGATTTTAAATGAAAATAGATTTTTTTCTTTTTTAGCAACCTTTCATCTTGATTTATGATGTACAAATRTGGTGACATTGAAATCATAAACCTTGGAAAGATTTTCTTCAGGGTTTTTTCTCACTTATATTCAATTGTTCAAGCTAACTGAAATMACAGAATCTTTGTTTTCCCATGGTCTGGATAAATACTGACTTTAAAGRGCCTCAGCTGAGGTTCCCTGTGCCATATCTTAGTACTCTATTTATTTAGTTACAGGAAGACATTTACACAGAAGAGTTTATAACTGAAATGCCTTTGGGATCCKTGTGAGTTGTACTATTATAAATTCAGTGTCTTTTAAACTTTATACAACTTATTCAGTATGTGATAATAAACATTTGGCATCTTTAGCCTTTTCTAACTCACGCAATTTAACTGCCTGCCTTGGCCATAAAGCCTTATCTCAGTTTTACCAGCACCAAGTCAGAATGACCCCAGAGGAATTATTTTAAATTTTTATTAGTCCAAGCACGATTAGAACTTGGCCAGCTCAGTTTTCTTTGAGGAAAAAAAAATGAGATCTCTCTTAGAAACGTTGGTGAAGAGTGAGCAGCACATGGGGTCAGTGTGGGTGATTCTGACCCAT
Source organism: Malurus melanocephalus (assembly GCF_030028575.1). Lineage (NCBI taxonomy): Eukaryota > Metazoa > Chordata > Aves > Passeriformes > Maluridae > Malurus > Malurus melanocephalus. The sequence continues at coordinate 1,138,324 of NW_026623340.1, read as the reverse complement.
GGATGGGAGATCTGACTCACTGAGGGATGCTGAACCACACCAGGACAGCCCAATCGTGCAGAGATTTCCTCCTGGCTGGACCCTGGTGAGATGAGGAGGGGACAGAGGGTGAGCAATGGCAGATCTRTGAGTKCCTCTTTCCCTGATGACTCAGGAGAGCAGACCCAGCCATGGGCAGCGATGTTCCGTGCRTGCTGCAGCTGGGATGGGGTAGGGAACCGCTCCCTGCTGGTGCAGGAGAAGCCTGTGCCATGTGGGCTGRTGTCACCAGGCAAGATAAAGCCCATTAATCACTCCCTGGTGAAGTTATTCTGCAAGGTCTTGCCTGCAGTCTTGTGCCCTCACAATGTGGAGCCTTAACTTTACTAAAATATTCCGGTGACAAAGCAGCCGAGCCTCCATTTGCACACTCAGGATAAAGGGATATTTTACAGCCCGGTGGCAGAACAAAGAAAAAGAAACCAATTCTGAATGAATGCAGTGTAGCTGGCAGAGATTTTCTGTCTTTATTCTTTTAAAAAAGCATTTTTACCTTGTGCCCAGCAAACAAAAAATAGGTGTTTCGTTGAAAGATGTAAAGCCTGTCACCTAAATGTCCCAGCATGGACCTTTGCTCTGCCCAGTCCTACCCTTAAGAGACCCAAGACCCGTGTTTTGGGTGGCCTCAAGCCTCTCCAAAAAGCTTTCCAGGGAGGTCAGGTTTATGATTACTACATGACAAGATACAGACAAGAGAGCGAGAACTGAACTGGGCCAAGTAAAACCAACACAGCGATGTACTGAAAATATTGCGCCCTGGAGGAAAACCCATCACCGAAATATGTACCAATAACTCAAGAGCCTTTAGTCAGCCTTGAAATGTGGCCCTGCTGAAGTTTAATACCGGAGGACTTGAATCAAAAGGAGAATGTCTTTTAATAACACAGTTTCTTTGCAATGTCGCTCTCCCTTATCTCGAGCCCAGACTTCAAAGTCTGGCAAACACCTCCTGCAGTTGCAGGCTGCTGCTTCTCTTCCCCAAAGCAAGCTGCTGTGAAGCTTTAATTCTGCAGAGCTTAGGAGCTTTGCAGGGCTGCAAACAAATGGCAAGGGACTGACACTGRGAAAACCAAGAGTTTTTAGTTGGATCATCAAAATTGGGCTGCGTTTAAATGCAAGGGCTGGGGAAAGGATTTTTTATTTATTTATTTATTATTTTCTTCCCCCTAGAATGAAATGCTTAAAATTTACCTGCACCTGAGCTCCTTCCCCCTTTTGTAAAACCCGACAGCCTCGAGGAAGAATAATCATGTGGTTCTTTCTGATTGCAGTTTATTGATGTGCTATCAGCTATTAATGACTGCAGCCCCAGCCCTGCTGGCATCACTGCTCTCCTCTCACAAAGGAAAAACAAAGCAGGCACACAGGATTATTCAGAGCCATGGATGGAAGCAGGAAAGGAAATCTTTCCTCTCCTTTCCCCCTCTGCTCWGCTGTAGCTGGATGGGGCCTGCTTTGCCGCAGGTGGCTTTGAGGTTAGATAACTGAAAGTAGCACGATCTGAATAATTGCAATCATTTTCCCAGACTGATTTGGGGAGGTTTGGGGGAAAAGAAGAGGTTTTAAAAATATGCCCACAGATGAGTCATGCTGGTTCTATAAAAGTCATCCTTGCAGGTGATCAGCACCTCCTCTGATAAAGCACTGAAGGACGATTTAAAAACTACTTCAGGGYTGCACATTGGGAAAAAAAATGAGTTACGGAGCAAATTGCAGTGCAGAGCTCCTGCCCAGCCCTTCCCTCCCTGGCTCCCTTCTTCTGAAGGCCAAAAATAAGTGCTAGAAATAAAAGCTGGCCAGTTGTTCCCCCTCCCAGGTGACGCTCTGTGGACAGAGGGTGGTGGCCAGCCCAGCCATCTCTTGATTYATCACTTGGGGCTGCTCCTCCTCGCTCTGCCAGCGGCCAAAGAGGTTGGGATAATGGAACCTCTCCATCACKCTGGACACGAGCTGGGCTGGCCCTATTTTCCAGCAAAAGCAAGGAGGTTAGAGGAGAGTAAAAGGCAAAAAAACCTTGCCCTTAAAGTCCTGCACCTTGAGGCTTATCAGCCCATATATTTGTGCTGGTAATGCTCTAAGCAATATGACATCCAGCACCRTAAAGATAATGCTGCTGACAATCTCTGAAGAGGGAGAAAAAAAAAATTTCTTGCCACACTCTAGTAGTACTAGAAAAATAAATATGCAGTCATAACATATGTGAAGGGGGGACAGCAGATAACAAACTTGAATGCAATTTTCTCATTTGGAAATGGCTTTTCCATAATCCCCTCTATTAAATATTACCTAACTTATATGGATTGCTTTTAAAGTTTCAGTGGAGAGGTTGAGGAAAGCGTGCAGCGTGTCAGCTTATGGTTTGTTTGCAGACTAGGCAAATGCAGAGTTTTCAAATATTATAACCTTGAGGGCCTCAAACCTGCAGAGGTGGTCTCTGATCCTCCAGGCAGCCAGGCACATGGTAAAATTTAAGTGTGTGAATACAGAAACTCGGCCAAGTGCTTGCATAAAATCTCAGCACCTGCTGAAGTGTTTGATGGATGGCAGCCTTGCCACCATATTTTCAGAAGTATTCTGATGCCAAAAATGCAAATAAGCACCCTACCGAGATTTTCAAAAGCAATTTGGCCTAGATTCCCGGCGAGATGGAGCCATTGCATATCTGAATGCTCAGCCCTTCAGAGTGAAATTTCCATTCATCTAATCAGGGTTTTGAATGCACTTAAGTGCCTGAAATTCCAAGAAYTGGCATCAATTTTCAAAGCCACTTCCAGTATTTTTAGCAGACTTTTGTCCTGGCAGCTCCATATGGTGGCACCCAATGCTGCCATTCCCATGCACTTCAGGTWGGTGATCCCAGGTCCAGTCATGGGTTGAACAGAGTGAAAGGAAAGTTTGGAATGACATTTATATATTTTTCTCAGTAAATGCTGTCCTGTTTTTAAATTGAACTTCTCTTCACAAAGAATCTTCATCATCTGGTCTTGATCTTAGTTTTGCAGAAATTTTCACTGGGCAGCCATCAAATGTTACCAAAATGACTGTGAACGTGGTTCTTTTA